>NW_015505325.1:679051-775871 GCF_001515645.1 Sinocyclocheilus grahami | reverse complement strand
AATCCTACAATTAAACAAACATGAAATATTGTATCTTTATAACAACCTCTTGTAAGGCTGTATTCAGCTTTTCTGTTGAAACCTGTTTTACCTCCTCAAGTGTTTTTGGGACAAAAGAGAATTTTTATCATTGAAACATTAACTTTTTACAGCTCTGCTACAAACAAAGAGGCCAAGAAAACGTACTGTTTTGTAGTTTTTCTATATGCATTTATATAAATGGATTATGCATTCTGATGATGCAAACAAATGAAAATTCATCTTTGACTGCAGGTTGCCAGAGTTAGTGTAGACCGTTTTGTTAAACCTCTCTCACTGCCACTAAATAAACCATATTTCACATCTTAATTCTACTCATCTTCTGAAAAGGGTTTTCAGAAGATGAGTAGAATTAAGATGTGAAACGTTGTTGTTTTTTTATTTTGGCTCAGTGTGATGCAGTCCAATAAGGTTCTTGCATCATTGTACCCTCACCACAAGCTCATGTCTGCCCATTTAGATCATGCTTTCAACATTTCTTTTGAATTTCTTTCTAAATATCAAAAACCAGCATGTCAAGTTTTCTTTGAAGCAAAAGTACTGTATGCAGCAGCAGGATTTTGGAAGAGAAAACACAAAATAAATTATGTAATTATCCTTAACAGCGTTGGAAGTCTTTTTGACCGGCGCAGATGTATTTTTAGTAAGAGAAAAAAAATTGTGAAGAAAGTGTGATGACTCGAACTGCTCTACAAATCTTATCAGCCTGGGTATTTAATTACATATCATTAAAATGTGTTGTTTGATACAGTCAGTTTAAACATATATACATTTATTGTTCGGTTGCTGTTATATTTCATTTTAAGTAACTATCATTAGGGTCATGGACATGTTTTGTAACTCTAATTTTGAAAAGCTTTTTACGCGTCTCCTTTCATGGGTACTCTCGCGAGATTTTAGACCTAACAGACTCGACACAAGTTTGGCTTAAATGTTCAGCCATACAAGTCAACATACAAAGGTGAATTATAACATTTCTGCATACTTAGCAATAAAGGTAGATCTATCAACTCCTATTGTGTCACGAATGAACAAGCAAGGTTACCAAAATACAGAGTTTATAACTCTACAGGTGAGTGCCCTTTTGATGCAGCGGCAAGACGCGACCAGCTGCGGACCTGCAAATCGGCCCGTGGCTGGAGGAGTCCGTCAGTGAATCAGCTGTTATTTCAGAGCGTTTCTTTTGTAATGGATTCATTGTCCCTCCCCCGTATTATATTTTGGGCCTGGCCATATAATGACATAAATTTGACTTTAAATTACACTAATTACTTTTTTTTAAGGTACAAGGCACTTTTTTAGTTTTTTTTAAAGGTGTTAAATGTTTTTTTCCTTTGTATTTCATAGCTACACAAAACTATTTTGCGAGGAGAGGAGCAGCTAGCTCTCCAGAAATGTAAGGACTGTTATTCCTTGTACCACTGTCCTTTCTGTTGGCCTGAGATGTTCAAACCCACCATTAAAAGCAAAAGCAAAAGTTTGAAACATTTACTGGGTCACAGAAGAAGAGCAATACGGCACAAGGGCAAGTACTAAATAATGCGTTTAAGAAATTACAAGCATTTAAATATATATTTTACTTGAAATGAGGTCATAGGAATAAATTAATATTCTGTTCCTTCAAGTATTAAAATCTACTGAAGCATAGAATTTTATAGAAGCACAAAGAAATCTTAGTATTACATGGATCTCTAACGGAGGACTTGCTTTTTAGTCATTTTTTTCACTAGAGTTCTTCATTTTTAAATGTCATTTAAAGTGTGCTTTTATGGTGTATTCACTATTTACTTAGTTTAGTTATATGAAGACTTCATGGTGCTTGCTTCTCAACTCTCTATCTCTGTATGTTGGAGTCAGTGTGATTTGGAGAGGGGGGTGAAACTGTGTTTCTCAGAGATGGACTCTACTGTGTAAACATGACAAAATTGTGCATGTGATGCCGTCTGGAACAAGCTTGCATATAGAGAAGGAGTAAGAGATATATAAACAATATGCAGATATTCATGAATCCTCAAGAGATAAAAAGAAAGACTACAAGTAAACAACTCGGAGGAAGCAGGACATCAGTACTTGGAGGTAATGGCTAATGTCTTTGATTTTTAAATACTGAATTATTAAAGTATGATTCTTAATCCTCTTTTTTCATTTGGTAGGTTTGGGGCCAAAATGGTCTGGAGAAACGTTTGGACCTTACAGCTCTAAATAAACATGGAAAAGTGTACGAAGATGGTAAGAAACACTTCTTGTTGTCTGAAAAAATGTATCACAGTTTCCACAAACATATTAAGCAGAGCAACTGTTTTCAAAATTGATAACACTAAGAAATGTTTCTAGAGCACCAAATCAGCATACAGTATTAGAATGTTTTCTGAAATATCATGTGACACTGAAGAAAAGACTAAAGTAATGGCTACTGAAAATTCAGCTTCGCCATCAAAAGATAACTTACATTTTGAAATTGAAAGCAGTTATTTTAAATGGTAATAATATTTCACAATATTACTGTTTTACTGTATTTTTGATCAAATAAATGCAAAGCTGGTAAACATGCGATACTTATTTATAAACTTTTGAATGATACAGTAGTGCAGTTCAAGATACACATTTATACTGAGCCATTCTGTAATTTGGAAACTATTGATTCATGTCAGTAGCCAGTGGCTCTTTGGTCTTTTTTTCAGTCTGGACTCTGGAGCCCTGATCAGAGTTTAAGGATATCTGTCTGATTGTGTGTACTTTGTTTCTTTGTTTATCATTAGCTCAGTTTAGCTTGACAACAAGAGACAGGAGAGTATCACCTCACCAGGGTCTGGAGCAAGAGCACACCTGTCAGGTACACACACTAACAAACAAACACCTGCATTTAGTAAACACCCATATTATACTGATATTATTAGTCACTAGGATGATTAAATTTGGCCATTTTGAGATAGTTGATATTGGCCATTAATGGCATCTACAACAACCTTGTCAATGGATTATAACCTTTTTCTTTTTGGAGAATATTATACAGTTTGGGATCAGAAAGAATTTTTTACAGGTTTTTTTTTTTTATAAAGAAGTCGACTATGCTCACCAAGGCTGCATTTATTTGATTGAAAATACAATTAAAACATTTTTAAATATTTGTACAGCTTGTCAATGGATTATAACCTTTTTCTTTTTGGAGAATATTATACAGTTTGGGATCAGAAAGAATTTTTTACAGGTATTTTTTTTTTTATAAAGAAGTCGACTATGCTCACCAAGGCTGCATTTATTTGATTGAAAATACAATTAAAACATTTTTAAATATTTGTACAAATTAAACTAACTGTGTTCTATTTTAATATATTCTAAATTATAATTTATTCCTGTTATGATAGCTGCATTTTCAACAGCCATTACTTCGTCTTCTGTCACATGATCATTCCATTTGGTTGATTTGGTGCCAGAGAAACATTTGTTATTATCAATGCTGAAAACAGTTGTGCTGGTTAATATTTTTGTGGAAACACTTTGTCTGTCTCTCAGGTTATTGTGGTACAGTGATGAGGGTCATTCGCTGTCTAAAGTCAACACTCAGTCTGACTGCTTCCTCAACATCGTTCTGTGGTTTAAAGAACATTTAAACGGACACAACATTTCTCAGAAATGCATATGAAAATATTTATCAGATGTTTTTTTTGTCTGCACATATTGTGTTGGATATTCTTGCCGAAACTGTAAATGTCCGTAAATGTTGCAGGTTATGCAGGTCATTCTCCACTAGGGGACAGACCTGTCCATGTAAAATCAGCACTGCTATAATAAGGGGCCAAATGCCAAAGGATGAAATGATTGTGTTTAGAAATCAGAGCTCATGTACTGTGATACTGAACTTCTCTTTTTAGAGTCAATATCTGGACATTCACACTCTTTTGTGAGATGTTTGCTCTTCACTATGTTTTAAATGGACGGTAATGGTCTTGCCAATATTTTTTAGATCAAATCTATTTAACTTTAAATACAAATACATGGTGATTGTAGATTTAAATTAGTTTGATTATGAAAAAAGTACATTTAGGGTGGAAAGTAGAAGAGAAGAACAAAAACCTATTTTCTAGTTTCTGAAAAGTATCGAGAGATCTTCAACATTCCATAAACATAATAAGAGTCAGAAATGTGTGACATTAATTTTGGCCAATGTTTATGCACTCCGATCCAAGGTGTGCATGCTAGCTTTGGTGGCAGCTGTACCAGCTCACATGTCTAAGACTCTTGTGTCCATTTCACTTGCAGCCGCTTAAGAAAGGTATTTACCTCAAATATTTCTTTGTTTCATTGTTTATAGCAACATTTTTGTCCTTACACTTAATCTCCAAATCCTCTTTGACAGATTCATTCAGCTCTTGTGTTTCTATCATGAACTTTTGGTTTGCCATTTGTGGCATGTTGAGCACCAGCCAGCTTTATGTTAGTGTTTTATGGCCAATTGGAGCATGTGGATTTTTTAATATTCTGGCAGTCTCAGGGGGCAGATTGCTTTATACCCTTTTAAGATTGCATTGCTAATGACCCACAGAGAAAGAAGTAGAACACAACAGGTCACCTGAGACCACTGCCACTATGTGTGTGTGTTTAAGAGAGAAAGAAAGAAAGAAAGGTCTGTATTATTCACCCTTTGATCGGGTTTGGTGTAGGTGTCTGGGCTGGGTCTTAGGCAGGTCAAATATCATGAAAAGTCTTTACTCTCTGTCTCAGTTTGCCTAGATGCTGGATGACATGTTCATAAAGGAAGATTAAAGAGTGAGGCAGAATTTGAGAATAAACACAAACACCCAAAAAACAGAAAATCATTGCCAGGGGGTGAAAAGCAGATGAAAAGCAGAAACAGATAGGGAGAAAAATCTGAGTAGGTTTAAGGCCACACTGGGGTAAAATGAGCCACAGCTTCGTTGGTGCTCTCATGAGCTGTGATGTGACACATTAAGCGAAAACACAAAAGTTATCTGATGGCTCAAGCATTTTTTCCCCCAGAATGCTGGGAGTTGGGTAAGATCCAGTAGGCCTGGGGTACGTTGAATCAACGGCCATAAATATGACAGCTCGAAGCAGTGAATCTATTTGAGTTGGCAAAATAAGACAGTATAAATTAAACCCTTCAGACATCTTTGTTATACTTTGGTTCATGTTGCCTCAGTTGCTTTAGGACATTACAAGTCTTATATAAGTTGCTTTCTTCAAACTGATAAACAGCTCTGCTCTGTTTTTTTTTTTTCACCTATTAAACAGAAAAAGGAAACAACACAAACTGGCTCACCTTACCACAGGCCCAAAGTTGTGCTAAACCAGGGTGTTGCTTTGGGTAGTGGTCAGTGTCCATCCAAATGGGTGCCCAGCCAAAAAAAAAAACAAGTCAAATTTCATTCTTAGCATAGATTTTCACATATGTCTTTTTATTGATTTATTGGCGGTTAGATCATTTATTGGACTATATGTATGTGCTTGGCCCTGCATTGTTTCAATAGGATGCTTGTCATTGTCCATCATATATAGACTAGTTTCTAGGTCATTTCAGTGCCACCGGTGCCAAAATACTTTTTTTTATGTCTGAAATATTAAATGAGCTATGTGATATTGTAGTATTATTTATATATTATAGTATTTATTATATTTTGAATTAGTTTTATATTTTCAGTTTTAATTTTAGTAATTTTATGTTTTTGCAATTTTTTGTTGTTTTTGTTATTTCAAATATTTATATATTAAATAAATAAAAATAATTTCTATTTTTAGTTTTAGGGTGCTTTCACACTTGGTTCGTTTGCATGGTCCGAGCCTGAATTCGATTGCTCCCCCTCCTACTGCCCCCACTGGTTTGTGGTGTTCATATAGTGTTTTTTGGATTCCGAACCACGGTACGCTTGTGTCATCAGAGTGGCAGCTGTTTACCCCTGTTACTAGGTAAGGACTATAAATAGGTTCGAAAGAACGCGGGAATCACTTTCTCACATTCTCTCTGCTGCAGTGCGTCAGTTTTTCAGGAAAGCGACTGAGTAAACACATAAATACGCAGTTTGGCCATTTAATGCATCATTAATAGCGGTTTACTTCTGCGATTTGGTACAGTTGGGTTCATATCAGCAGCAAATTGTATCGGGGTTCACTTGAACTGTACCCCAAGTGGACTCAGGGTGTATTCACACCAGGAAAGTCCACTAGTTCACTTTCTTTGGTCCAGACCAAAAACAGTGTTGATTTTTTTTGTTTGGTGTAGTTCGCTTTCACACTGCCCTTTTTTGCAAGTGAACCAGAAATTGTAAACAAAGCCACACGTGTGCTAAGGTCATCCATTAATTGGACTAATTAATTCTCAAGCGTACCAGAGTTCGTTTGGAACCGGACCGAGACCACCTCTTCAGCTGAGTCTCGATGCGGTTGTTTGGTCCACACCCGAGTGCGATTGCTGTATTCACACCTGCCCAAATGATCTGCACCAAGGGGGGAAACAAACTTGAGTTCGATTCAAGACAGGTGTGAATACACCCTAATGCCGAGTTCACACTGCATGATTTTAGCCCGATTTTTCACTCTCCGACAGGTTTTGCAAAATCGCCGATAAATGCCCGAAATCGGAGGCAAATTGTCAGAAAGTCCGTTCCGGAACCAAAATCACGCAGCCGTTTCCATACGGACTTTAAAACGATCACGGCTCACAGATTGTTGCGAACACTGCTGCGCTCTGAGACCAATGTTGCGTTTTGCGTTTATGCACAAGATACCACAACGTAACGGGTACTCTACCTCAAGGTGCCTTATATAATTTAATAGTTGTTGCTGCTTGTCTGGAATAAATGGCAGTGTTATTGGAGACACACTCATCCTGTGCATGATTCTTTAACTGGAGTCAAATCCATGTTCGCCCGCTATGATACCAGACATTGAGTAAATGTTGGGAGGTGCTACCTAACAAATTGGTCCTTCAAGCCAGATCATAGCAACCAAAGCATCATGGATACTGCAGCTAGCAATGCATCAGAGGCTACAGTTCGACCCAAAAGACAGAATAAACTGCCTTCCCATCTGGAAGTATATGAGGTTGGCTATCTGCCTCCTGTGGACCCTCCTCCAACCGCTTCTTCACGCTATCAAAGCCAACACAAGAGCCAGTCGAGGAAAACCCATAGCAAAGCCCGTTCTCATTCCAAATCCAGTGGTCGTTCCAGTGTCTCGGGCGCTCATGCTGCATTCACACTCACAAGCAGGCAGGCAGCCATTGTAGAGGAAATAATCAAACAAAGGCAGTATGATGAGCTCCGTCAGCAAATGGAGGAGGACACACTGGCAGAGATAGAGTTTCAGAGGTTACAGATTCAAGCTAGAGGCTCAACGTGCACAGGAAGAGGCCCTCTCGGCAAAGGAAGCCTTATCTAGCCGGTTGCAGAGACAGCGTAAGCTTAAAAGAGCCGAAACTGACCTTGAGGTGGCCAAACTCGTGAGTTCCCTGCTCAGCAAAGATACTAGCTTGTCTGACTCAGAGATTCACATATCACCTGACTCAACACGGCCAGCACCTCAGTTGCCTTCTGCTAGCTTAGCCCAAACATCTATGTTCCAGTAGTTTCTCTGTCCATCATCCTCCACGGTACAAGCCATACAGACTGCTCCAGAGGCACAGAGCATTGTAAGGGACCCATGTATAGTTCAGTCAACACCTAAACACCACATTGTGTCATCCCAAGTAACTATGCCCTTACCAGTACCAGCTTTACCAGTGCCATCATTCTTATGTGCAGCAAACCAAACTCTAAGGAGGTCCCAAGTCACATATTCTGAGGAGAACATGCCTCCTGTCCCACAACAGCCCCATACAGCAGTTATTCCTCAGCAGCCAGTGAGAACGCAACCGGTGACTCCCCATACAGACAGTGTTTTGACCTCACAGTTAACACATCTTGTTGCCTCAGCTGCAGCAACTTCGGATGCGCATTCATCGTTACCCGGCCAGAGAGCTATACCCGGCAGTCAAACCCAGCCTTTTCCAGCTACTCGTCCAAGTGTAACAGTTTCATCTAACACTCCCTTTTACTCTCAATCCTATCCATACCTACCTGTTTCCCAAGCTACTTACCTGCCTCAACCCGGAACAGAACTGCTAATGGCCGCAGCATACGGCATCCCTCGCCCTACATTACCAATCTTCGAGAGTGGCACAGAAAGTGACTTTGCTCTACTGAAACTGGCCTTGGATAATCTGCTGACCCACCATACACACATCAGCGAGCAGTACAAATATCAAGTGTTACTGAGTCACCTGAAATTTGCGAGTGCCCAGCAGCTGGCTAAGGCCTATATGCACCACCCACAACCATACACTGCTGCTTTACAGGCTCTGCAGGAGAAGTATAGACAACCCAGACAACTTGTGCAGTCCAAGCTAGGTGCTATCATGAGCACTCCACAACTAAAGGTGGGTGACGCCAGTGCCTTTGACTCATTCGCCTTGTCTGTCCAATCCCTGGTGGGCATGTTAAGGACTCTAGAGGGACAGAATGGTACGAAGTTATGTGTGGTTCCCATGTAGACCGTCTTCTGGGCAAGATGCCACCTGCTTACAGAGATAGTTTCATAGAGTACTGCCTAAGCTATGGCATCCTCCAAACTGGCACAGATCGAACCTATACTCTCCCTGATCTGGCGGCTTGGTTACAAATAAAGTCTCAAGCGAAGTGGATTTCTAGCCAAGCAGCTGCCATGTTTCAATCTGAAACTACCAAACTATATGGGAAAGGGAGAGGAAACCCACCTCACAGAGAACGGTCTACACGCATACTTCTGACTTCAGAGAAACCCACAGAGTCTCCTGAATCTACACAGGTTAAAGTCTTGTCCAAGCCAAAGCCTTACTGCCCTCACTGTGACAACAGAGAACACTACCTCAACTCCTGTGAGAAATTCAAGAAGTTAACCACCTCTCAGATTATCACCTGGATCACAGAGGGTAAACACTGTTGGAAATGTGGTCGAAGCCATCCAGTGGACTCCTGTAATCTCAAGCGACCATGTAAAATCTGTAAAGAACGGCACCTTATCGTCCTACACGATTCTGTTAGAAACACTTCAAGAGCCGTGCTCATGGTCAGCTTGCCCCCCACACAAGTGTATCTTGACAGGCCCAAAAGCTCACAAAAAGTCATGCTCAAAGTTGCCAAAGTTCTTTTGCACAATGGTGGTCAGACTATGGAGGCTCACACTGTTCTTTACGACGGCTCTGAGAGAACCATCGTTCTTCCTCCTGTTATTCAATGGCATAACTGAATGGAACCTCTGAGATTCTCCCGCTACAGACAATCCAACAAAGTCATGCTGAGCTCAAAGAGTCTACAGTAAATTTGGAGGTTTCTCCCATTGCTAAACCTACAGAGAGGTATGCTATCCACAATGCATTCACTGCTCCTGGTTTATGTCTTGCTGAACATGATTACCCTGTGGCAGCTCTTCAGAGAGCATACCGCCACCTGAGGGTTCTACCCCTGCTACCAGTAGACAGAGTACAACCTTTACTCCTCATAGGATCTGACATGCCACATCTCTTGACCCCCACTCAGCCTGTCCGTAAAGGAGCACCAGGAGGCCCTGTTGCCATATGTACCAAGCTTGGTTGGGTACTACAAGGCCCAATGTGTCCCATTCAGCCTCCTAGAGGTCAGCGACAATGTCTGCACATCATGACTACACCATCCCGCGATGAACTATATCACCAGGTGGAGCGCTTATGGCAAATGGACACCCTGCCAAACAACGAAAAGTTGATCACAAGGTCTAAACAGGATCAACGGTCCTTCAATCTCTTACAGTCTGCGACTGTTAGAGTGAATGTGGACGAAGTTATGCGGTATGCTACACCATTGCTAAGGCGCACACCCATCACAGTGCTACATGCAGGAAAAGAGGCTGTGCTTCCTAGTCTATGGAATACTGAGAGAAAGCTGGCCAAGAATCCTGAGCAGGCCAAGACCTACTGTTCTGAAATCCAAAAGCTGGAGACAGCAGGCTACATTGCCAGGATATCACCAGAAGAGGCATATCAGAGCACAGAGTCCTGGTTTATTCCACATCACATGGTATGCCACAATGAGAAGCCCTGAATAGTTTTCAACTGTCCATTCCAGTACCAAGGACAGAGTTTGAATGATCAACTCCTTCCTGGACCGTCACTGGGACCATTCTTACTGGGTGTTATCTTGAGGTTTTGCCAACATGCCATTGCGATCAGTGGAGACATCAAGGGCTACAGGTACGCCTGTTACCTGGTGACAGATCAGTGCTTCGATTTATATGGAGAGACATGAATAGGGAGGCTCAACCTGACATCTACGAGTGGCAGGTGCTTCCCTTTGGAACAACTTGCAGCCCCTGTTGTGCCATCTATGCTCTACAGTGCCATGCCCAGGAGTATAAAGGCACCATGCGTGGCTTGGATGACATTGTGGAGAACTCATTCTTCGTTGACAACTGCCTCCACAGCACTCAAGATCAAAGTGAGGCCAAAACTGTGATAGATGGGTTGCGCCAGGCTCTGTCAAAGGGAGGCTTCGAAATAAGGCAGTGAGCATGCAACATACCATCAGTTCTCAAGCATCTCCCTTCAGAAGCCAGATCCACTAGTAGTGAATGCTGGCTATCTCAGAACAATAATGACCTACAAGAATCCACGCTCGGCCTACAATGGGACTGTCTTGATGACACCCTCGGATATAAGGGCCACTCAGCTGAGGCTGTTCAGCCGACTCTGAGAAACCTGTATAAGACTTTGGCAAGTCAATTTGACCCCCTTGGGTTTATCATGCCATTCACATCCAGGGCTAAGACTCTTATTCAGGATCTCTGGAGACAAAACCATGGTTGGGATGACCCAATTGAACCCCTTTCCCTCAGAGAGAAATGGTACCAGTGGGCTGAAGAACTGTCTAACATCACCAAGCTACAAATCCCTTGGCCTTATGTTCCTGCCTGTGCTGACACTCCTTCCTCCATCAGAGAACTGCATGTCTTTTGTGATGCCTCTGAGAGGGTATACGGTTCTGTGGCGTACCTTCGGACCACAGATGAGCATGAGGATGTCCATGTCTCCTATGTCTTAACTCGATCCCGCGTAGCTCCCCGGAAATGCTTATCCATGCCCCGCCTAGAGCTATCTGCTGCCCTAATTGGAGCCCAAATGGGCAAGGTAATACAGGCTGAGCTGACCCTTCTGTTAAACCAAGTCACCTACTGGTCTGATTCCACTACAGTGTTGCACTGGTTAAAATCAGAGTCATGCCGATACAAGGTCTTTGTGGGAGCCCGAGTAGCGGAAATCCAGACACTAACTGATGTCAACAGGTGGAGGTATGTTGACTCAGCTCAAAACCCAGCCAATATCACCTGAGGTCTGACCTTAGAGGAGTTAGCAGGCCCTCACCAATGGAGATCTGGCCCAGATTTCCTGACTCAAGGACCAGACATGTGGCCATTGTTACCCACGTCAGCCCACGTTGAGCCCGAACCCAGTGACCTGAAAAGAGCATCCTTTCTTGGCTCAGTCACAATAATGTCCAGTTCCTCACCTCCAGACTTCAGTCAGTTCCAAACCTGGAAAGAACTGGTCCAGTCCACTGCACGGGCCTGTGATGGGGCGGCCACCGCTGATACCCCTTGTGATGCCTCAAGCTATATCCAGGCAGAAAAGCTAATTTTAGCACAGGCACAGCTTGATACTTTCCCAGACGAAATCAAGGCTCTGAGAGCTGGACAGCCCATTCCAACTGATAGTCGTCTGTGTTCTCTCGCCCCAGAGTATGATAAAGATACTAACCTTATTAGAGTCGGCGGACGACTTTGCCGGGCTGAAACCCTGCAATCGGACAGTATACACCCAGTCGTCCTAGACCCACGACATCAGGTCACAAAGCTACTCACACAGGACATGGATCAACAGCTCCATCTCCCTGGTGCTGAGAGAGTGCTAGCAGAGCTACGACGTAAATACTGGGTGCTGAGGGGTCGTGAAGCCATACGCAAACACCAACGAACCTGTAAAGATTGCCAGTTCTGGAGGGCTAAACCACAGATCCCTCGAATGGCCGACCTACCACCTTGTCGGCTACGTCTGTTTAAGCCACCGTTCTACTCCACTGGTGTAGACTGCTTTGGGCCTTTCCACGTGAAGATAGGACGTCGCCAGGAGAAGCGATGGGGCATCTTGTATAAGTGCCTGACCATCAGATGCTTACATTTAGATCTCCTTGAACACCTTGACACAGATGCCTTTCTCCTTTCCTTACATCGCTTCATTGCTCGAAGAGGGAAGCCTTACGAAATACTCTGTGACAATGGCACTAACTTCACAGGAGGTGACAGGGAACTACAAGATACATTCAGTCTAATGGCCCCCGAGCTTCAGAGACAACTTGCTGAACAGCAGATTAAGTTCCACTACAACCCCAGAGTGCTCCTCACTTCAGTGGAACTTGGGAGCGTGAGGTGAAATCAGTTAAGGCAGCCTTACGAGTCATTCTCTGAGAGCAGTCTGTTCCCGAGCCTGTCCTGTAGACACTACTGGTAGAGGTGGAAGGAATGCTTAATTCAAAACCACTTGGCTATGTCTCATCAGACATTGCAGACCCGGATCCTGTGACCCCCAACATGTTACTTATGGGGCGCTGTGATGCTTCCCTGCCACAAGTCCTTTACAATCCCCACAAACTCTTGGGAAAATGCAGGTGGAGACATAGTCAGGTATTGGCTGACCAATTCTGGACTTCTTTCATCCGTGGTTACTTACCAGAGCTACAGGGCAGACAGAAATGGAGATCTGATGGTAAAGAGCTGGCAGTAGGACAAGTAGTGCTTGTGATTGATCCTCAGCTTCCACGAGCTCTGTGGCCTGTAAGCATCGTGAAGGAAACTTATGCTGGAGTTGATGGATGGATTAGGATGGCCAAGATTCAAGTGAAGGATAAAACATACACACGTCCCGTTGCAAGACTGATTCACCTTCCCAAATTAAGTGATGATGAAGCGGACTCTTGAAACGGCCTTTCAAAAGGTATACAATTAATCCTGACTGATAATTGGGGGTGGCTGTGTCAGAAAGTTCGTTCCGGAACCAAAATCACGCAGCCGTTTCCTCACGGACTTTAAAACTATCACGGCTCACAGACTGCTGTGAACACTGCTGCGCTCTGAGACCAATGCTGCATTGTGCGTTTATGCACAAGATGCCACAACGTAACGGGTACTCTACCTCAATGTGCCTTATATAATTTAATAGTTGTTGCTGCTTGTCTGGAATAAATGCCAGTGCTATTGGAGACACACTCATCCTGTGCATGATTCTTTAACTGGAGTCAAATCCATGTTTGCCCGCTATGATACCAGACATTGAGTAAATGTTGGGAGGTGCTACCTAACAGTGCTCGTTCACGCGAGTGACAATCACGCAGTGTGAATTATCAAAGACGCGATCTGAGGGAATCGCCGATGCCCGTGAAATATTTGGCATGCTAAATATCTGGAGCTGTCGGCGATTCACAATCACGCTGTATGAAATGAGTTCTGACTGAAAAACGAATCGGCGATGACCTACAGCCAATGAGAGACCAAGATACAGGGCAGCGGGAAGTTCGGGGAGGAGTTATATGAAACGTAGTTTGCGGACCAGTGTTGCCAAATCCGCAAATGTTGTTTTTCATGTCAGCAGGTTGAAGCGGCCCTAATAACGTGATATTTAGGCCCTGGAATGTGAATTGTACCAGGAGAACCCCGCCAAGGATGGGTGTTAAACCCCACCCAACGCAATTATTACTGGGGGACCCCCTCGAAAGCAGTTGGGCTATTTTCAGGCTAGTTTTGAGTAGTAATTGGGCAGGTTTTGTAGCGAAAACCTGGCAACCCTGCACCAGACTCTGTCGGTGATTCTTCCTATTGTAAAGTCATGCAGTGTATAACCTCCTGTCGTCGTTCCATCGTGCAGTGTGAACACAGCAACAACTGAATGACACCCCAGATAGTCGTTCAGTGTGAAACCAACAGTGATGCGACGTCTTTGAAAATCGTGCAGTGTGAACTCAGCATTAGTAATTTCAGGGTGCTTTCACTCCTGTAGATCGATTGCTTTGTTCCGAAACAGGGATTAAAATGATTACAATGTTGCTTTTTATTCTTGGTGCGGTACGCTTTCACACGGCAAAGTTTCTAAAGGGATCAAATTTGTTAATACAAGTCACGCGCGAGTAAACTGTTCTCTCATTGGTCAAAGTTCCACAATTTATTTTCCAGGATTCCACTAATAGCTGTCACGGCTGTCATCTGTCAGGATGGAACGACAACAGCTTTTTTTTTTGTAGCTGTCCTTTTGATTAATTTATCACTTTGAACAGGAGTCCAGGATTCATCGGGAAAACATTTTTAAAATGCACCTAACTAGGAAGAAGAGCAATAAGACGGCATTATAAAATGAAAAAGTGCGCTTTTTTATTTTGAATGGCGAATACGTGCTCACCCACAGACATTCACAGGTCCATTTTGAAGTATTAGCAAAACAACAAAGCTAATGCTTTTCACGAAACTTACGTAATTACACATTATACATTGTGATATAGCCTGGTTCGTTGGTCTGTTAGATCGGATTGCTTTCTCACTGCAACCGGACCGCTCCAGAGTTTGTTTTCAATCGAGCCGAGACCACCAGGCATTTTTGTGCATATTAAAGCAGCTCTGTGCTCAAAATATTGATTTTGGTGATAGAATTTCAGTGTATACGTATAGCTTGGGCTCTAGCCTGTGTTGTGATACAGCTTTCATTAATTTTATTTTTTTTGCAGTCTTACTGAGGCCAACTACATCCAATCTAGCCTGATGCTCTTAAAGAGATAGCTCACCCAACAAATAAAAAAAAATCTGTCTCCATTAACTCACCCTCATGTTGTTCCAAACCTGTATGAATTTTTCAACACACAAAAAAAAGATATTTTGAAGAATGTTGATAACCGAACAGCTTCAGTTCCCCTTGACTTCCATTGTATTTTTTTTGTCCCATGTGTTGTCATCAAGATTTCAATAGCTGCTAAAGCAATGAGCTGTTATTGATTGGCAGAGTGGTTGTATGCCACTCATATTTCCAATTTCCTGCATCAGGTAGCATGCAAATTCCATGCTACTCTAACAGTGATTATTTGGAGAACAATGATGCATAACTCTTTGAAATGGTCATATATTTACTACAACTCTGATAACAAGCAATAACACATTAAATATTTAATGCCGAAATGACAATATAATTGAAGGTAAGGAGCAAGATAAACATCCAAACTGATAACAGCCCATGTACCTGTAAACATAGGTTGCACATTGCCTGGATGTGATTGGACTGAATTGTTATTGTGTAAACCCATCGGGTCCAAAGCAACTACTTCATAGAATAGCCTCATATTGAATTCTTTTTTTTTGGGGCACTGTTGAAGCTTTTCTTTCCCAAAAGGCATGAGATCAAAGTCGGATTTCATTAGTTCATCTATTCTTTAACGGAGACAGGCAGTGTGGGATAATATATTGATATCTGACCTACCTAACTAGTGAAGACACTCCGTGTATGAATACAAATTGAATGCACATTTGTAAGGTAATTACAAATTGTTTTACACGTATTACTCTTGATGGTGAAATGGAAAGGTTTGGAACGTTTCCGTCCAGACATGTGATTAGTTTTCCTATTAGATGTTTAAGGGTGCTTTCACACCTGTAGATCGATTGCTTTGTTCCGAAACAGGGATTAAAATGATTACAATGTTGCTTTTTATTATTGGTGCGGTACGCTTTCACACGGCAAAGTTTCTAAAGGGATCAAATTTGTTAATACAAGTCACGCGCGAGTAAACTGTTCTCTCATTGGTCAAAGTTCCACAATTTATTTTCCAGGATTCCACTAATAGCTGTCACGGCTGTCATCTGTCAGGATGGAACGACAACAGCTTTTTTTTTTGTAGCTGTCCTTTTGATTAATTTATCACTTTGAACAGGAGTCCAGGATTCATCGGGAAAACATTTTTAAAATGCACCTAACTAGGAAGAAGAGCAATAAGACGGCATTATAAAATGAAAAAGTGCGCTTTTTTATTTTGAATGGCGAATACGTGCTCACCCACAGACATTCACAGGTCCATTTTGAAGTATTAGCAAAACAACAAAGCTAATGCTTTTCACGAAACTTACGTAATTACACATTATACATTGTGATATAGCCTGGTTCGTTGGTCTGTTAGATCGGATTGCTTTCTCACTGCAACCGGACCGCTCCAGAGTTTGTTTTCAATCGAGCCGAGACCACCTCGTTCAGGCGATCTCTGACCGATTGTTTTGGCACGGATCCGAGTGCGATTGCCGTGTTCACATATGCCCAAACGAACCGAGCTAAGGGGGGAAACGCACCAGGTTCCGAAACAACGGGCCAGGTGTGAAAGCACCCTCAGTCTTTCAATTTATATTTTTTTCAGTTTCTGATATTTATATTTTATTTTAATTACCGAAAACTATTTTAAAATAGTTTTAGTTATAGTCTTAGTTAATAATGACACTGTTTAAAAGTCAACGAAGTTTCAATTAAATACTGAATAAATATTGAAAAGGAAAAACTATGTGATTGATTTTGTACATGTTTGCTTAGAACTGGACTATGCTCAGTACAGTAATATGCATTGTGTTTTCGTTCTTTGGCTGTGTCCTAATTGGGAGGCTGCATTCAAAGACCGAACGCATCACAGTGGAGCAATTAAAGTTAAAGGGGTCATATGATGCGATTAAAATTTTTTTTGGTTGCTATTTTCTTTTCGGAGTGTTACAAGCTCTTGGTGCATAAAGAAGATCTGTAAAGTTGCAAAGACTAAAGTCTCAAATCCAAAGAGATATTCTTTATAAAAGTTAAGAGTCAGCCACGCCTACACTGTAAAAAGTAATGAGTTGAACTTACTTGGAAAACCTGTGGAAACTGATTGCCTCAAATTTCTCAAGCAAATTAGTTTATCGTTTTTGAGTTAATAAAACGTACTGTAACTTTGTATAGGTAACTTGTGTATATGTATAGGTTACCAGAAAACTGTTGCTAACTCAATTTGACAAGTTCAGTCAACTTAGAGATGTAAGTTAAGCTTAGTGCACAGAACTCAAACAAAACAGTTCTCTTAACAAGTCTGCTTTGTTCACATTGCCAGACAAATGTGTGGAAACAGATTGCCTTAAATTTCTCAAGTAAGCTGTACTTAAAACGTAAAGTTGTTAATACAAAGATTTTTTTTAACTTTAAACCACATAAACATTTCATTACACCAAATACTGTTATTTTTTAGCAACATCATGACCTCTTTAATAATGACACTGTTTAAAAGTCAACAAAGTTTCAATTAAATATTGAATAAATATTGAAAAGGAAAAACTATGTGGTTTATAAACAGTATTTAAAATTAATTTTATATTTCAATTACCGAAAACAATTTGTAATAGTTTATATATACTGTATATATAGTCTCACATGAAGTCCCCATGTCTCTGCAAAGTGGAAAATTGAGCAAAAAGGTAAAGACGACTGTAAAAGAGTCCAATTGTCACGGACCAGGTGTGCTGAGGCAGGCAGGATGACAAGGATACAAAATAAGGATATTTAATGTAGCGACAACAAGGCAGAGACAGGCACACACTCGGGGTAACATTCACAATAACCGACAACACTAGAATACAAGAGACAGGAACTTATGGGGCAGATAACGAGGGGCAGACAGGTGAACACAATGAGGGTAATTAACTAATGATTATACGGGCTAAACCAACACGAGGGGAAGAAACCTCAACAAACAGTCCACAGGGGCGTTACACCAATCCAGAGAAAGAGAGATTGTTTAATAGATAGTGGTAAGGGTTAGGGGGAATAAGGAGGGATAGAACTGACCAGTCATACCCAAAAGAATATGCAAGTAGAGGGCTGCTCGTGTGTGGTTATCAGTGTGTTTAGACAGAAGACTCTGGATGGGATTAGAGTGAGTAGAGGAGATTCAACAAGAGCATTTCCACCTGCTTGTGATTTAGTGTGTTGGATGGGAAATGTGATACTGCTTAGTGTGAGGGATGTGAGTGATATGAGTTTGTACAAGGCTGAAATCAGTGTTTGTGTTTATTTGTTCAGGGGGCCGGAGGCTAATTGACTTTTGGGGTAATTAGCATGCCGTTGAAAATCATTAATTCTCATCACTTTTCCTCCCTCATGCTTCCATTCGTGGGCCGGTCCGCAGCGCTCTGCTCAGTTGTCACTGTAATGGATGAGTCCATTAGCTGCCCCTGCCAAGGGAGGTGATCGGTCAAAGAGTAAACTGGGTAAAAAGGGCAAAACTGTCACCAAACAACTTAAGCTAATAGCGTTGCCACTTTACTTGATGAAATGTGTTTAACACGCTCTCTTGTGCTTCACTTTTCTCCCTCCATCCCTCAGATAAACACACATGACCAACACCTATATATTCCAGTCTCTCCTCTCTGCCGCCCTCTGTCATTTTCTCATTCCATCGCTCCCTCCCTTTCACCGTTTTGCCATTTAACTCTGTTGTTTCTTGGGAGTGATGGAGCTGGAGAATATTAGGTCACTTATAAAGAACTGACATTTCCTTTCAGCGTTTGAGTGTTATGACTGGGCATTAGGGTGAGATGGGGTGCTGAAACAGTGTGTGTGTTCTGCAAGCAACAACAAGTCCAGCAATTCACCAGTGAGCAAAGAAAAAAAAATCTTAAACAGAGTCTGATTTTGTACATGCTCACTTAGAACTGGACTATGTTCAGAATAGAATACTAATATACTGTGTACAGTACACTGAATCCTGCCTATTATTAAAAATAGCATGTGAACATGGATTAGACAATAAATATTTCAAATATTATGCAATGAAGTACAGTAATATGCACTGTTTCATTCTTTGGCTGTGTCCTAATTTGGAGACTGCATTCAAAGACTGAATGCATCACAGTGGCACAATTAAGGCTGTCCCAATTCAAAGCCTTCTTCAAATGCAGCCTTGAAATGCGTCCTTCATTTCCAAGGCCATGAAGAATACAATAAATGGATCAATCGTGGACCAAACTATCTCAAGTTTCATTGCGCACCAGTGACAACAGGTTATATATAAAAAAAACAGACAAACAAAAACATAGTACTCATATAAAGTTCAGTCAAGCTAAATTTATTGGAATAATTATGAGCAATTTACAGGGCTCGCAAAATCACTAGCCCAAAGTTCCGGGGCTATTGAGTCTTCCAGCTGGGTTAGAATGTATCAAAATGTATCACCGCCCTGCCCGATGGGCTATCTTGAATAGTGACATAAAATTCCTTCCTTGACTCGGTGTTATTCACTCGCTTATAGGGGTGAAACAGATCGTAGTCGATCATTTGCCCATTTCTAGGTCATGCAAATTTAAACATTAATGTGTTTTAAACCATTCAAGCACATAAAGAGGTGAAAGATAACTCAATTATCTCTCAATTCATTCTGTGCTCACACTCTAAGCTCACTCAATGAATACTGCATAAACAGTACCAGTAGTATTATAGAACATAGCCGTGATTTGTCATGATACATTATTCTGTATTTGTATGCAGGTTTATTCTAAGAGACATGGAGTAAATGAATATTTAATCACTTGGTTATTAATGCTCAATCACATTCGCTCACATTCAAACTTAATTGCTCTAAATTACCCACACACGGGTTTCTGTCAGGTGTCTGAAATGAAAGAGTGTCTTTGTTTAGTTCTGTAATTAATGCACTTTATGACCAGCCTCATCCCAGACTATAAAAAACCTACCCTGATATACAAATTAAATTTTCTGTAAACAGTATTTAAAATTAATTTTATATTTCAATTACCGAAAACAATTTGTAATAGTTTATATATACTGTATATATAGTCTCACATGAAGTCCCCATGTCTCTGCAAAGTGGAAAATTGAGCAAAAAGGTAAAGACGACTGTAAAAGAGTCCAATTGTCACGGACCAGGTGTGCTGAGGCAGGCAGGATGACCTTTTTTTTTTTATTGAGTCAGTAGATCACTTATTTTTCTGCTCTTGGCTTCATTGTGAGCTCCCGCAGGCTGAGCGGTTATTGTGGTGGGATGTTTTTCCCTCCCAAATCTATGTCTCAGTCCAGAGGATGCTGCTTATCCAATATTAGATGTTTTTGAATCTATATGAGTTTCTCTTTATATTTACACGTCCGGAAAGTAGGATATGTCTCTCTGTGTCCATTTCTAGTTATTAAATGTGTGCTTGAGGGAGATGGAGGGATTCTGCAGCTCTATAGTTTAGGGTTCAAACCAAAGACTTTGGTTGCCAGCCCAGATTTTAATCCTCACCCTGGCACCAACCCCGTCTTATGTGTATTTGTGTGTGTTGTTTTGGAGTTAAATATTTTGACTGCAGTGAAAACAGAACTGAGACGCTGTGTAGCATTTAGCGAACTCATTGAATCTAATAAACCATGATGCAGTTAAATGTCTCATTCACTCCATCCCTCTTAGTTTGCCAGATTTTCAATACCAATTTAAAAAAATTTTTTTTGGTATTGAACCCTCTCCAGCCCTTCACCACTCCTACCCGATCAGCTCTTCTCAGTTTTGACTGCAGTGAAAACAGAACTGAGACGCTGTGTAGCATTTAGCAAACTCATTGAATCTAATAAACCATGATGCAGTTAAATGTCTCATTCACTCCATCCCTCTTAGTTTGCCAGATTTTCAATACCAATTTAAAAAAAATTTTTTTGGTATTGAACCCTCTCCAGCCCTTCACCACTCCTACCCGATCAGCTCTTCTCAGCCCATGTTGTGTTGCTTTACTCTGATCAGTGATGGGCCCATCATTCTCTCTATCTCTGATGAGGTGTTGTTTCATTAAAGTTCTGTTTCCCAGGAGGCCGAAATCTTGAAGTATGTTCTGGAATGTTACTCTCTGAATAGAATCTATATAATCTCAGGTCATCCTCTGCTGAGAGCTCAAAAGGTCTTCTGAATCCACCAAGACACCATTTATTGAAATTAGATTTCGAAAACAGCTCAATGTGAAATGTTAGTGGTTTTGTCACAGGCTTTGCAAAGGGACTTATTGAAGTATTTGGCAGCACAAACTATATTCAATTGACATGCAAAGGGAGTTTAATTCTAAGGTTCAGAGAGAGTTTGGAATATGATTATGATGGGAATTACTACTGCTTTAGGTGCAAGAAACTTGACTAACATTATAAATGTAAATAAAAAATACAAATTATGACATGACCTCTTTCAGGGTGTCTGGGTGAAGTTAAAGCCGGCAGGCAGGGTGCGTTTGCAGTATGGTGTCAGCTATGATAAAACTATAAGAAAATACAGTGATCTGGATTTGGCTTGGTGCCTGTTTATAGGGTCCCATCTCTCTGAATCATGTCTGCTGTCCCACAAAAACAAATTTCTTTCAGTAGCTCAGATAGCCAAAAAGGCAGAGACGATAACGGCAGAAAAAAAGAAAGCTAGGGGGGATTAAAACAGAAGAGAACATAAAGAAGGTCAATCATAAAAAGATGCAGCTCTTCCTTCACCAGCTAACACCCATCAGTTCACTTAGCACCCTGTCAGGCGACGCTCGCTCTAATAAATCAGTAGGCAGAATGAACAACCACAGCAAAGACAAACCAACGTGTTCTCAATTAGCCGCCTCCTAAGGAGCAAGAGAGAGGGAAGGAAAATAGTGATGGGTATGAAAGGGGACGTCCTGAAAAGAGAGAGGCTGAACGAGAGGATGTAGAGGTGATACTTTGCCCCAGATGATTTATGGTTAATGGTTTAATTATCTGCTTTTGAAGCTTAACAAAGACCATCTGGAACTAAATGCTCATCCCAGCTAGAGAAAAGCAAGACGGGACATCTGACAAGCTGATCTCTCTCTCTTTCTGTATCGCTGTGCAATTGTCTGCTTGGTGGATCAGTTAAAAACAGGAAGTGGGCCGGTGGCTATATTGTCTGTCGCTCTCACCCGCTGTCTTTCCTCTTTGTCTTTCACAATTCTCTTCTTTCAGCATAATCCACTATTCATCGCTCCATTCAAACCTAAATCCCACACTGCACGGGCATGGACACATAGACACGTGAATATATTAGCACAAACACATCATAGCAGGCCCCAGAAGCCATTGAGATTATGGCCGGCCCCAAGGACACACATTGCACACCTCTATGGGATTCAGCCTTGAAAGAAATTCCTCAACTCTCACATCACCATTCGGTTTGTTTGGTGTGGGGCGCAAAGGGAGTGCAATTCTTTTGTGTATGTGTGTTCTCTGTGTTTTGAATAAAAACTGAGGGCAAACATTACTTGGGCATCTATTTGTGGTCTTTAACCTATAGCAGAGATTCACAGGGGGCTGTGGGTTTGGAGGCTTTGGAATACTGATATTTTAGAGTGTTTTGAAAAACAATTTATTTCCACAAAATTATTAAGCAGCACAATTGTTTTCAACATTGATAATAATAAGAAATATCAGCATATTAGAATGTATAATACATATTCAGTGACTTCTGAAAATTCAGTTAAATATTATTTTAAATTGTAATACCATTTCACAATATTAATGTCACTGTATTTTTGATCAAATAAATGCAGCCTTGAGCATGCACTTCTTTCAAAAGCATGAAAATATATTACCAACCACAAACTTTTGAACAATAGCGTGATTTTCTTGTGATTTTTCTCATTGCTCTGCTAAATGAATAATGAGTTCATTTAGCAGAAGAATGAGGAAAATCATTTGAATGTTTTAAGACTTGAAGAAATGCTCCTTTTCATTGGTTTGCCATAACATTAAAATGACAAAACATTAATTTCTAGTTCATCTGCTGAACAAGAGTATGAAACATTGGGTGTGCACAGGAGGATTTTTCTGTTAAAACTGATTAAATATAGCAAGAATTTTTTTTTACACCATGCCATCTGATCTTGACAGAAAATTCTAGTGCTAGTCAGAGTCTACAAGAGAGAAATGGAGCGCTACCTTAATAAAAGGGATAGTTAACTCACAAATGTTAATGACGTAATCATTGTCATGAACACACACACACACACACACAGTCCTCCTGACTGCTAAACACCTGTTTGTAATAATATGTGTTCTAATATTTACATTAAGTGACAGGGGTTTGGGCTTATTGTGGATTTAATAGTTTGGATTTGGCCTGTTGTCTGGTTTATCTCATTTGTTTTTCACTGGTTCTCTTACTCTGTATTGAGACCAGCTTTGTGCATTAGAGAGATTGTGTAAAGTCAATATCCGGTCAGACAATAGAGTTCCTTAAGGGAATGAGATTTGGCCTTTATTTGAAAATAGTTGGCCACAAAAAACGTGTGAAAGTGTTTTGATTGCTGATAAAAGATTCTTTTTATTGGTTGTTTAAAACGAGCACATTGTTTTTCCTACTCTTATCAAATCAGTTAATTCCTCGAAACAGTCCCGGGTCTGTGTGGCACTATAGGTTGCTTTTTCTCTTTTTATGTTTTTCTGTGCTTTACAGAGGATTTCCTCCATTGTTTTTCATTGTGTTCAACTGAAGGTCAAACTTTTCCAAGAGACGACCAAAATACACTACTGTTCAAACATTTGGGGTCAGTAAGAGTTTTTAGCGTTTTTAAAGTAAGTCTCTTATGCTCACAAAAGCTGCATTTATTTGATTAAAAATACAGTGAAACAGCAATATTGTTAAACATGATTAAAATTTAAAATAACTGTTTTCTATTTTAATATATTTTAAAATGTAATTTATTCCTTTGATGTAAAGCTGAATGTTTAGCAGCCATTACTTAAGTCTTCAGTGTCACGTGATCCTTCATTCTAATCATTCTAATATGTTTATTTGGTGCTCAAGAAAATTTCTCAACATTTCAATGTTGAAAACATTTGTGCTGCTTAATATTTTTGTAGGAACTGGTTTTTTCAGGATTCACTGATGAATAGAAAGTTCATCAAAGAAAAGAACATAATTTATTTGAAATAGAAATAATATTAGAATTTGAAAAGGTTTTCATGAATTACTTCAAATCAAAGATGAGCTAAAAATTTATCACTTGTGTATACATGAGTGTGTGAGCATGTGTGTGGTTCAGGTATACCCTACTATCCCCACAAAGTTGGCAGTATCCAAAATCCTTGTCCTTGTGGACATTTTTTGGTTCCCATGAGGAAAACTATAAATCATACAGAAGTAAGTAAAAAAAAAAACAGAAATAGCAATTTTTGTGTGAGGGGTAGGTTTAGGTATTGGGTTAGGTAAACGGATAGAAAATACAGTTTGTACAATATAAAAATCTTTATGTCTATGTCCCCATTAAACATGGAAATCTGTGTGTGTGAAAGGAGAGAGGCCCCTCACTGGAAACTGCAGTAAAGTTCAGGTCTGCAGGGGTCACCACACCTCAGTTGAAGGTGTCATCATCGGGACAACGGGGAGAACAGAGAATAGGATGACAGATTCACAGAGATGTAACAAGAAAGCTGTGATTGGTGGTTTGGGTTTACAGAGAGCGGGTCACGATGGTCAAACTGACAGGCCATTGAGCACACACTGTCTGATAGGCAACCTGCTGTGGAAACGGTGAAACACTCAGGGAGTGAGAGCTAGTTCATTTAAAGACCGAGCAGAAAAAGAGGACTAAAGGTCGAGGAGGAGAGGAGAAAGGGATGCTTGGGGTCACTCATATGTTTGCCATGTGTGAAGAAAAACAGGAGAAATCCTCACATGAGAAGTGTTGTTTTTTGTGTGTGTTTAAAGGGAAAGTTCACCAAAGATCCAAGATGTAAATTAGTTTTTTTTCTCCATCAAAACAAATTTGGAGAAATCCAGCATTACATCACTTGCTCACCAATGGAGTGAATGGGTGCCATCAGGATGAGAGTCTGAATGAGAGCTGATAAAAACACGATAATCCACAAATAATCTACATGACTTCAGTCATCAATTAATGTCAGAGCATCAGAAGAGAAATATGCACAGATTGAGCACTGTTTACAACCAAAAACAGTCCAAAACAGTTTGGACTGGGGGGGGGAGGGGGGGTACAATGCTGTTTCATGCATTTAGAGTTGTTTGCACTGTTAAAGAGTTGGATTCTCATGCTAAGCATGGACAAAGTTTGAAAAAACAATTTGGACGTATGAAGGTGTATTTCTGTGCCAAAAATCGTGGCTCTTCATGAGTAAACAAGGGTGGAACTCCTTATATGGGCATTTCTCCTGGAAAAACGCGCCCGTGCACGTATTGACCAGAGCAAGAGCGAGATCGCGCCCGTCGTCAACGCGCTTCATCCGGCAGCACTGCACGGGACTCGCTCGGGACGAATGTCTCCAAAGTGTGTTTTTGGTTGTAAGGGAAAGATAGCTTTGTTCAGCTTCCTAAAGAACTCAGCATTATTTAAACAGTGGATGCAGTTTGTTTTTCTGGGGCAGCAACGGAGTTTCACAAGTGTGTTTGTTGACTAAGGTTTTATAAACAAGGCCCAGTCCGACGCTGTATTTGCACATTGTTTGATACTGACAGATGGAGCAGTCCCAGCTATAAAAGATCCCGGTCATGATTCAGAACTGCAGACGGTAAGTGTAACTGCATTAAACGTCTGTGTTTTGTTGGCATTTGGCGCCCAATTTCTCGTCACTCTTTAGCTCCGCCCACGGCACGCCTTCAGGAGCTCGGCTGTTTCCGGAGAGAATGGTAAAGCTGTATCTTTCTTTTATAAATATGATAAAACTAAAGACTTTTAGGAGATATGAAGGATGCAGTTATGTCCCCTTTAAACACATTGTGAGCAAGTGTTGTAATGTTCCAAATCTGTTCCAATAAAGAAACAATCTTGTCTGCGTCTTGGATGGCCTGAGGGTAAACACATTTTTGGCAAATTTTCATTTTTGATTGAACTGAAAATGAGCTATAAATCAATATGAAGTTGACCATTTACTTTATTAATACATGCACCAGTTATTATTATGAATGATTAATCAGTTGTAAGCTTTCATCAAAATGTAATAACTTGCCCCACCTCTGGAATGGCCTTTTAGTTTATCCAATCAGTTCTGCCTTATATATATATATATATTTTTTTTTTGTATATCCTGTTTTTCTCTGAATTACATCGCATTACAGAAGTAAAATGGGGTGCAAATAGCATTTCATTTCACTTCAAGTGAGAGACACTAGTTATTTGTTATAACATTTTTTCTTCTTTCGAATTCGTTTGATTGATCAACTTCTTTACTTATTTTGTTCTCTCTCCCAAACGGTAGAACAGACTGGCCCTGATTATTAAAGGGCTTATTAAAGGGGTCATATGATGCGATTTCAATTTTTGTGTTACAAGCTCTTGGTGCATAAAGACGATCTGTAAAGTTGCAAAGACTAAAGTCTCAAATCCAGAGAGATATTCTTTATAAAAGTTAAGAGTCAAACCACGCTTACCTAAAACGGCTCGTTCTAACACGCCCCCACCTCTACGTCACGATGTGGGAAGATTTGCATAACGCCGCCCAAATGTTCACGCAAAGAAAGAAGGCGTAGCTTTTATTCTCACTGTAGTATTGTTGCCACCGCCATGTCGTGAAGGCGCTGTGTGTTTCGCTGTGAAAGCGAAACTACTTTGTTTGGTCTTCCAAAAGAGGATAATATCCGCTTTGTCATTCCTAGAGCTGATCTGTGCTGGTCACTGAGGGAATACATCAACTTTGCGCTGTGGATCACCGGATCGGCTTTCACCATGGACGAAGGACATTTCACATTTCATGGATATTTCACCTCCGCTCACTCTAGCCCGCAGGCCTCCGCTCAGTGGTTAAGTTGTATTTACAACACTGTTCCAGAACAGTTCAACCCAAATATTCAGATGTGTGCAACACATTTTATGGAGGACTGTTTCCTGATCCTGGTAGAGTAGACTACAATGCTGGCTGTTCTGACTCACAGACTGTAAGTATGTTTTTTATATATAAAGAATTTGCCACTGACGATTCAAACGCGAGTTTTGAGCAGTGTAGAGTAGCGCTTGTTGTTTGTCATTTCTCCGATCACAAATGCAGACATGGTTTTATGTTTACACAGCGCTATGCAACGCATAAAAAGAGAGTATAAGTCCTTATAATCCGTAATTATGTCCCCACTGGATGCAACAAATGCCTCTTTTATAATGTGTTTTAATGTTTTTATCTCGTAGCTCCGGCCGCACAGGGCATCACAGTTTGGCAAGGGGCGTAACATTTCCGTCACACGCTTGAGGTATTCGGCCAATCACAACGCACTGGATAGCTGGCCAATCAGAGCACACCTCGCTTTTCAGACCGATGAGCTTTGTAAAAGTCGACGCGTTTCAGAAAGGCGGGGCATAGAGGAGAAACAATAATGTACAGTATGTGGAAAATAATGTTTTTTTTAACCTTAAACCGCATAAACACATTTCATTACACCAAATACACAAAATAATGTTCTTTTTAGCAACATCATATGACCCCTTTAAAACACTGATTTTTATCTGATAAATAATATTTAAAAGCTGCCAAAGTTAATGTGTTGGAACATGCATTTTATAACAATACTTTATCATCATTTTTTTTTTACTTAAAATTATTTAGTTACACATTTTCTTTATTTTTATTTAAAAAAAATTTGTTTCTTTTTTTTATTTTTATTTTATTATTTATTTTATTTAAATCACATATTTTATTATATGTTTTCAGTGAAAATGTCAGACTTGTTTCTGGTAACACATGCAGGGACTTTCCCAATCATTTAGTCCACTTAAATCCCAGCAAGCTTGTGTTCATCTGCTTTCTTTTTTGAGTACCGTTTGAATTCAAATCAACAACCGATTTGAAGAACCAAGTCCTTGCCCTACATTTTTTTTTTAAATAATCTGTTACACTTTGGTTACATCAAAGTGCTGCAGAAAAGATCTGTCACTACTTCTGTTTCATCTCAACTTTAATGTTAACATGTAACTAAGGACTGACACTGTAATAACCATTTATTTTTAATCATATTTTTTTGGAAATTAATATATTTATGTTCCTTAAAAGTAATGTCCATAAAGATGCTTTTCAAAAGAGATGAGAGTAAAAGAAAAAATAAGTAAGAGTGGTTTATCACTGAAACCTTGTGTGTGTGTGTGTTGTGAGTGTGTGTGTGTGTGTGTGTGAGAGAGACAGATGTGAAGCGGTAAAGGGGTACGGTATGATGGAATGCTCCCTAATGTGTTTATATGAAACTCTGTTCATTTTTCAGGTTGGTTTTACTCGAGTGAGTGATGTGTGTGAACGAGATTGGAGACAGGATGGCTGTGGAATGTGCTGCTCTATCATTGCAGGTACCTCTCCCAGAATGCACTTCTGTTCTTTGTGTGATGTCACGATAACATCAGTCATCCTGTCACCGTGACAATGGCTGTGCTGTTGACCCCACCCCCCAGAACCAAATAATTTTACCGAGCTAGATTGTGATTGGAGGGGTCAGACTAATGGGGCACCCCATTTAAGGAAACCACAGAGATAAACTCATGCCAGACTGAATTACAACACTTACATACACACACTCACTCTATAATTCACAGTTCAGCCTCAGCAAGGCTCCAGTGCAGTCACACAGGACGAGTAATAATTACATGGAAATGAAACCTTTCATTTAACAATGTCATTTGTCCCTTTGCCCTCTTCCGCTCTCTCTCTGTTTCCCCATCATCAAGATGAATTGAGCTGAAATGCTATTCTTTCAAGTGCATGTACCCACCATATGTTCATGTCCCACTGTGAGTGTGTGTGTGTGTGTGACTGATTGACTGTGGTGAAAGCGAGCTGCCAAGCCCCAAACCAAACCAACATAAATCTACACTTAACCACAAAGGCTCCAGCGATTACACAAAAGCTCTGTTTCAATACCTAGTGTGCTGCCTCACTGCCTACTACTCACAGACTGCTGCCTTCTAAGGCAGCATCTTAACCCTCATGAAACCTCTTAAATGACTGATTTAAAACACTCTTCAGTTTACAATTTAGTTTAAAGTCTGCCTTCAGTTTTGAGTACCATCTCAAAATCAAAACAACAACTGCTGTGTAGAACCAAGTCCTCGTACTACATTTATCTTTTTCGATAATCCGTTACACTTTGGTACATCACAGTGCAGAAGAAAAGATCTGCACTTTTATTGAAACTTTAGTTTTAGCATGTAGCTAAGCTAACAACACTGTAATAAGCAGAAATTTGTTGGGTATGTTAGACAATTTTTAATTACACAGAACTAATTTTTACTATTTTTGTAATGAATGAAGCATAATTGTTATGTTTGTCCCCTCATCCATATCTTGGCTTCGATTTTGTTTATTTATTTATTTTGCCACTAAGTATGAAAATGCATTCTAGGATTGCCTTCTCCAGGAGGGATTTATGAGATTTTGCCTTAGAATATGTGTATTTTTCTTGGTATTTTGAATAAAGTTTATTTATTCAAAAGTTTCTACATTTATTTATCAAGAGTATTTTCTCTAAATTGACATTTTGGATTCTGAATTCACCACAGAAACACAGGGGGATGCATGGATACATGGACACAAGAATTTGGCTAAAACATGTCAGGAGTGCGCCTATGATACCTTAAAATGTTGCTTCCATAGGAAGTTCAGGTTTTGAAATTGACCAAAAAAAATGTGCGGAGAAGTTGATGTGAGTTTTTGAAGAGGCTTGAATTTTATGGGTATGAGTATGTGTTGTTGCACCATAATTCAATATTGTGTTATATGAAGTGTGTGTGTGGGTGTTGACAGACATTTCACGCCACATAGGATTGTAAGGAAACAGTGAAATTACTTTCTTATTAGTGAAATTATTTTCTCTCTCTCAGTGTGCAATTATGCATGCATTATTATGATATAAAATGACCTATAATTTTATTAAAATTTTACTAAAATTACTTATAATTACCCACTCTTATCCACCAAATACACTCCTGGGTGCAGTCTGTCTCTGATTTTGTGTGTGCTCTGTTAGCTGGTCAGTGGTTTGATTGAGCGCTTTATGTCTTTGAGAACATGATACAGCCCTAGCTCTAAATAGAGCACATATACAGCATCCTGCTGCTGGTCTGGTATGTGTAAAATATAAAACAATAAGTATCCTGTTTTCCAAAACTGTTTCATATTTTGCTGAATGGATTTCTCTGTCTCTCTGACACAATCATTTTATATATTCACTGATTTGTTTGTTTATGTGAGAAATCACAAGAGAGAGAGAGAAAGGGTCATGAGCAAATAGAAAAAAACTTTTGAGAATAATAAGCACAGAAAATATTGTGGAGGTATTTGGCAGTTGTCTTCAACTGCTTTTGCCACTAAAACCACTAGTATGTGGTATATGGTACTTGTACTGATTGATTTACATGATACTCTAAGGCAGTGGTTCCCAACCACGTTCCTGGAACCCCCTCAACACTGCACATTTTGCATCTCTCTTTTGTCTGACACACCCATTTCAGGTCTTGGAGTTTCTACTAATGAAATGAAGATCTGAATCGGGTGTGTTTGATTAAGGAGACATGGAAAACATGCAGTGTCGGGGGGGGTGGTCTCATGCAGGAATGTGGTTGGGAACCCCTGCTCTAAGGTATTTCAAAATATAAAACCATGTTCTCATTTTTATATTTTCAGTTTTTTATGTTAATATTACTTAGTAATTTTATGTATTTTTTAAATATTTGTATATGGCTTTCATTTATTTTTATTTTAGGTTTACTCATTTTAGCACTTAAACTTATCTCACAGCGGCCAAAGTTTAAATCACAAGATACATGAGCTCTATAACCCAAACCACACTAATGATATGCAATCAACATATTTCTCTACTTTATACTGTTTGAATTCCCGATTTTACACTAAGATCCATCAATCCATCATGGCTAGATGAATAACATTCATATTGATGTTTTAATTTATTAATTTAATTAAGTTGTGGCATAGTTTCGTAAGTGTACTTTGTTACCAAGGAGATGACATGTATTTTGTAAGAAAACACAGAAAAATCAAGGTAAATTCAAGGTATTCCTGTAACTCAATCAGTACAAATGTATTCAAAAAGTGTTAAAATATTATGTTTAATCAGAATACATAAAATGCTCGTTATGAAATTAGCCTGAGAAAGACAAACAGCTGTTGTGTAATCTAAAACTGGAATTAGAATTCAACAATAGTGTTTCATAGATATTTCATCATGTTCCATAGAAGCGAAATAACCCAGAACTAGGGTGTCTAATTCCAGCTCTGGTTTAATCAGAGACGTTGAGATTGAATTTAGTGTGGAAAAAAATCCCCACAGAAAAAAGGATATGGGCCAAAAAGGAAAGTGTGCATGTTATTCAACTAGCCGTGAGATGAACTGTTCTTTCCTATCTTAAATAAAGCTGGGGAGCAGAGGTACAGGCCCAAGGTGAGATGAGATGTTTCTCAAACACAGAGACAGAATTATGAGGCTGTAAGATATTATGTGTTAGCACACGCAGGAGTAAGAATGTGTGTTATACATTCTTTCAGATGTGATTGCTGAAAGGAGGAATTGTGAGGATGGTTGTATGTGTGTGTGTGTGATGATGGTGTGTTTGTCGGCTTTGAGAATGGTGTGCTGAGTGAGTGAGAGTGCTCGTTTGTCATTGAGATTCGTTTAGTTACAGCCTGTCCTTCTCTCCTCATCCCTCCATCCTAAGTAATCTTGAATGAATGATGCATTTGTCATCTTCTTCATGCATCTTCTCCTCCTTTTCTCATGTAAATCCCTCCCTCCATGATGGAGGCTCCGTCTCTCCTTCAACATTCGGCTGACTGACACACGGATTGTGTGTATGTGTATGTGGAGTGTGTGAGATGTTTGAGCACATGCAGTGACTTCTGCAGGGGGTCAGTTAGGGAATTGTGCGTATGTAAGTGTACATACTCATCCGGAACTTGACCATTAACAAAAACAGAAACACAATCGCTAAGTACACACACACATAGACCTTTTTTGCATCTTCCACCCCATCTCTCTCTCTCTTTCTCTCCTACTGTGCGGTTGTGTAAACCCACACATCTGCCTGCCAAATGCTTCTGCAAAACAATTGCACATGACGTTCATGATTACAATACAAACCCAGTAACAGTACGAACACAGATTTAGATTTAGGTGAATCATTCATCATTTTTTTTTCTATTTTCAAATCATAAGCACCAAATCAGCATATTAGAATGATTTCTGAAGGATCATGTGACACTGAAGACTGGAGTAATGGCTGCTGAAAATACAGGACTGCCAGCACAGGAATAAAATATATATAATAGTAATATAATAATTGTAATATTTAAATTATAGTTTTTTTTTTACTGCATTTTTGATCAAATAAATGCAGCCTTGGTAAACATAGGAGTCTCCTATCAAAAACAAAAAACAAATCTTACCCACCTTTTTAGTATAGGCCTATAGTTGTGGAAATTATTTCTTTATTTTCGGTCAGGAGAAAAATCTTAAACCTGGCCAAACCTCACAAGAAATTCTAACAGAAACTGCAGTGAGTTTTGAGCTTCAGTCTCTAAGGGCTGAAGGGATGTCGAATCAGAACATCATGTGTGATTTCCTGTGATTTTTGCTAGTCTGACCGAGGTAAACTCTCCATAGGATCCATGTCTACCACTCTTTACGGACCAGTCCTACTTCTCTTTTTTTTCTTTCCTCTCTTTGTCTGTCATTTCAGGCTAGAGACTGAATTATTCTGGCCTGTAATAAAGGATCAGTGTCTGTGTGGGGTGTGAGAGAGCAAGACAGCGTGAAGGACGCTACAGGGTCCTGTGGGAAATTACAGTTGTGAAATATTGTGTGATATACTCATAAGAAGCCAAACCATCTTGACTGGTAAAAAAAAATTCCATAAAAAAACGGCAGCTGTGGTTGCCGGAATTTTACCGTAAAAAAATACGGTAGCAACGTCTTAGGTTTTATGGTTTTAACTTAAATTTACAGTTAATTACCATAATTTCATTAACTGATATAATGTTAATACACCAACCTATTGAAGTACTGAAATCTGTTTTGTACCTTTGTAATGCACTGATACCCACCAAATGCAGGTGGTGATGAGAAAGTCACATGATGTACCAAAGCCCATCACAAGCAGCTTTTAAATAGTAACATATATAGAAGGTGCACAGTGTCATTCACACAAACACTAAACACCATCATGGTAACACACATGAAACTGAAATAATGCAATAAACATCCATTTAACAACATTAGGTGTAACACACAACCCTAATATACAAAACTGATAAGAAAAAACTAAGAAGAAACATAGTTATTTCAACAAAAAACATCAAATTTGAAATGTAACGCAGGGAATTCTGGGAATGTCAATTTACGGTTATTCACTGTAAATTATACGGTCTTTTTCACTTCCAAAAACGGTGTACTACCATAAAATTAATGTCCAATACAGTTTTTCACTGTATATAGTAGGGGAATTTACTGTAAGAAGTACTGAGATTTTACTGTAGCATTTTTACAGTCTTTTACCGTTAAATTCACGGTCATTTTAGTCTTTGCTGTTGTGTGAATACTGTTTACTTTGTCTTACCCACTCACTCACTCATTCCTCTGTGGGAATGAGGCTGTTATCATGGTGGTGATTTGTGCTGATTATGGTTGTGGAAACAGCACGTTCAGTAGATTACCTCCCTTTGCAACAGCAGAAAATTAGTTCCAGAACATCAGACAAACCTGTGTGTGTGTTGTGAGGGCATTTGAATGTTCCCACAGCATTTTTCCTAGATTATCTTGCTTTGTGGGCTGAGAAACCACACACAAACACACAGTCCCTAGAATGAGGAAGTGATGGTTTGTGTCATCCATCATAAACTAATTCAGCCCTTCCACATAAACGCTTACTCACAGCCTACACTGCCTTTTCTTCGTGTTTTTGTCTTATTGTCCAGTAAAAATATCAAAATGTCATTAAAACAAGATCAAGAAGCAAAACTGTGTAAGGTAGTAAGATGTGTTTTCAGAGAACGTCTTTATCTGAAATTATTTTCCTTACCCCATTGTTATTTTTTTCTTGTTTAAGTGAGTTTTAAAGTCTGACAATGGGGTAAGAAAATACTTAAGTAAATATATGTTTTCAAAGATGTGTAGATATATTAGTGGAAAAGACAAAGAAATGATATATTAAGAAATATGAAAGATATGTAATATAATAATAATAATGAAAAAAAAGAATATAGAGACAAAAAGCAGACAAATGAAGACACCCATGAAGACATTCCTGAAGATTTATGTTATTTTCACAAAACTAAAAAGATCAAGTGAAGATTAATTAAGCCCGATAAGGTAAAATCCTTTTTGACAAAGCAAATCTTCCATCAGCAATAAATATAGAATATGTATAGATTATGATAGCATCCTTCATAATCAAATAAGCTAAGCAAAGATGTTTCTGTGGAGTTTAATATGACCTTATCTGCTAACTCTGCCATTAAATCAGGTTTTGCTTGCGCTCTAGGGAAGTCTTGAAGGCATGGCTTGAACGATGTCCTGAAGTTTGTGTCTTTGTAGAGCTGACAAATAGATTTGTCTTCACAAAGGAGTTGTGTTGTCACGGTACCAAAATTTCAGTATTCGGAACCAATGTCAGTGAAAATCCACGGTTCTTCAGGTACCAAAGCAAAACACAAAAACATGCCAATTAAAAAATTTGACTATACTTTCATTTAATCCGAACTGTGTACGTATTTAATTTGAAAGGGCTGTTGAAAACCTAGAGTTATTTAGCCAAGAATAACAACTAAGTTAGCTAAAAAAAAAAAAAAAAGCCCAGAACTGCTTTTCTGACTGATATGACACAAACAATGTTAACCATTTGTACATTCTCAGTTTTGATATTGTGGCGGGCCGCCACAAATAAATCAATGTATGGGAAACACTGATCTAAACATAAAAAATTAAAATGAAACTTACCTGCTTTTACTCTTTCATTTGATCTGGGTGTCTTTAAAGTGTTTTGTTAGTTTGGTGTGTTTCCTCGTTTTGATGTCGCCATGTCTCAGTGCTTTTATGAAGAGAGCGCATCTGCGCACCTTTCGGATAGCGCATCAAGAACCGGGTTGACCGGGTACTCGGTACCGTATCACCGGTACTTAAAAAAACCTGGTACCGTAACGTTTTCATTTTTTTAGTACCGAAGTACCGGGTCTTTTGACAACACTACAAAGGAGTAAGTTGTTTAAACAGATGAAAGAAAGAGGGCTGAGGCCTCATGTGCACCAACTAGTGTGTGTGTGTGTGTGTGTGTGTGTGTGTGTGAACTGTGAAAAATAAGGGTTTAATATCCTCACAGCTGTACATATGAAGAATGAACTTCATGATGAAAAGTCAAGGTACACAAACTTGAAGATTAATACAGTGTGTTAGATTAGTGTGCATTAGATTAGTGTGTAAGATTAATACTCTATGTGTGTGTGTGCGTCTGTGTGTGTGTGTGTGTGTGTGTGTGTGTGTGTGTGTCAGTCTGCCTGTCTCCTTCACTCAGTATGAGTCTGGGAATTGGTGCATGAGGAAAACTATCCGCAATGTGAAAGTTTAAAGGTCACTGGCTGCCAGGTGAACGCCAATGGTGCTATGCCAACCTCCTGATGATAACTGGTCAGCTGCCAGAAGATTACTGGAATTTTGCTGGGTCATCGTCACTAGCGTTTGTGATTGCTGGGCCATTGCCATGTAAAAGATTGTTTTGATCAATGGCTGCCGATGAAAATGCCAGATTTTGACTGGGTCCACGCCAAAAGTCAAAGTGTGAGTGAATGTGGATGGGCCATATGTGTTGTACATAGGAGGATAAATTGTTTTATTAATATATACAGTACAGCATGTTGCTCACAATGGTAAATTGTCAGCTTTTTTGTAGTGCAATTGATTAATTTGTTCAGCCTTGGCAGTGGAGTTCATTGTCTTGAGTTTTGTGTTTGAAAAATGTACAAACCATCTGCTTCAATATATCACTTTGATAGCACAGGTTTTTGTCTTTCTCTCTTCCTCATCCTTCTCTTTTGCTCACCCTTTGTCCACAGGTAACACAATTCCCCTTTAGGAGGTTATGTGGTTTTAACCTTTGACCCCATGACCCTTGTTAGTGGGTGATAGGTAAGTTGTGAAACAATTGGCTGTTTGTGGTTCTGTAGATTCCGGTGGTGATTGTCATTCAGCAACAGAACCGATATTTTGCTTGTCATCTTTTAAAGCAGCACAAGTGTGTGTTTGGTGTATATTGTGTGTTAGTAATACCACACTCTTGATTTTTTTTTTAAAAACGTCTTTAAAAAAGGTGATTGCTAACAAGTGGCTAAATGAGACTACAGAAGTTGTCAGGGACATTAAACAAGGAAAACTCAAGAAGGAAAACTGATCTACTCACTAGTCCACCTTCACAGCCTCGTTGTGTTCATAATAGTTTTCTTGCAAACTATTCTAGCTCAAACTTTCCAAACTGCAGATTTTCAATAAAGATTAATAGAGTTTTCGTAACCCTATAGTGATTGTGACATTTGTGTGACAGTAGTGTACAGGAGTTTGTTTATAGTCTAACTTTTTACTTCTGGTGTTTACGTTTAGGCTTCAGAATTCATACGTTTTTGTTCATTTTTGAAGTTTATCACAAAACGTATTTTCTGCAGACTGCAATTATCCAAAAGCCAATTAAAAATCTATTGGCTTTGCAGCCAAATTCCAGTCTGAATTGTATTGCTCTCTTTAAGTCAAACGCATTCGACAATAATCAAAGTGAATAAAATATAAAAATAAATGAAGGAGGAGGTGGTCTGGGATTCTGGTAACTGGGTTTGGCAGCTAGAGCAGTAGGTGGGGCAGATCCAACGTTTGGATCATTATCAAGGGTCTTGTGGGGCGGTTTAGAGGTTCTTTGGGGGCAAATGGGCTCCTTTAGTGGAGGTTTGGGAGTCAAACACTTATCTAAAATAAATCTCAGTGTTTTAAATAGAGGGAGGCAGAGAGAAAGGTATTTGTATGAAATAAAGCAGGATTAAGGTGAGGTCTGGCCTTCATTGGGTTCAGACAGAGTAGCAGAGCCTCATAAAACCTTTTAAGCTTACCTCTATAAGCTTTCTAACACCCTCATTTCCTCACACATAGATCGACAAACACAAGCACATACACAAACATTCTCTTCATGATCTCCAAATGTTTATTCAGTGTGCTCAAATTAAAATACCATAGCCCAGCTTTGTTCAATTGCTATGCTGTGTACATCCGTACACTGAGGCATATATCACCATTTTATGTGGCATTCCCATGAGCACACCCACAAACGCACCCAAAAATCCTCTCGTTGGATATCCGCAATGGCTTTTAGTAGCATTATAAATCAATGTGATTCATTCGTTATGTTGCTGAACTTTGTGTGTGGGGGAATTAAGTTAGTAAATGAATTGGACACACATGAAATTCACATGCGCGCATATTGATCTTGTGTTTTTATTTAGAGCGTTTTAATATCTGTGCTTTATCAAATTGTTAAAGGGATATTTAACCCCAAAAATAAAAAATATGTCATCATATACTCACCCTCATGCCATTTCAAACCTACTTTCTCCTTTGAAATACAAAACAAGATATTTTATAGAATATTGTTAACCAGACAATTTTGGTGACCACTGATTTCCAATTTCTAAAAAAAAAATCTTCTTTTCCACAGAAGAAAGAAAGTCATATTTGGAATGATGAATGATGACAATTTTTATATTGTTTGGGTGAACTATCCCTTAAATGACTATTTTGGTCTGTTTGTTACACAATGCTATCATATGACTTCAGAAGACTTTGAATATAATGCATGACTGTTATGGACCACATTTATGACACTTTTATGGCACTTTTGTGTCTGTTTCGGATACTCAAGTCCCCATTTATTGTAACTGCATGGTAAACAGTCTTCAATTTTTCTTCTTTTCTGTTCTGTGGATGGAAGTCATACGGGTTTAGAGGGTTAACATGAGGGAGATATTCTGTTAAACGGCTACTAAAACCTTTTCCAGACAAACTTTAGCTGTGTTAACAGTTAAGACCGCAGAATTGCTGATGCTGATACAGACTCCAGAGGCCCCAAAAAGCCAAAACACAGCAACCAGATCAACCACAAAACAGCACTGAAATAAAGCCGGGGAAAGATGGGGGGAAATAGAGGAAGGAAATAGGCTGGGGAGCAGGCAGAGCAAATCGTTTCATCCTTTCATTCACTAATTTCTGTTCAAACTGAGCAGCTGGCTCTGGATTCTGTTCTGTGCATGGTAATAGCAGAGGACAGGGAAAAAAGAAAAACAGAATGAAGGATGAAAAGAGGGAAAAGGTTCAGCTCTCATAAGTTTAGAAGCATGAGCACACATACAGTATATACACACAACAATTTAAAAGTTTGGAATTTTTTATTGTTGTTAATTTTTGAAAGAAACCTCTTACACTATAATATTATTTCACTTTTAAAAATATATATATTTTCAAATTCTATTTATTCCTGTGATGGCAAAGCTGAATTTTATTACTCCAGACTTCAGTGTCTCATGATCCTTTAGAAATCAGTTTAATATGTTTATTTGGTGCTCAAGAAACATTTATTATTATGATGATGATGATTATTATTATTATTATTATCAGTGTTAAAAAAACAGTTGTGCTGCTTGATATTTTTGTTGAAACTCTGATAAATTTTAATGAATAGAAAGTTCAAAAGAACAGTATTTATTTGAAGCAGAAACATTTTGTAACATTATAAATGTCTTTACTGTCACTTTTGATCTTTAATGTGTCCTTGCTATATAAAAGTATTAATTTCTCAAAAAAACAAAAATGTATTGGCCCCAAACCTTTGAACGGTAGTTTGCATAATCTTTAAATAAGTTTGTATCTATAAATACTTAATCTATAAATAAATAATTATATGTTATACAAATTAAAACAATTAATGTGATAATTTATAATTCCTTTATAAAAAAAATCACAATTATTTAAAATATATAAATATTTGAATGCAGAATATTGTTTGACCAGTCAGTATCAATTAATTCTCAGAGCTGTGTAATAGGAATAAGTATTTTATCATTTATTTGACTTAAAAATTGTTGTTCAGAGTTTAATTTTATAGATTACTGAAGCTCAGAAAGAGGAGGGTGAGAGACATTTTCTAGTTTTGACATCTAGGAATCTAGATGTGAGAGACATTTTAGTCTTGAGGACAATTAGCATATTCACAAGTATGTTCAGCTACAACTGGTGTGTGTGTGTGTGTGTGCATGTGCTAAACACAATGGGCATTGATGTGCACAAACCTAAATATTTATGCTAAACCATTTTTTTCTCTGAAATATACATTCACACACCTGCAAACATACAGACTGACAGGTCACTCAAAGCCACACAATTACCTCTAAACCCACACACACAAACGCACACTGTTGTGACAGTTATGATTTATGAGCACTGGGGTTTTGATGGTAAACAAATAAATGAAATCTGAATGCACAGGTGGTCAAAGGTCACGAGTCACGGTCAATGACAATGTCACTATGATCATCTGTGTCAGGATCATAACCCTAACATACTTGACCAATTGCTGCAAAGCATCACACCCTCTCCAGACCGCAAACTGGGGCATGTTATCAGAACTTCATGAGTAATCACATTTATACAAAACCCTTATCAGTTTCAGGTTATCCAATTTCCTCCTCAAATTCAGAGAAGATATAGACAGACCCATAACCAGCCCAAACCCAACGATGCATTCCACATAGTGGCTTGAGCGTGAATATATTCAGAACTATAATCCAGGATGCAGAATTTAGGGTGTAATTGTACTGTAGTTTTGGGTTCAGATCTGTTCATCAATCTACCTATTGGCCAGGGAAGGTTGAAGTTGTTGTGTATTTGGCCATATGCCATAACTACACACTATTCTGGAGACTTCCTCTGATAATCTATTATCAAGTCCCACACTTAGATACACATGAATACAAAGCCCCTAAGCTCTGAGATGTCATTTCCTATAAATACATGCACCATCATCTCTCAATTTCTTTTAGCAAGCTGGAAGTGAATTTGTGTATAAGTATATGCTTCCATCATTGTCGCAACTGTTATCAGTCTGAGAGAAATAGCTTGAAAAGAGGAAAGGGTGGGATGACTAGTACACTGTAATATCCTCAAAAGGAAAATAAGACTAATGAGAAAAAGAGCAAAGGAAGAGAGGAGAATGAGCTTTGTGTCAGAGGTCACAGTACAATCAAGACTTTCTATAACTGATCTCTTTCCTCTTCATGGGGTCAAAGGTCAAGCCCCAGCAGGGATTTGTGGTTACCTCACATTTCATATGTCTAGCAGGTGGTTCACACACGCTCTTTGATGAAGCAACTTGTCACTTTTCTAGTATTTTCATTTTAGTTTTCTCTCTTCTCTTTCTCTGGTCTGAAATCATCCAACCTTTAAAGGGATAGTTCACCCAAAAATGAAAATTGCTTCAGGAGGCCTTTATTAACCCCCCGGAGCCATGTCGAACACTTTTTTTTATGATGGATGGACACACTTTATTGGACTTCTATTGGACTACTGAATATCAACACCCATTCACTGCCATTATAAAGCTTGGAAGAGCTAGGACATTTTTTTATATGACTCTGATTGTATTCGTCTGAAAGAGGAAAGTCATATACACCTAGGATGGCTTGAGGGTGAGTAAATCATGGGGTAATTTTCATTTTTGGGTGAACTATCCCTTTAAGTAAGTTAAAAGATAAGAAGGTATTTGAGAGAAGCAACATTGTTCATCAGTTTATCATCACATTTATCAGTTTATCTTCATGTTTATCAAAAACATTTTGCATTAATTTTGCTTTAGCTTTAGTGATTTAAATGGTAACATATAATTGATTTACTCCATTTAACTTTATAATTGTCCAAACTGTGAAAAGCTCTGTACAAAAGGATCACTGAATAATTTATCTGCTGTCTCCCATTAGATGTCAATAAAATAATAGTTTTTTGGGGACAAAAAAGCTATACTGTGTAGAAAGTATAAATGATAAAAAAAAATTGCTTGCATACAGAATCATTATTAATGTACGCTACTAAAACATGGAGATGAGGCTAAGAAAGATTTGGAGGAGCTCAACCCATAGAAACACACACACACCATCTCAAAGTTGTTCTCTCAGCCCACCAACATACTGGCTGTCAGTTTAAATCATTGCCTGAATCCTTCTGTATATTTAGACGTGAGCTGCTGTGTTTGGACATGGAATGACTGAGTACTCTTTGCAGACTTTAACTACAAAATGTCCTAGACAATAAACTAAAAGTCTGTTAAAACAGGTTCTAGTACTCCAGACAGTTTGCGCTTGGCAAACAGTCATACTGTGTCTGAAATCTTTCCCTATATAATACACATTCTTTCTCTCTCTCCTTTTCCCTGGTCATTTCTAATCACCCGTTGCTATGACAGTAACAGCTTTGGAAGTGGTATGCTGACATCATGCACCAATGACGTCTGCATTTTTCTCCGTTTGATTGTCCTGATCAAAAGATCCTGCAGCGTCTAAACGCTCTGAGTATCAGGACCTCTTTTGACCCCCCTGGCAGAAAAACGTGTTTTGAAAAAGACTCTTTTTGAAACTACCTCCCCAATGCAACCCTTGAGTTAATTACTGAATCCTTCTGTATATTTAGACGTGAGCTGCTGTGTTTGGACATGGAATGACTGAGTACTCTTTGCAGACTTTAACTACAAAATGTCCTAGACAATAAACTAAAAGTCTGTTAAAACAGGTTCTAGTACTCCAGACAGTTTGCGCTTGGCAAACAGTCATACTGTGTCTGAAATCTTTCCCTATATAATACACATTCTTTCTCTCTCTCCTTTTCCCTGGTCATTTCTAATCACCCGTTGCTATGACAGTAACAGCTTTGGAAGTGGTATGCTGACATCATGCACCAATGACGTCTGCATTTTTCTCCATTTGATTGTCCTGATCAAAAGATCCTGCAGCGTCTAAACGCTCTGAGTGTCAGGACCTCTTTTGACCCCCCTGGCAGAAAAACGTGTTTTGAAAAAGACTCTTTTTGAAACTACCTCCCCAATGCAACCCTTGAGTTAATTCAAATCAGCAAGCCGCAACAATAGCACCAATTGGCAGATCAAGGGAGAGATGGAATGTGTCCTTAGGTTATATGTTCTGGAGTCAAAATAATCAGAATAGAGTCTTGCAAAACATCCAATCACAAACATTTATAAGCAGACCGAATGTGTGCACAGACCAACGACAAATGAAACTGTGGTTACTGCAAGAAAGGTAAAATACTTTTTATTTCATTTTTATGGTGAAAATGTCTAAAATACTAGAGAGACGTACTCAGTGTAAATATATTGAAACAATATTTATTGTAATTTCTATGTCACAATGCTTTAAACAATTAGGCACTGCATTTTACTTGAACATATTTTGAGGTACAGTGAAACAGTGATTTTATGTTTTTAGTAAATATGTTTAAATAATAACAAATCTTAAAGATTTTAATAAAAAAATGAGCTTTGTTTTCTGTGAAATGTTTAAGAAGAATAATTTCAAATCAGCTTAAAATGGATTGTCTTTGTCAGTTTGGTATACCAGTTTATCTATGTGATCCATCATCAAGACCAGTTTGAACCAGGCAATGGCCTTAAATGACCAGCATGGTCCTGCTAGAAACCATGTAAAACCAGCTACAATGCAGGGTAACATATGTGATTTCATGCTAATATCTAGGCTAACTATGTTATGGTTTATATAAGAATATGGTGATTTGAATGATCACAACCCATCCAGTCTTTCTTATGCATTTAAGTAGCTTTAAACAGCATTAAGCCAGTATGATTTATGAATGGATATAAACTATTTCCAGTATAGGCTACATAATAATTCAAAGTCAGTGTTTTGTGTTCCTCCCAGTGGTGTTCCTCTACACATGAAATCCTTTTGATTAACTTGTTTGGAAAACTGCCATTGATAGTGTATGAATTATTTAATAGCTTTCAGGATCGAGTCCTGTCAGTATTTTTAAGGTGCAGTATAATCATTTGAGTTTTGTCTCGTGCCGCCGAATGGAAAGCGCTCGCGCTGCCTTCTGTCGCTATGGTTACCTCCTCAAGCGAACGCGACTGTTCGCGGGAGTCATTTTGGTGCTTTAATTAACTTTACTTAAATGTTGTTTGGAAATGCTTTTGAAGTAGGCTATAACTTATATGTAAAAATATAAATATTTCCGAGAACCAGTCACTCGCACCCTTGATACTGATACTACGAAGCGCAATGACAGGAACTGAACGCGAGTGACAGGCGAGTACCGGGGAGCCGTTTAGCTCGCGAGGCGCTGAGAAGGCGGGCAGGGTGTTTCTCAGGACTGAGCGAACGGACTACAGGAGAGAGCGAGGGAACGACAAACATATAGACAGAGAGAGAGCGAGGGAGAGACAGAAAGACAGAGAGAGAGAGAGAGAGAGAGAGAGAGAGACGTGCGCACTTGAGCTGGAGCAGTGTGGGAAAATAGCGCACAGGGGCACAGGCGAGCGACTCGAGCTTAACCTGAGACCTGGGATCTCACCACTCGGGTCCAGCTGTGGATGTCCAACATCTTTTGCGCCTGGAGTTCGTTCAAACTTATATGAGGGGACTCAGCCCTGAGAGAAGTATTTATTCCCGTTAGTGTAAAAGTCCAGCTGTGGATGTCCAACATCTTTTGCGCCTGGAGTTCGTTCAAACTTATATGAGGGGACTCAGCCCTGAGAGAAGTATTTATTCCCGTTAGTGTAATAAAGGTTAATTGAAAGTGGTCCATTCAACATGGAATTACCGGTTCTGGTTTTAGTGGCGGTGGTCCTATCGTTCGGCACCAGCACTAAACTGAACGTGCCGCGCCTTCGACTGTCATACAAAGGTAAATTACATCACATTTATCTGAATGAGTTTAACTTTTAATGATTCTTTTTTTTTTCATTTTTAAAATGGAACACAAAAGCCAAAGATCTAATGAACAGATGTAAAAGGACCTGATTCAGCTTGATCCCGCTACTGTGAGGAGAGAACACGGTCCAGTGCTTTAAGTAGATTAATGCTTATTTATTTTCACTGTTTGAGTGTTAAGGTTAATGCTGCCATCCCTCGGTTCATCGTGTGTGTGAATTAGTCTACACCATTTACAGGTGCATGTGGTGACAAAATGCAAAGGCACCTTTATTGGTGATCAGTTAGAAAATGTTAATTGCTAACAGAAGCTGGACTCAAATATAACAGCTACAGGATAGTACAAATCGCAGACATTTACAGAACGTACATATGAACTGTTATGTACTATGGAGAAAAGTACAGGTAATATGAATAAATAGACATTTGAATTGCGCATATTATATTGCACAGTGACATTGATTAAAGGTAATAATGCACTGCACTGTTTGTTAATTTATTTTTTCACAATGTCTACTTGTATATGTAAACTCGATTTTCTTCTTCAGTATGAAGTGGTCGACAAAAGTGCAGTGAATGAAGTGTATTTTTACAGTGTATGAAGAAGAGACCAATTTTCGCATATTGCTTTCCACACATCCTGCGCTTTGCATATTGAGCAAAGCTTTGCGCAAAGTCCCTCGGTGACCTTATCAGATTGAAATCTGAGCGCCCGGTTCAACACGACAGTGTCGTTTCCGTCATTGCATGGCAGGAAGTTTCTCTGGAGATGTTGTGGCGGGTCTTTTTTTAAACTGTGGGAAAAAGCTACGTCAGGACTCCAGGCTACCGTTTCAGCTGTTATCCAAAATCCCGGGATCCTCATGCCTCGAGCTCGCCCTGGCGCGCGCTCACCTCCCCGCGGTGCGCGATAAAGTTATTGCTCTTTATCGCACCATGCCTGTTTATTACCGGATTTATAGAGTGCAAGGAGAATGTTGCAGTGGCCTGAAGGAGTTTGAGATGTTTTACTTGTTGTAATACGCTACTACTTTGATATTAAAGAAAAAGTTCATCCAAAAATGAAACAACTGTCTTCATTAACTCACCCTCATGTAGGCTAGTTCCAAGCCCGCGTCTCACGCTTGAGGTATTCGGCCAATCACAACGCACTGGATAGCTGGCCAATCACAGCACACCTCGCTTTTTCAGACCGATGAGTTTTGTAAAAATCGACATGTTTCAAAAAGGCGGGGCATATATGTACAGTATGTGGAAAATAATGTGTTTTTTTTTTACTTTAAACCGCATAAACACATTTCGTTACACCAAATACACAAAATAATGTTCTTTTTAGCAACATCATATGACCCCTTTAATGAAATGCTAAGCTGCGATTTCATTTACCGTTGTTCAGCCAATCATTTCAATAGCAATCCGTTTTTGAATTTGTGTGAGTGCGAAAAATTTCCCCACGCAGATTTCGGTCACGTGGATTCACTGCGTTGACCAACAGAAAGCTGCTTGGTTTGAAAGTGACTTGTGTGTTGCTGTAGGCAACCTGTGCTTCATACATCGCTACAATATTGACAATAGACAAGACACCTTTTTTGCTTCAAAATTTAGCTGGTATTATAGCACCTTTAGAATGACAGTTTCAATGACCATTCAGTTTAATTTTATGGAAAAAAGGATCCAATGAAAGTGAATGATGACTGAGGCTATCAGTCCTTAAAAATGGGTTAAAGGTGGAGTTGGAGGTCTTGGAAAATGCTATCTTTAGCCTGATAGCACTGAAAGCAAACGTCCCACCCTCTCTGCAATCGCCGTCCAAAGCCACGCCCCCGGAACGCAAATACGCTCGCTCACAGACCAGAATACCAGAGACAACATTACAATAGGCTACATCAGCGGTTCCCAATTCCAGCCCATGTTCCGAAATGAAGTAAACTTCTACGGATTTCCCCTGCTCAGGGAGTAGGGAGCAATGAACACTGTGTAGGGATCATACCTAACAAAAAATATTTCTGAAGACAATCACCTATTGCACCTTTAAGTTTTAATTCTTAATATTACATAAGGAATGTTGCAACAGTCTCTGCCAGACTATAGCGACTGAATTAGACATGCTCTCTCTTACCAAAATCCCACCCTACAAATGTACAGTTGTGCCACTGAGAATATTGTAATCAGAGATGAAGCAGGAGAGCAACGGCATGTAGCAAAATACAATTCTTGCACCACAAACTGACAGCTGCTTTTAACAACTGCTATGAAGCTGAATATGGCATTTAGCTTGAACAATCCTCTTCTCAGATGCTCTCTACTTCCTGCATCCCATATATGGGCTGCTCTGTGAATGTGCAAAAGCATTGACCTGCCGAAAGTGCTTCAAAGTCATTTGCTTGGCAAAACAAAGTATCTGTGTGACTTTTCCCCCCCGGTTTACAGATATTTCAGGACCTAATTCAGTCAAATCTGTCCAAAAGGGGGTTTTCACAGTGATGCCAGAGAAAAAAGTTCTGGTTCCCCAAAGAACAGTTCTTAAGAGAACCATTTATTCTTTGTGTAAAGAACATTTCTACAATATTCTATTCCTTTTGTTCTATTCCAAGTGGAGTACAGAGAATATATGGAGTGTGAATGGGGAACAAATAGGTGGATAAAACCGAGACTTATTGAGGAAATGAATTTCAGGCTGAAAGTTTTGCACAAATACATATACAGTTCATACAGGTACAGTATAGGTACAGTACATACAAACAGGAGACAAGAATACTTTGTTTGTACCATGCAAAATGGATGCAGGTGGAATTTTAATGAAAACACAAATTCCCTCCATCCTTGTGGCGTCAGTCAAGAGTTTACAGTGTAACGTAGCAGAACAATGCAGCATTGTGGCGGTTTACTCCTGGGTTGAGGGGAGTTTGCAGGTTACTGCAATTAGGTCACAAGCCCTGGACGTGATCAGACGCACTGATAACGACCACAACAGCTGCTGGTCACTTAAACTATCATTTGATTTTTTTAACCCCTGAGCTGATGACTGTCCTGGGAGCTGGGAACTTGGGAACACATGCACACACTTAATTGCAGCTGTAATGGTCTCTAGTACACTGCACAAATACAGCTGCCCTCTATACACACACGCTAACATATGGAAACATGGCTGCTAAAAGGGATCAGGGTAATAAAGGAGAAAGGAGAGGTGTCAGAGAAAGCAAAGAATGAATGGAGGAATGGTGTGGACAGAATGAATTTCACCCACTGACATATAAATTATTTGTGTGAGAAAGAAACTTTCTTTATTTCTTTATTTCTTGTTAAATGTGTAAACAAGTCTGTGTGTAGCCATAACAAGGCATTTTGTCTAGCTGCTGGAGTCTGATTGTGTGTGCGTGTGTGTACAGAGGGGAAGGCACTGACTCTCATGGCTGCTGTCCAGAGGGGTTTATCTAAACCCTCACGTTCTGATACTTGCTTTGGGGAGAGAGGGGATCAGGAGAGGCCAGGGAGCAAGAAGCAGAAGACAGAGGGACTGAAAGAATGAGACTGACAAAAAGGAAGGCTGAGAAAATAAGCTAGAAAAAGTAGGTTTGAGGGGCTTTTATGAGTTTACCAGTAAGAGCTGGTGTAGCCGGATTTGCCCTGAAGTAACGTGAGTGTGTGTGACAAATGAAGACAGACAGGCAGAGACAGAGTGAGAGAATTAGAGGAAACAGAGCAGATACCATGATACTAGAGAATTAGTTATGTGAACATGTACATGCTATCAGTGAAATGTTTGGACTCATGTACTCATTCTTTATTATTACTATTCCCCACGTTTTTGAATAATAGTGAAATCATCAAAACTAGTATTCACATAAATGGAAGTCTGGGGATTGAAAAGAGGGATTACATTTAATCAAAACTCGCCATCTTTTGTCTAGATTCCAGATCTGCACACTCCTACTTCATGAGGTGCATCTTGGGATGCTGTAGAGATCTTATTTATGCTGGGTACTTTTGCTTTTTTGTCCCTTCGCTGTATGGTATAACTTATCTAAAAAAAAAAGAGAAAGAAAGAAAAGTATATACATTACTATTTTATATTTTTAATATTAATATTTTAATATATATTTTGTATACTTTCATTGTTTAGATATAGATATCATCTGTCCACAAAATTAATTGTCTTTATATATACAAAATATTACAGAAATATAGAAATAAAAATAACCAGCATATAAGCCTAAGCATTTAAATTCAGTCAGTTGTGTCCAAACTTTCACTGTTAGTGTACACTACTGTTCAAAAGTTTGGGGTCAGTAAGATTTATTATTATTATTTTTTTCAAAAGAAATTACTTTTATTCATTAAGGATGCCTTAAATTAATCTAAAGTGACAGTAAAGACATTAGTAATGTTACAAAATATTTCTACATTCAAAATATTGTTACATTCTATTGAATGTTCTATTTATCATGAATCCTGATTTCTTTCTATTCATAATGAATCTTGGAAAAAATGATCACAGTTTCCACAAAAAATATTAAGCAGCACAACCGTTTTGAACAGCGATAATATGAAATGTTTCTTGAGAGCTAAATCTGCATATTAGAATGATTTCTGAAGGATCTTGTGACACTGAAAACTCGAGTAATGGCTGCTGAAAATCCAGCTTTGCATTCAATGGAATAAATTACATTTTAAACTGTAGAAAACAGTTAATTTAAATTGTAATATTATATAAATGCAGCCTTGGTGAGTATAAGATTTCCCCCAAATTTTTTTTTTAAAATATTTACAAAAATGTACCGACTCCAAACATTTGAACAGTAGTATATTGTTAAACAGAGTGGTGTAGGAGTGTTTTTTGTATGTTAATGAAGGTATTCAATACATTTTAGATGTCTTGAATTGTTTAAGTCTTAACCTGCTGTGAAATGTTGATGTAGTCTAATTAAATTTGTTATTTGAGAAGGGCAGTTTCTGACATTTGTGTGTGTGTGTGTGTGTGTGTGTTTGTGCGCACTTCTTAACGTTGTGTATTTTCAGTGCCTAGGGAAGACACCATGAGATCTTCCTGTTGACGTTTAACTCTGTGAACGGTCTCCCCTGCTGCTCTCTGCACCAGCCAGTAATCAATTAGTTCCACCACGCAACTGCTGACAGAATCAGCCCGAAGCCTCCAAAAGATCAACCTGATACTGAAATCACACACACACAGATGCATGATAAAGTTCATGCAAGTTATATATTAATATATCTGTCTACACCAGAGCGGAGAACATGATCAACTTCCTATGTGGACATGTTTCCTCCTGAGGGTTATGTATTCATATATTACATATTCATACTTCCTTTCTTACTTTCTTTCTTTTTATCTCTCTCTTTCTCTGTCTCTTAATCGCATACAGACACACAACCCTTTAGACAAAAAATGGGAATAAATGCAATCCTTAAGGCAAACAGCCCAGTCGGCTCAAACGCAAGACCTCTCCCTTCTTCCATTTATAATCACTTCATTACCAGTAAGTGAAAATCTAAAAGGTAGGCCAGATGCCAACAAGCATGTGTGTGTTATTAACGGTTGTTTAGAAAGTTGGTGGGTTGCAACTGTGTAGAAAGCCTTCTGATGTAAGAAAGCGAGTTTAGGAGAAAGAGAGGAAGGGTATACATTTTCTGTGCTGTATCTACAGCATAATGCCACTGCAATTCCGCCTCACTCTGTAAATTCTGGTTTTCATTTATTTAGTCTTTCTCATCTCTTCATTGTCCTCTTTTTCTCATTGATCTCACACATGACAGATGTGATTTAGAAGCTAATTGATTTAAATATCATAGGGTTTGTAGGAAACATGCATCAGATGAGCAGACCTGTATTTTTTATCAGGAGTGTCTCTGTGTTATATAACAAAGGAAGCCTATACTACCTGGAGTTAGGATTCCCATTCATCTTACTGAGAGATGAAGTTACGCCATCTTATAACTGTCCTGTGCTAACCAGGCAAACCCTAAGCACTTGCTTGTAACTAGGTAATTTATTCTGACACTACATTTTTTATTATTTTCCAAAGTGTTACTCATCTACTGGCACACATACAGCCTCTTACTGTCGCACTGTAGGTGTGTGTTTGTGTTATAGAGAGCGTGCTTGCCAACTCAGACCTCTGTGTAGTCTCAGGTTGTCATTTTATTACGTTTAATGTCATTAAACTGGTGATTGTGAACTGTTATTTTAAGTGAGCAGATTAATTACATAGTGGGATGAAGCGAGCGCCACTGATAACTTTGGGGGAGGGAAAAAGTAACGTGAGTCCATGAGGATATAAGAAAATGATGGCTTACTCGCACAGCACTCTCGTGCAGGGTGTAATTTATTTACAGTGCCAATGAATAAGACAGTCCACAGTAAAGTATATATACAGGCAGAGTCATAATCACCATAGACATTGAGGGGGACAAGTCCCCCCCAATAATTAGAAATGGCCAAACTCTCCCCCTCCAATATTTGAAAAATACTCTGATAGCATTTCTATTGCTACTGTCAACCTGTGACCAAACAAATACAGAGCAAATGACTTGATGAGTCATTTCTTATTAATGAATCAAAAACATACAGTGCAAAACAGGAACAGTTTCTCTAACGAAAGACTTTGTAAATGAAAACCATACAGCATAGTCCAAACAAGTCCTGAACAAATGACTCTTATGAGCTGGCTTAGTGAATCAGTATAGTTACAGACTGAGTGATTGTTCACATGACAACATGTAATTAAAGATTCACATTATGAGTTTGGCAGTAATATTGTTTTCAGTTTTTGATGTTTTCAAAATCAAAATAATCTTATTTGACAATGGAACTGCATTTACTTTTTCTGAAAATTTCTTTCCCAGTTGTAGGCCTACCAAAAAAAATGTGTATGATAATTTTAATAAACCATGAAGGAACTAGAATGATTAGTGGGAATTAAAACTGTAATTATTCCTTATGATTCCCATCTCTTCTAAGACATATTATAAGATTAAAAGGGAAAAGAATGTGAGGTTAAATTTCTTCAAATGTATATGTCTCTGTTTAATTGCCTTCATATGCGTGTGTTTATGGAGGACTCAGGGTTGATTCATGACTTACTGAGATCATCTGCCACCATTGTGCTCTTGAGTAGAGCACTAAACCACAGATTACCTCAGGGGTTCATTGCAATTATTGTTCCTATATGTACCCGCTGGATGAAATGCATCCGATAAATGACAAATAGCAGGGATCTGTGACTGTATATGTATGCTTTTTATGTATGTAAGAAAGAGAGTGTCCACATCAGTATTTCACTGTTTGTGGAGTCTGTGTTCTGGAAAGAAAACCCTTAAAAGTTTTTTTTAATCATTGTGGAACTTGCACGCAAGATCACTCTAATAAAGAAAGAACAAAACTCTTTCTCTTTTGTTCAGCTTGTGAGTTTATTTGAGGTTTATATAAAAAACCTCACACAATGTGAAACCCCAGAACTGTGTTTGAATATATTTTGACCTCTTTGCCAATGATTGTTAAAATTCAAGTCTTTTGTTAAACTCCTTAAATGGCCCGAGAAAGAGTTTTAATGGATTTATATAGAGGAGTGGATTGTGAATGTTGCTGTTGCATGTGTGTGTGTTTTTATAATTGTGGTTTAACATTTGGCTTCGTTGTTTGGCTTCCGTTTGTGCTCTTTTCATCGGCGCCCTATTAGCGGCTTTAGACACGTGCCACCCTCTCAACGAGGCCTCATTTCTCCTTCAGCTGCTCTTTCTCCACTCCTCTTTTCTCTCCAACCGCACATTATTATATGAGGGGAATGTGGAGGGAGTGTGGAGCTGTACTTCAGGATACTAGAGAAAGATAACAAGAGAATGTTTGTGGGTGTGTGTTCAGTACTTATCTAGTTTTAAGTGGGCAAAATATGATAAAAACTTGGGGGGCATTCTCATCTGGAAAACTGATTTAAAAAAAAAAAAATTAAATAAAAATTAATTAATAAATGATTAAAAAAATAATTATTTTATTGAATTCTGAAAGTTTTCTTTCAGGGTTTCGGTTAATCTGTAGTAATTATAATTAGCTTTTTATAAAAACTGTAGAAGGCTATGGTATGTCTTCATTTAGATTTAGTTTATAGTTCTTTAATTTCTTTTTAAAAATGTGATTCTAAGAGGGTTCTGTACTCCTCTCTCTCTCACACACACACACACATATATAATCACTGTATCTTGAGCTCACTTTAGGGTCAAAGATCAAAGTCTAATTTCCACTCTTGTTTTTTTTTTGTTTTTTGTCTTGTGTGTGTGTTATATGCCGTCATACCCTTAAGATGCGGTCATATTAGCAAAATGGCACAGGCAAAATAGGTTCATTTTCATTAACTTTCAATAATAAAGCTCGGCTCACACAGAAGTCATTTTCATCTGGCGATTTCATGTGACCAACTTAAACTCAATGCAAAATCTTCATGGGGAAACCTTTCACCCTTGTGCAAAATTTTCAGTTGTGAGAATTCCTATTGAAATGGATTTTGGCCACAAAACTTTGCAGAACAATTGCAAATGTGACCGCACATTTGCAAGGGGAATACACTACCATAACAGTGTGTACCCTAACCAGGTACAACATAAACTACAGTTTCTCTTCAATGTAATTCTGCACAGAATAGCCCCGACAAATGACTGAAGCCTCATTGGTTCAAAATCCTACTCCGCATTATGTATAGTAAACATCAGATATGTTCTGACTGCCTTGTTTGGTGATACAACATTGTTGCTTTCATGCGATGCAACATTCTTGCTTTCACTGTGGACAAATTACTTTGTAGAAATGTATCAGCTAGTTATTACTCGGTGTTTAAAATTGAGACGTTAACAAGTTGAACAGAAAGCAAAATATTGCCACGTTTGGTTAAAATGCCTCTGTTGGAAAAAGGGTCATATTAGCAAAATGGCACAGGCAAAATAGGTTCATTTTCATTAACTTTCAATAATAAAGCTCGGCTCACACAGAAGTCATTTTCATCTGGCGATTTCATGTGACCAACTTAAATTCAATGCAAAATCTTCATGGGGAAACCTTTCACCCTTGCGCAAAATTTTCAGTTGTGAGAATTCCTATTGAAATGGATTTTGGCCACAAAACTTTGCAGAACAATTGCAAATGTGACCGCATCATTTGCAAGGGGAATACACTACCATAACAGTGTGTACCCTAACCAGGTACAACATAAACTACAGTTTCTCTTCAATGTAATTCTGCACAGAATAGCCCCGACAAATGACTGAAGCCTCATTGGTTCAAAATCCTACTCCGCATTATGCATAGTAAACATCAGATATGTTCTGACTGCCTTGTTTGGTGATACAACATTGTTGCTTTCATGCGATGCAACATTCTTGCTTTCACTGTGGACAAATTACTTTGTAGAAATGTATCAGCTAGTTATTACTCTGTGTTTAAAATTGAGATGTTAACAAGTTGAACAGAAAGCAAAATATTGCCACGTTTGGTTAAAATGCCTCTGTTGGAAAAATAACTGACGTAAACTTACAATCAGTAATATTTTGACTTGCAGCAGTGAACAAATAGTCATGCCAATAAAGCACAATTAAATTGAATTGACAACAAGAGAAACAGATAAAGAGTGGTTTAAGTTCTCAGAGAACTCCCATCAGTCACATTCCACAAACTTCTCCTGCTGTTCTGGATTTAAGATGAGCGTCCTCTTTCAGCACCTCATCACCATTTTCTCCTCATAAATCTGCTTTGACTAGTAGAGACAGATTTATTGTCATTTTTCAGTTAAAATGTGGTGTTCATTGTCGTGTCATTCATATTTCATGCCTCTTTCTCTCTCTCCCTTTCCCACAGATCTGTTGGCCACAAACCGTACCTCCATTTTCAATGGTTTTCATGGAGATCTGCACTTGTCAGCTGTGTTTTTGGATGAATATCATGACAGGCTTTTCCTGGGAGGGAAGGATGTTCTCTACTCATTGAGACTGGATCACAAACATGATGCTAAAGAGGTAAGACATACTATCACTGCGATATGGTTAAGATAATAAGCTACCCACGGAGAACACAGGTGTGAAAGCCCAGAAAAAGGGGCGTGTAAAGGCCGGTTCACATACATTCTTGTGTTTAAAAAAAAACAGATGAAGCACAACAGAATGGAAAAAAGTTAAAGCTGAATTGTTTTAACTTGACAAGGTGTTTTTGAAAGGGACATCAGATACAAAATTCACATGGCAAAGTTATTGCAGACATTTCATGAAGACCCTAAAGAATAATACCAACTTGTGGAAAATGGGCATCCAATGTCCCCTTTAAAACGGCAAGCTACATCCCACTAGTCAAATACAGTGGGGGAAAAAAAGTATTTAGTCAGCCACCAATTGTGCAGGTGTTCATTTTCGTGTCATTCATATTTCATGCCTCTTTCTCTCTCTCCCTTTCCCACAGATCTGTTGGCCACAAACCGTACCTCCATTTTCAATGGTTTTCATGGAGATCTGCACTTGTCAGCTGTGTTTTTGGATGAATATCATGACAGGCTTTTCCTGGGAGGGAAGGATGTTCTCTACTCATTGAGACTGGATCACAAACATGATGCTAAAGAGGTAAGACATACTATCACTGCGATATGGTTAAGATAATAAGCTACCCACGGAGAACACAGGTGTGAAAGCCCAGAAAAAGGGGCGTGTAAAGGCCGGTTCACATACATTCTTGTGTTTAAAAAAAACAGATGAAGCACAACAGAATGGAAAAAAGTCTTAACTTTGTTTTAACTTGACAAGGTGTTTTTGAAAGGGACATCAGATACAAAATTCACATGGTGTTTGTTTGCATATAAATGTGTCTTAGCAGTGTGTGTACACAACCACCCTACAATGATAAAAATACATTCACTCCTTTTTTTTTAATCCCCAAAAATAAAAATAAAAGCCATTTTGACCTGAAACGGGTCGCTGTGAACAGAGCTGTTTTTGACAAGGTAAAAAGGGTGTTGTTTTACGCGACCATTGAGAAATTTTAACCAAAGTATTTTGCAGACATTTCATGAAGACCCTAAAGAATAATACCAACTTGTGGAAAATGCAATGTCCCCTTTAAAACGGCAAGCTACATCCCACTAGTCAAATACATCCATCTAGCATTGGTTTACATTAACAAATATTTGAAAACAGTGTAGACAGACTCAAGACACTCATTTATTTATTTATATTATGCATTAAATATGATAAAACTTGTAAAAATGTCATAATATTAATAAAATATTTGTAGTATTTTAAATATTATTTAAATCATAACTATTTAAAATAATATTTATAATTGTATAATATTACAACTATTATAAAACCATCATTGTGAAACCGTCTTTATACTAACATAATATTTAGAGTATTATACATAAAAAAGTTTATTAAAAACTCCAAAGCAAATTTTAGAGCTCAGGTTTTCTGTCACAGGCAGTAGGCCAAATATGTTATTAAAAATGTTTACTAAAAATCACACAAAAACAGCTGTTCACAACACATTAAAGTCATGTAAATTGACCGCCTTTGTGACAAAGACTTGTTTAGACCTCACTTAAGACATATAAACACATAAATGGTCTTGCTTGATTTTACGAGTTCAATGTTTGCTGCCCTTTTTCCTGTTATTGTCTCAGTTTTGTGGTGTAGTTTATAAAATAAAGTTGTGAGTTATGAGAAGACCCACAGTGTATAAATAGGCACTGGGCTAAATGGACTGTAAACGCAGAAGTGCTTTGGTACTATTTGTCTAGAGGGTTTGGCATTTTGTTCCCTGTGCAGTTAACTTTCTATATGTGCGTGGCTGAGCTTAATTAAAGCCTCTGTTCATGTGAATATGTTTTGACTCAAGTCACTGGAGCCTCTACCAGTGTGGTTGTTTTCATATGTAGTCTCCAAAGTATTTATCATTGTGTGTGGCCTTGTTAAAGGATATGAACAGGAAGAGGAGGTGCATTGCCATGGTGACAGACACGTGGGAGTGGCTGCAACATCTGAGGTTATGACCCCGTGACCTTTGGCTCAAGGACAGACGTTTTCTGCCTTGTTAGACCCTTGTACATTCTGTAAGGCCGCCGTACTACCACTGGCCACAGTTTTCAAATATACTACCTTCTGTACTGAGAATTTCATGACAAAAATTAAGCTACAACTGAAATGTTTTTTTCAGTAACAATGTGCAGGAAAAGTTTTTCACCTTTTTTTAGCCAGAAAACAAAATGAGGATGTTTGGATGTGTGAATTTACGTGTGCAAGATTGTTTTGTAGATGCTATCAGTAAAGCTTCCCAGCCGAAGGGGAGGGTGCCACAGAAATCAAGCAGTGATTCATGATGTTGTTCTTTAAGCGGAAAAATTACTCAACCCTGATCAGACTTCCCTTTCCCTCTTGGGCATGTATTTACTGCAAATCTCCATCACCTGTTGCCTTCATCTCAGCTGATCTCAGTTCAGTGAGAGGAATCATTTACTCATTCTTTTCAGAGGACTGTCAGGTCCAGGATTCACCATGCAGTGTTTCTCCCATGGTTAATAGAGGTTGGTTAATCTTAAACATGGTGCATCTGGAGCAAATGAAAAAGCTGAATGAGTGAGCCAGGGCCCTTTCTTTCACACCATGGATTTATAGTATACTATAGTGTTTTTCATTAATAATGACCTTTTATGTCAGTACAACCCAACGACAGCCACATTTGGACTATTTTTAGTCCAAGTGTCCTGAAGAATAAAGGTGATCGCTAATTAAGGAAAGAAGAAATGCTTTCATGCACAGGAAGGATGCTGGGTAACAGCTGATTACAGGTTCCGGATTTAGACAATGTCAAAATGTGTAAGAGCTTGAAAGGGTAAATAAAAGCTAATGACTCACTAATGATTTAATAATATGAAGGCTGGAACTGATTGAAACTAACAGTTTTTTTAATGATATCTGACATTTTACAAGCAGTAGAAGGATTTGTAAATGTCATGTGATGTAAAGAGGTTGATTAGTCAACAAATGAACAATTTCCCTGGGAACTGAACCTGTGACCTTGGCATTGATCCAGGTTTGAGCTATAGGAACACTATTTAACTTTAGACTATTTTATTTAAATATATTTTTTGTTGGAAATATAATCTTTAATGGGTGTCTGATAGGCCTATATCTAATCACACAAATAAAAATTTATAATTGTGTTATATTCTGTTCGCGTTTGCTGAAGAGGACTATATAACTTATGAAATTAAGCTTGCATATGTTTGCAGATCTGTATAAACAAACCCAAAAGTCTCTTTGAGGTCTGAACGTGACAGCGGTTTTGTTCCAGACTGTTCTGTGACACATGAGAAATTAATGCGTCAGGATGTGCAGCTTGTTGTTTGTCATTTCTCCGATCACAAATGCAGACATGGTTTTATGTTTACGTGGCGCAATGCAACGCAACGCGTAAAAAGACAGTATAAGTCATTATAATCCATAATTATGTCCCCACTGGATGCAACGAATGCCTTGTTTATAATGGGTTTTCATGTTTTTGAATCATCGCTCCGGCCTGACAGGGCATCATCACAATGTGGTAGGGGCGTAACATTTCCGTCACACGCTTGAAGTATTCGGCCAATCACAACGCTCTGGATATATGGCCAATCACAGCACACCTCGCTTTTTCAGACCGATGAGCTTTGTAAAAGGTGGGGCATAGAGGAGAAACAATAATGTAATGTGTTTTTTTAACCTTAAACCGCATAAACACATTTCATTACACCAAATACACAAAATACTGTTCTTTTTAGTAGCATCATATGGCCCCTTTAAATCTTTCCTGTCCTCTGTCCCTAATGGTGGAGGGTCTTACACACACACACACACACACACACACTAGTACAGAGATACACTCTGCATCTGTTAGTGTTTAGCATGTTTTGCTCGTAAGTTGGAAATGTGAGGTGTCGCCATGTTTACACGCTCTGGTGACTGTCCCGGCAGTATTGTTTGATGTGACAGGTGAGTGCGATTTCACAGCGGTGTTTTAATGACTCTGTTCAGTGTGTGAGTATGTGTTAGGGAGTTGAACAGGATATTTGTTTTTCATTTAAATTTTAGCTTGGGTAACACTGAAACAACACACAGATATGAACTCAGAAGAGTTTTATGTACCACATAACAGCTCACACAAAAATGACTGGTGACACTTTCCATGAATAGGTGACATTTTAGGGTTACACTTTTGTTTGTAGAATATCTAAAGTGGACTATGAAAATAAAGTTTTGCCAATTTTAGTGTATTTATTTATTTATTTTAGATTTAGAGGCACAAATCCCTTTTTTGTGACAACCAATCAAAACTTTAGATAAACTACTAAACAAAACCTAGCATGAAAATATATAGTTTTAAATACATCAGACCTCAAAAGTGGTATTCAATTATTTATAAATACAGCTATTTTAATTAATTTTAATTTAATTTTAATTTTAATTAATTACATTTTAATGACCAAAACTATTAATTTATTTATTTTTCACAATTTAATTTATTTGAATATGTACATTTAATAGAATATTTATTACTAAAATAAAACTACACAAATCAGGGTTTTATCACAAATAAGGTTTGTCCCAAATTTTGATTGCATGTCAGCAAAAATTCCACAACTCATAGAAAATGATTGGAAAATTAAACAGCTTAATATAAAGTTTGACCTCCTGAGACTGACAAACAGCATTTTATCATTTGTGACCCTGGACCACAAAACCAGTCTTAAGTCGCTGGGGTATATTTGTAGCAATAGCCAAAAATACATTGTATGGGTCAAAATTATTGATTTTTCTTTTATGCCAAAAATCATTAGGATATTAAGTAAAGATCATGCTCCATGAAGATATTGTGTACATTTTTTTGATAAATATATCAAAACTTAATTTTTGATTAGTAATATGCATTGCTAAGAACTTCATTTGGACAACTTTAAAGGTGATTTTCTCAATATTATTATTATTTTTTTGCACCCTCAGATTCCAGATATTCAAATAGTCGTATCTCGGCCAAGACTGGTACATTGCTGCTTTGGATCTCTCTCACTCTCTCAGTCCTGCTGGTTAACATCTGGCAGCAGTTTGAGCATCTGCCTGCATCTTTTATGACCCTTGACCTTTTGCTCATTTATGCTCCACTGATTTTGACCCTACACAGTCAATGAAGCTGCATACAGGTGGCCATAGTTAGAGTGTGTACATGTTGATAGTGTGTGTGTAAGACGTCTTCCTCTTTCTGAACCTTTCAGTAAATGGACCATAAGAGCTTCTTTCCCATGTTAAAAGCTCTGATTGGTGAGTGGGGATCATTTTCTTGCTCTTTTTCTCTGATCCATTAAAATGTTAATGATTCCTGTAACTCTCCATTCAGACACTCCAGAGAAATATTGGTCACACTCACACATGCCAAAATTACTCATGATCATGAACTGCATTTGATGAGTTTAACCTCGCTGTCCAATGTAAAATACATGTATTTGTATGTTTGTGTAAGTAATTGTGCTGTAATTATCAAGATTGTACCCTCATTTGCCGCCAAAACACCCAACACTTTAATATGAACTCTTTCTATGTGTGTTTGGTGCAGACAGAGTGTGCAAACTTTGTGCGGTTGTTGCAGCCATTTAACCGCACTCATCTACTGGCCTGTGGAACTGGAGCTTTCCAACCTGTGTGTGCATATGTGAATGTTGGACAGCGCGGAGAGGTAACACACACAAACACTCCCTCCCACTGCTTCACACCTAGTGTGTTTGTGTATGCACATCAGGAGGATCTAATTTACTTATGTATATCAAAGACCTAATTGTTTTAAGGTCAGAGGTCACCCACCAACAGGCCGGCCCTTAAGGTCAAGACTAGATCATGAGAGGAGATGCAAAGCAAAAGCACACAAACACAGAGCAGAGGATAGAAAAAGAGAAATAATGTATGTCTATTCTGAATAGAATGTCTATTCTGGCATTGGAGAGCTGTTCTTTACTTCCTTTGAGGTGTTTTAACTGGTGTGTCACCACCCAGGGCGCCACAGATGTCTGACAAATAGACAATACTACATTGTGAAACTGAACTGGCACCAGAGGTTTAATCTCTCTTTGGCACCACTGGACACACCCATACAGTGTCTGACATCAATGACAGTAAAAACTACTGAACTACTATAATTACATTTTAGATTTCTGATATGGTACAGCCTTGAAACTCAAAGTCAGACGAGACTATGTAAATGGATAGCTCACCCCCAAACTTTTATGAGTTTCTTTCTTCTGTTGAATATAAAAGAAAAGAAAAAACTATGTTAGTCAATGGCTACCAGCAACTGTTTTATTACCAACATTCTTCAAAATATTTTAAGCTATATTCAACAGAAGAACAATTTTATATCCCTTTGATTGTATAATCATTTTGTACTGATCTGACGTTGATGATAAATACAACCAATAACACTAGTTAACTAAAGTAATCAGTGGATAATTTATTTGAATTGGTTAAATGTAAACCCAAACAAACAATTTCACTAAAATGTTTTGAATTTCCCAGTGCTGCATACAGTATAAGAGAAAAGGGATCGTGTATGAGAGCACAGTCATTGCCTCAGCTCTTCTGGCTGTAAAGCTATGTGTATAATAGACCGTGACAAGAAAAACAATGATGTAGTGTTGTGTAATGCTACTCTGGTACTTGTTGGGAAAATCAGTTCAAGAGTTACGCTATTATGAAAACAGTTGAAGTACATTGATGCTACTGATAATTGTAGCAAGTAAAAGTTAGTAGTGTTGCTAAATTTAGTTAGTCTAACCCCATTTAGTTTAACCCCATCACTATTATTTCTCTTTGGGGTCAGTTTGACGCAAATTACAATGAGCAAATCACAATAAACTGGTTGAAACTACCAAATCAAAAGTTTGGGGTCAGTAAGCAATCAATACTTTAATTTGATCTGAATTGACAGCAAAGACTTATTGTTACAATAAATAATTTTTCAAGTAAATGCTGTTTTTTTTACTTTCTATTTATCAAATAATCCTGAAAAAGTATGATGGTTTTCACAAAAATATTATGCAGCAATATTATTATGTGGTCTCAAAGATCCCAAACTAATGCATTGTGACATTTTTAAGCTATTAGTTTTGTTTATAATCAGTTCTCATAAGGTGAGGAAAAGTCAGGAAGTATTAAACTGAGCTATAATAATAAATGTATCTTTAGAAATATTTAGTGGGGCTTGGGGTCTCTTAAGACCTCAAACTGAACATGATTAATAGTATATCCCAGTATTGTAAAAATAAATAATACATTTCTTCACAAGCAAAAGAAATTCAGACATTTGTGAGCTCAAGTTTATTTTTGAGTTGTTAAACTGGTGTGAATTTTCTGACTTGTTGGCAGCATGTGTTCAGTTTGGATCGCACCACGGTACAGAATGGGAGGGGGAAATGTCCCCATGACCCCAAACTACCCTTTGCAAGCACCTTCACAGGTACATTTCAGTGTGTTAAGTTTCAGCATCAATATTCATGCCACTGCATGCTTGTGTTGTGTGTTTATAAGTATGTCAGAGCACGTTTGTGTGTGTGTGTGTTCTGGCTCTCGTGTGTGTTGGGTGGAGGTTTCTGCTTGTCAGTTGTCACTGAGATTATGGCCTGTTGTAGATTGACTGCTCTGATGGGAGAAATTTGAGGTGTTCTTCAGTCCAGGTTTAGTGTTGCGGGGGTCTTCTTTATGTATGTTCATGGGTGTGTTACAGTCTTCTGGGGCACAGACACATCTCCCAGTGTGTATGTGTGTCTTTACAACACTGCACAATCTTGGCTCCCCTCGCTGGACATTTTGCCAGATGCAATACTTTTCGGGACAGATTTTTAAGATTGCATGTTAGTGAACTCGGAGATACTTTCACACAGACACACTGTACACATGAGTTTCTGTCAGATAATTGATGGGCAACAGAGGCAACATGTGTTCTAGTAGGTTTTTAACGTTTTTTTAAAATTATAAACGGTTTAATTATAATTAAAAAACAGTAAAATGGTATGATCTTATTTTAGATGATGAAGTGTGTGTGACTTTGAAAAACTTTTGACTGTATATCGGGTCTCTCCTGATTTATACAGTAGGTGTGTATGAGTGTGTTTTCAAGCTGATAACATGATTTAATGAAAAATTTTACAATGGGGCTCCTTACATAAAATTGTTTACTTTTCCTTCCTCTCATGTAAGAGATTGAGTTCTCTGCACTGACCTCCAATGCTCTCTGTTTCTCTCTCAGGTGGAGAGCTGTACACCGGTCTGACTGCAGATTTTTTGGGGAGAGACTCTGTGATTTTGAGAGGTTTAGGGACTCGCTCGCCAATGAGAACAGAGACGGATCAGAGAATCCTACACGGTACAAAGTGACTTAATTTTGATATTAATAAAAATTTTCAGTCTTATTTCTTATGTGTTTTATAACATTTTATAGTGGAAAGGTTGGTGACATTAATACATTTTACTCATAGCAAAACTGTAGTTGAAATCAGTGTTATTACTATTAACTAAAACTTGAAAAAAACATTTTGTTAATTGAAATTAAAAACTTAAACATAAAAAACTTAAACGAAAATTAGAAATGTTACTTCTGCTACTAACTGAAATATAAAAGTTAAAGTTAAATTAAAGCAAAAAAATATTAGATGGCAAAATGGCAAAAGCACAACAAAATAACTATAACTTGGACTAAAATGAAAATAAAAGCTAAAATAAAAATGAAATGTGATACAAGATTTTAATATATAAATAATACTAAAAAAACATTGGTGAAATTAGCAATTTTAGTATTATTTATAATTTGTGTACAATTTTTGTCATTTTCACACAATAAATGTTACAATAGTTATTTATTCTTTATTTATAATTAAAATATAATTTATAATGTTTTATAATGTATTTCCATATTTTAAATCCTGGGACAAAAGTGCTCATTATTGATGGAACACCCAATTAGTAATGATTTCTCAAAATCATTAGTCAAACTGAATTGATAGACTACATGCTTCCAACTATCAGATGTGCATTATAATAGTGTGTGTTTGTCTGTGTTTGTGCATGTACAGAGCCCAGGTTTATTGCGGCCCACCTCATTCCTGACAGTGCAGACAGAGATGATGATAAAATGTATTTCTTCTTCACTGAAAGAGCAACAGAGACTGCAGAGCGAGACGATGAAGGAGCCATACACACACGCATTGGACGATTGTGTGTGGTGAGACAAACTTCAACAAATACCACATACATACAGTACATCCAGGCACAAGTAGGCCAGTATACTGGAATGCTTCAGCCCTTTTTCAACCAAATGTGCACAGCTGCTGGATGGTTTGCATGCCTCTGAATCACACACACACTCACCAATTAGCCTAGTTACCAAACACACACATACACACTAATACACAAGGCTCTGTAGAGTAAGGGGAGCAGTACAAATCTCCCTCTGTCATTCAGAGGTCAGTGTTCAAAGAGCCAGGGTCAATCGCACATTACTGTCACTTTGACTTCTATTCATTGTTCAACTTCAGCACATTCCCAAATCACACACACACTCTCTTACACTGCAGAGAAGGTGATTATCTCCACATATACTGATTACACAGATTTAGGATCCTTTACGCCACCCATGTGTCTTCGACACGGTAAACCCAGCTGCATTGCTTTTTGGGAATCTGTTACAGAATTTCCCTTATGGTGCCATAATCTCCATAACTGACCTGAGATATTTTGTGATATTGAACCATTCTTGTTCCCATGGGAACAGTTACAACTGAATGTTTATGTATAAACAGGGTTCAGATTACAGGGGTTTGGGGTGTGTGACCCCCCTTAATTAAACCACTTCAGATGAAAAGGTCAAATGAGTAGGTCACAAACTCCGTTGTACTAGGGATTGTGGGAAATATTTGCTCAAAAGCATGTCTGGATGTACTGTGGCACTTTTTGTATACTAGTTTCAATGCACTATGATTTGGAATGCACTAATTCTAATATTGCATACTACTTAGGACGGATAGTATACAAATTGAGACGCAGGGATAGTTTGTTTTACCCAGAGTTCATTGTGTGTGGTCTGGGGTAAATGATACTGGGATTTGACTTTTTGCCGATCTGTTGTCCAGAAGTGAATTCAACGCTTCATGATTTATTGTTTATGTGGTTTCAGAATGATGTGGGTGGGCAGAGGGTTCTGGTGAATAAGTGGAGCACATTTATTAAAGCCCGACTGGTGTGTTCGGTTCCTGGACCTCATGGCATCCAAACACACTTTCACCAGCTGGGTGAGACAGTAAACACACACACACACCTTTTTATGCACAATGTTATATAAACTTGAGATAATTTTGATCTCTAAACGCCCCTTGTGTGATCTTTGACTGTATGTGTTTGTCATGCAGAGGATGTGTTTCTGTTAAGGACCAAAGACGAAACCAATCCAGAGATCTACGCAATATTCAGCACCATCAGGTCAGTCTCAAATGCGACTGAAAGCACATCTGTTTATCTGTCCATTTCCTCTGTAAAGCACTGTGCTGTGTTTCAACTCATATCGATTGCACTATTATTTCATTCAGTTTGTCTTTGTCTTTGTCTTTTGTTTTAATCCGTTTTAGATTAAACTTGTTTTATGTATTTTTATGCCTTTTTTTCTTATTTTTTATGTTCTTAATATTTAAAAATTTTGAATTTTTGTATTTTATTTTATTTTTTCCTCTCTTCCTTAGTTATGCTATTGTAAAGCACTTTAAATTGCCATTGTGTATGAAATGTATAATTAAACTTGCATTGCCTTGTCATTTTTGTCTTTGTCTTTGTCTTTTGTTTTAATCCGTTTTAGATTAAACTTGTTTTACGTATTTTTATGCCTTTTTTCTTATTTTTTATGTTCTTTATATTTAAAAATTTTGAATTTTTGTATTTTATTTTATTTTTTCCTCTCTTCCTTAGTTATGCTATTGTAAAGCACTTTAAATTGCCATTGTGTATGAAATGTATAATTAAACTTGCATTGCCTTGTCATTTTTAAAAGAATAGTTCAACCAAAAATGAAAATTAGCTGAAAATGTACTCACCCTCAGGCTATCCAAGATGTAGATGGGTTTCTTTGTCAGATTAATGGGATGCTTTTATCAGCTGTTTAAACTCTCATTCTGATGGCACCCATTCACTGCAGATGATCCATTGGTGAGCAAGTGATATAATACTAAATTTCTCCAGATCTGTTACGATAATGAAACAAACTGATCTACATCTTGAATGGCCTGAGGACGAGAACATTTTCAGCAAATTTAGATTTTTGGGTGAACTGTTTCATGAATAAGGGGTGTGTGAGTTTCACAGAATATTTTCTCTCTCTAGTAATGTGTTTCAGGGCTATGCAGTGTGTGTGTATAGTATGGCTGATATCCGTGAAGCATTTAATGGGCCATTTGCTCATAAAGAAAGGCCAGACTATCAGTGGGGACCTTATGAAGGACGGGTCCCTTACCCGAGACCAGGAGTGTGCCCTAGTAAGATCACGGCCCAGCCTGGTCGTGCCTTCCGTAGTACACTGGAGTTTCCAGATGCTGTTCTGCAATTTGCACGAACACACCCACTAATGTGGCGTCCCATTTACCCATCACAACGGCAACCACTGCTGCTCCGCACCGGCGCCCCATACAGGCTCACTCACATCACTGTAGACCGCACACAGGCTGAGGACGGATACTATGATGTCATGTTCATCGGCACTGGTAAGACAGATTGTCATCACTTCAGTAAACACTCAAGTATGTTTATAACCCTTGGTGACTGATTGAATAACTGTAACCTTTGACCTCTTCAGATATTGGGACTGTGCTAAAGGTTATCGTACTTGGAAACAGTAACTCTCTGGCCAACGAGGAGATCACCCTGGAGGAAATGCAGGTGTTCAAGGTCTGTGAGCTCAAAAGTGTGTGTATGTGTAATGATGTGTGCATTTATTTGTCTGTTCATGAGAATAGCTGAATTTTCATCCATTATACCATAGCAGCACCCCTGCTCAAGAAACATTTCTTGTCATTATTAATGTTGAAAACAGTTGTGCTGCTTAATATTTTTTGTGAAATTGTGATTCTTTTTTTTTTCAGGATTCTTTGATAAAATTTCAAAAGAACAGCATTTATTTGCAATAGCATTCTTTTGCTACATTATAAAAGAATTTACTGTTACAAAAAAATCTTACTGGCCCCCAATCTTTTTAACAGTAGTGTATATGTGTATGTACGCATACCTTAAGTTCTGTTTCTCATGATATTTATCTCTGCAGGTACCCACTCCCATAACCTCCATGGACATATCTGTGAAAAGGGTAAGTTCATGCTTCGTGCACTCTCGCTATATTATTCCAGCAAATTAATGTAAGCTTAGTAACATAAGCAGCACCATAAAATAATTTTCCACAAAATTCCCAAGGAGGCTTTTACTGTGTGCACAGAAATGGGACTCCACTTTGTGTGTATAGGCTTTTTGACTCCAAAGCAATAAAACATTAATGCAAAACAACCAGTTGCTTAGTTATTCATCATGAAGCAGGCGCTTTATATCCAAACCGAATGAGAGTTCACTTACTTCATAGACAGTCCTGGAGCCACAGGAGTTAAAGCATCAGTTCATACACAAATAAAAATGGTCATCATTTACATCATTTAGTTACAAATCATTCCAAACTCATGATGTTTTTTGAAAGGAATCCTCATTCAAACATACACACAGTTCCTCAATACTCATTGCACCAGGCATGATAGTGTTGGTTGATTTTTTTCTTCTTAAATTTGTATTAAATAATGACAAATTTTGGTCATATAGACCACTTTTATAGTGCTTTTTTGTGCCTTTTTAGAACTTGACAACACCAGTCCTCATTCACTTTTATATGGAAAAGAGCAGCCAGGGCATTCTCCTAAACATCTCCTTTTGTGTAAAGGTGTTTGGAATGATATGACATTTGACTAAATAATGTAGAATTTAGTTTTTTGGGTGAACTATCTCTGTTTTTCTCAAGCGAACAGTGGAAAACGGAACCAAAACTGTTATTTCTCTGTCTCTTCCAGCAAACTCTGTTCGTAGGTTCACAGACAGGTGTTGTCCAGGTGCCTCTGCACCGTTGCAGTATGTACGGTAAAGCTTGTGCCGAGTGCTGCCTGGCTCGAGATCCATACTGTGCCTGGGACGGACACACCTGCACACGCTACCTGCCAAACACAAAACGGCGTTACCGAAGACAGGACATCAAACATGCAAACCCAGCACTGCAGTGCATGGACCAAAACCTCAGCGGTAAGAAAGGAGGAAAGAAATGACAGCCTTCTTAACTGAGTGCAGCCATGCTGCCTGAATGTCAATACACCAGCGGCCTCCTCTGAGAACTTCAAATGCATTTACATGTCAAAGAGCTCACTGATGTGAAAGTGCAGGAGAAGAGCAATTCCTTCATAGATTTGAATTTAAATTGTTTAATCATTAGCATTAGAAACTTTAGTACACCTTTGAGCTTGTCTGATAGGAAGATTAATAGGGTTTGAAGGGCAATCTCACTCCACTGGGACAAACTCTCTGTTCGGTGTGAAATACAGGAACTGATAGAGTGATAGGTGAACAGGCAGATCACTCTCTATCTCTCATCACATAAAAGAGAGAATGAGAGGAAAGAACAAAAGAGGTGTGAGTGATGAGCGCTTGAGTGTTTGCATGCCAAAGATTAGAATGTTGGTGATGAAAAGGGATTATATATGTATGTGCACACTTATATAAACACATATGCCGTGGAAAATCCTGGACTGACCTTACAATGAACCATGTTGTGTGACTGTGTAAAAGTGTCTGTATTAACCATCATGTGGTCCTCTCTGAAGTGGAGGATCTGGAGCTGACTGAAGAACGAGTCGTTTATGGCACCGAGAACAACAGCACCTTCCTGGAGTGCATCCCTCGATCGCCACAGGCCACTGTCACATGGCACATTCAGAGAGATGACTACATAGAGGAGGTGTTTTGTTGATTTAATTATTAAAAAATATATATATGGTGTTTAAAACGTGGATACATTCTGGCTGGAAAACTTGAACATGTCCATAGTTCTCTAAGACACTTTCAGAAAATAATCTTGGGCGCAGTTGGTGTAAAGTCACTGCAAAGAAAAGAAAAGTTTGCAATCTCTGTTGGAATATCCCATTTTGTTTGATTATGAAATGCATTATTTTAATTGTGTTTTATTTGAGAAAGACCTGTTTTTTCCAAATGTCCTCTGTTTAGGTGGTACTAGATGAACATATCACTAAGACAGACGATGGTTTGTTGTTCCGCCGTGTGCTCCGTCAGGATGAAGGCATCTATGTGTGTCGATCTCGGGAACACGGATTCACACAAACCCTCTCACGCTTCTGGTTGGACGTCTTACACACTGACACCCTTTCAGACCTCCTGTCACGTGACAGCAAATATAAAGTATGGTCACCGTGCCCTGCCAACACAGCCTCTACCAATCGTGGCCCAGCCAGGACGTGGTTCAAGGACATCTTGCAGCTGATTGGTCCTTCGAACTTGCCGCAGGTGGAGCAGTACTGTGAACGTGTTTGGTGTAATGAGAAGCTGAGACGCAAACACAAAAGCATGATGAACAAATATCGGCAAGTGCAGGACTCTGCACGGCGAGCACGAGTCCAAAAGAGCACAGGAGAATCCCGAATCCGCTCTCCACGGGACCTCCACTCACAAGAGTAAAATACAGAGCCACATGAAGCAATATGGACTTCCAAAGGAAAGTGGACGTGATTTTTAGATGCTCTCATACACACACATAAACATACTTGTTTTTGTTTGTGGTGATGTAAAATATTATAGGTTGCGTGTTTAACAGTCCAAGATCTCTCCCTGTGAATTAGGACATTCTTGAGGATTCATCCTTTCTAAAAGTTCCTGTGACCATGGCAGCCGGCCCTCATCATCTCACAGTAGACCATGGCTGATGTCTTAAGAGCTCAGCAGCTGCAAAATCTTTTTACTGGAACAAATGAGGGTAGACAGGATGGAACTAGTAGATTGGAGCGCAGACCCTGCTATAACAGGTGCCCAAAAAAAAACAAAAAAACATTTAAGATACATCTGGCTGTGATACAACTGAGTGTAACACTCAGACTTTTCCTCAACTGAGAACTATGGCAGAGTTCAACAAAACATTAAACAGTAAAGAAATAAAAGTTTGGACTAATTACTGTGACCATGGCAGCCGGCCCTCATCATCTCACAGTAGACCATGGGTGATGTCTTAAGAGCTCAGCAGCTGCAAAACCTTTTTACTGGAACAAATGAGGGTAGACAGGATGGAACTAGTAGATTGGAGCGCAGACCCTGCTATAACAGGTGCCCAAAAAAAACAAAAAAACATTTAAGATACATCTGGCTGTGATACAACTGAGTGTAACACTCAGACTTTTCCTCAACTGAGAACTATGGCAGAGTTCAACAAAACATTAAACAGTAAAGAAATAAAAGTTTGGACTAATTGGACTATTTTCTGGTAACTGAATCATAGGTTGACGACCATTGAGACTTCAACAGAACGGACTTTGTTCTTAATCAGCTTGAAACACCACATCGCCATCATGAGCTTCAGAACTTTGTACAGGGTTCGTTTTCTTTTCATTTTTTGCAATGTAAAGTTTTGGTAACACTTTACAGTAAAGTCAGATTTATTAGTTAAATGCATCAGCTAACATGAAATAATTCATTTTACAGCATTTATCAATCTTGTTTTTTATTTTTTTTACATTGTATAAAATAACGTTAATTTATTATGAATGTGAATTATTATAATAAATTATCAGTGAACAATAGTATATTTATAAATTAACATTAACCTAAACTTATAAATGCTGTAAAAATTGTTCAATGTTAGTTCATGTTATTACGTGGCTCTTTGGAATACACAACTCTGATTGGTCAATCGCAGCATTCTGTCGTCCATGACAATGCTGCAACTAAAACTAGCGCTATGTACCACATAGTTACACTTTCTTTTTTCACAGAAACGCAAATGGTGCCATTTTGCGTGTCAGTTTTCTATCGTAGTGAAAATTACCTCAGAGAACTTAATATTACTGCAATATAACTGCCGTGTCATGTGCACTTATTTATTTCTTTGGTGAATTCTTGATACGAACATCTGTGTCCTGTCTCGCTGTTCACTTACTCTAGTTTACTGGTTTCTTTGTACACCTAGACTAAAAACTCCTGCATCACTTGAACCATTTATTTATAGTTAGAAAGGTCTGGCAAAAAATACTGCTTTCTCTAAAAAACGTTTCTACAAATCTTTCCTGGAGAGCAACCGTTTGGCTGCAAACTTTCTCCAGTGTCTTTTCAGAACTTCAGGGAAAAATCAAACCGCTGGAGCAAATCGAGCAAAAGAAACAAGCTCACTTACAATTTTCTGTTCAATGCCCTGACATGACTGACTGCATTGACTAGCTGCACTGAAACTGCTTTTTGTGAATGGGTACAGCATCACTGCTCTGATTTGAACTGCATGTGTCATTATTATTATTATTATTATTTTAAATACAATATTAAAACAATCTGAAAGGAGTTCTGTACCTCCAATAACATCAACAGCACAATTCCTCCTTTCCAATTCCTTCTTTAAATCAGTTGTATTGACTTTAGCTCATTTTCTCTGTAGATAAAATACACAGGACAAATGCATTGTTTTAGCTAGTGTGTCTGATATATTTGTTATTTAAATGTGATTCTTGCATGCAGAAAACTCCGACCTGTGTTTGGTTCAGTGATACATAAATAAAAACATTTTACAGAGAGTTTTATGGGTTTGCGTTTCACATCACGTCCTTGGAAAGCGATTAGGTCAGCTCAGAGCGACCCCCTCTTAGAGGGACCCAGGGGTTGGGTGTGACCGTTCAGCGTTACAGATGTTGCTTTTATGTTCTCCAACGTGTGCTGGTTTATCATGCTGAACTGAAAAGGCCCTTTTCTCCTGAGATTGTCTTTGTCAGTGCTCAATTTATAAATGACTCCATTCAGTCAATAGTGTCATTAGTCAGTACGAGGCTCGACATTAAGAACAAGCACCTGTGCTGTGATAGAGATATATATATAGCTGCTGGAGAACAGCACAGTAAAAGAGCTATAAAAATCAGTAAAGATGTTCATAAACCAGACCCAGCCAGAACCGAAACACCAGCTAAATGAGGCTCTAATGTGTGTTTATGTGATGTAGTTAGCAGGTGGATACGGTTGCATCATATAACTGTCAAATTATGCCATGGTTTTGCTCTCAGTGTTAAAAAGCTAATTGCTAAGTCAAACATGAATGTTTTTATTGCCATTTGTTCTAGACCCCTGACCTGAAGTAGTAAACTTTGTCATATACATATAGCTCACCTTACCGTTGATGCAACAGACATGAATCACTCAGAAAACATTAGCAACTCTCTGGCAACCACCCACAATAGCCTAGGACTGTGGTTCTGTACCAGGAGACCGGAGCCCACTACACAGCAAAATCCCCAGTGTTAAATCAACTCTGCTAAGAGTACATATTGTCCCAATCTACAGAGTATTAAAGTAACACTGAAGCAGAGTTACCACTGTTGAAGATTGTGATATGTTTTCATGTCTAAAAGCCTTAGCAGTAGTTGTTCATCTTCAACATTGTTAACAGCGGGTTTTCTTTACTAATGCTCACTCAGTTAAGTAATTGCTTAATGAACCCATTAACTTTAACTCGGCTTCAGTGTTACTTTAAAGGGGTCATATGATGCAATTTCAATTTTTCCTTTCTCTTTGGAGTGTTACAAGCTCTTGGTGCATAAAGAAGATCTGTAAAGTTGCAAAGACTAAAGTCTCAAACCCAAAGAGATATTTTTTTATAAAAGTTAAGAGTCAACCACGCTTACCTAAAACGGCTCGTTTTAACACGCCCCCACATACCTACGTCACGATGTGGGAAGATTTGCATAACACCGCCCAAATGGCAAAGAAAGAAGGCGTAACTTTTATTCTCATTGTAGTATTGTTGACGCTGCAGCCATGTCATGGAGACACTGTGTGCTTCTTTGTGAAAGCGAAACTACTTTGTTTGGTCTTCCAAAAGAGGACGATATCCGCTTTGTCATGCCTAGAGCTGATCTGTGCTGGTCGCTGAGAAAATATATCAACTTTCACCGTGGACGAAGCGGAGTCCAGCCCGCCTCAGCTCACGCTAGGCCGCTGTGTTTTTCGTTGCCACTGATGATTCAAACGCGAGTTTTGGGCAGTGTAGAGTGGTGCTTGTTGTTTGACATTTCTCTGATCACAAATGCAGACATGGTTTTATGTTTACGCGGCGCGATGCAACGCGTAAAAAGACAGTATAAGTCATTATAATCAGTAATTATGTCCCCACTGGATGCAACAAATGCCTCGTTTATAATGGGTTTTCATGTTTATGTCTTGTCGCTCCTTGGCCGGACAGGGCATCACAGTATGGTAGGGGCGTAACATTTCCGTCTCACGCTTGAGGTATTCGGCCAATCACAACGCATTGGATAGCTGGCCAATCACAGCACACCTCGCTTTTCAGACCGATGAGTTTTGTAAAAATTGATGCGTTTCAGAAAGGTGGGGCATAGAGGAGAAACAATAATGTATAGTATGTGGAAAATAATGTTTTTTGAACTTTAAACAGCATAAACACATTTCATTACACCAAATACACAAAATAATGTTCTTTTTAGCAACATCATATGACCCCTTTAACACTCTGTAGATTGGGACAATATGTACTCTGAGCAGAGTTGATTTAACTCTGGGGATTTTACTGTGTAGGGGGCCCAGGATAATTTAATTATTTAAAATAACAAAAAGCATTAAAAAGAACCAAAAAGCAAAAGCTAAAAATTGCAAATCTTGGAAAATCTGCATATATACACACACACACACACCTTTTTAGCAACATCATATGACCCCTTTAACACTCTGTAGATTGGGACAATATGTACTCTGAGCAGAGTTGATTTAACTCTGGGGATTTTACTGTGTAGGGGGCCCAGGATAATTTAATTATTTAAAATAACAAAAAGCATTAAAAAGAACCAAAAAGCAAAAGCTAAAAATCAAGATTTTTTATTTTATTTACCTCAACTTTTTTTTTTCTCCTTTCAAAAACCAAGATTCCCACAGTCTTGGAAAATCTGCATATATACACACACACACACGAGGAAAGCCCATTTTATTTGATTAATAATGCCAAGCTCTAAAATATTTTATTGGCTGGAAATTGAGATTCATTCTTAACCTTTATAATCCTTATCATGAAAGACGACATGCAAATGCATTGGTAAAAGAGTGGAACATTCTGCATTTAAACATTCTGGAATTCTGAAAAGTTATTATTTTAGTGACTTGACTTAAATTACAAGTGCCCATAGATACAAAAAAAAGTAGTTCATTTGTGTCGATGTATTTTCACCTTCTGCTGCGTGGATTTTGAGTGGAACCACTGGTGTTTGAGTGCATGGGAATCATTTGACTTTGGCCGTAGCATAGTGAAAAGTTATTTCATGTGTTTGAAACAGCCAGTTTGTTACAATAACCTTTTAAGGATTCTTTCAACTTCAGAAGGGAGGGAGTCCATCAGGGAGATCAGGGAGAATGAATATCTAGCGCATGAGCACAGAGAGATTTGAGAGTGCACAGGACAGTTTGAGTGAGAGGAGAGACACGTTTTAAGTGCGCGCACTCTCCCCGGGCGAGAGCAGCGTGTATCTGAGCGCGCGTGTCCGGTTTTGTGCGAGAGCAAAAGAGATTCGCGCTCGAGCATTATATGAATGTGCTTTCGCGCTACAATAATGCGCTCTCGACATTTGTCATTAAAATAACGCCATACTCGAGTGACATCGAAAGAAAGACAGAAAAGAAACAAAGAATGAAAATGAGTGCAAGAATCTATAGGTGAGTCAGTGAGACGATCTGTCGACCCTGCTTAAGTCAACACCTCTAACAAGAGTCTGAGAGGTTAAGGAGTCTAATGAAGGGTTCATTAGCACTAATTGGCATCATTAATCACTACAGCTGTCACAGAAAGATACATTACCAGTTAGTAGGCAGAATGGAAAATGTGTAGCAAGTGGTCATGTTTTATATTGTCTTTATAAGCATATTCAATAATGCAACTACTAAAAAATAAATAGAATTTCATAATTATTTCACGTTGTTTTATTTTTCTGGGCAATAATGTGGAGATGTTCAACACATTTCCTTCACTCCTTTATAATTTGTTTGCTACATTTTTTTAATAAATTACTTTTTAAATTCTATTTTTATTTTTGTTCTTTACTTAAAAAATAATCGTGCCATATGAAATATTCTGTTAGAAGCGTGACTAGTGTGAAACACAGCATGCACAGCAGCGCACTCGAGTGGTGAGATTGCGCTACTGCATACACTTAAAAAAAAAAAATTCTTAAATTCTCACTCCTTGCTTTATAACAAATACAAATTGAGGAGTTATTCTTTTAAGTAACTGTATTTTATTGTGTTAATCATTTACAGTCTGATGCAACAATCCACAGAGAAAATACTCCGGGAATAATACAGTGTTCACGTCAACTTTGGCCTTCGACCTTTGACTTGTCCACAAAATGCAACTCACACTTTCCCCCAATGTACAGAAATCCTAATATTTAATGGCACAAACACACAGAGCCTCTCTCACATTGAGACACATACACCCGCTCTTTTCTTACACTCTCTCTCTAAAGATAAGAAGCGTCACAAATACTACAAAAAAAATCAGATGAGTTTGAAATGCTGTTTGAATAGTCTTTTAAATTACCCGAATAGTTACTTTCGAATTGTGTTAGGTTAGGTCTTTAAATGTGTATTCAAAAGAAGGAGAAGGATTTCAAAATATACACACAAGGATGTTCTCATATTCTCCTCTATCAAAATGGACAATACACGTAGGTCAGTTTCATCACAAACCACCACAACACATTAGCTTATCGAGCCATAAATATATGTTGAAAACACCAGATGATCTTGCAAGACAGTTTTAAAACATGGTCTTCCCATTGTATAAAAAAAACGCTCAAGACGTTTTAAGTCATGCAAAAAAATAACCATTAAGTACAACTTTTAGAAAACGGATATAAATACTACCACATGATAATCCGCCAGTTCTGCTCAAAACATTCTTACATCCATTTAAAAATGAATCAGAATTGATTATTTTACAATGCCACATTTCTCTCATCCCCGTCACAGCAGAAACCACAAATACCCACAGACACCAGATGAGGGCCCTCAGACCGAGACAGCACGAGCCCAAGAGCCCACCTATCCACCTTGCTAACCACCGTGTCCAAAATAACTTCTTTTTTTGTGGTGGCGGATAAGTTACCACAGTTTTAAAGTAGCAACCATGACTAAAGTAGCCTAACCATAGAAATGTATAGGCTATGCATATATGTACATATCTATGAGCCTAACTATGGTATTTTTGTGTAAACTGTTACCATGGTAAATTTATAGAATTTGTCTGACTCGCTCCCATATCGCTTTTGCGCTATTTTCAAAAGACAGAATGTGTCAATGAAAAATTGGCTATAATCGTTAAATGTGTTATATTAAATATTTATCTGAATTGTAAGAGTGAGAGCTAAAGACAATTTTTTGTAGCTACTTTTTCTTGTTTCTTCCCTTCAGAAAGGACTTCGGATCTGCGTTTTCTGATTTAACCCATTATGTACTTATAATGCAAACATAATAATACATTAGCCGTGGTCTTCCAGTATATGATGCTCACAGAAGGCTCATTTTTTTTAAACGGTGAACATACGTATATGGTAGAGTTGTATAAAAAGCAGGAAAATCTTTCTTAGACACATATGCATAGCTATTCAGATTTTTGAATTCAAGAGGTTAGTTGTTAGTTTAGACCTAAAAGTGTCTAATCTAAAAAGGTTTCTCTGTATATTTCCTCACCTGGTCTCAGAACATACTACCCATTATGCCCCGTACATTAATGCTGTGCCCATCTCAGTCTCATTCAACACATAATCAGAACACCTGAAACATAACTTAGTAACTCAAAATAGTTCACCTTTGTTACTTTACAGAACGGCCAGAAATGTAAAGCTCAGTGAAGCTTTAAGCTTGCAAGGTATATAATTACCGTCACATGAAAAAAACATTTACTTAAACACTCTTACTGTAGCTACAACCTTACCAGATCACAAATGTACAGTTTTTTTCTCCTTTTTTTGTCTTTTGTTTGCTTGAAATGTTGTGTTTTATGTCTTCAAGCAGTGAAAGAAGAGTAATGATGTTCATCTGGTGCTGGTGAGTCAAGGGTCTGTGAGGTCTCTGTTTCAGGGCCAAAGTGAGAGAAGAATCTAATATACAGAACACATGTTGCACAAACAACCAGATGAAAACAAGAGTATGCATGTATTTACTCAATGTGTGTCCACAAGAGCCTGTGTTTACGCAGTGCATGCACGTCTTTGTGTCCTCAATTTCCGATCAAAGCTTTTCCTGTTACAATTCAAAGGGATTTTTGGGATTTTAGGACCTCTTGAGTTTGTGTTAGTATTTAGATGAATTGGATGGAGTGTGGGTTTCTGGATAAACATCAGGAGTAATAGATGCTGGCGGGAGTGGGATTGGGGTCATGGGGGCACTAGATTGAGTCTTCAGACTGGAGATGAGGGCAATAGAGTATATAGAGACTGATAACAGGCAGTGGAGTGTCGTCACAGGGGTAATAAGAAGCAGAACAGGTGATAAACAGTCATTGAATTAGATGCTGTATGAGAAGCTGTCCACCTCCAGTGGTTTTTGCTCTATCTTTCTGTCTCTCAGTCTCTTTTTCACTCCGTCTCTCATCCCTCGCTACTCTCCCGCGCTCCGCGGCGCTCTGGGGGCAGGTCTCCCATCATGCGTTCTGCGATTTCGCCCTTTCCTCACTTCCTTCAGGTGCTTCCACTTTTTAGAGTGCAGCGGGTCGTGAACCGGTGCCTCATTGGCTGTATCTGGAGTGCTCTTCCCTGAAAGACTGTGCTTGCGTGACCAAACTTGCTCGCAGATCTGGTCGACCGTGTTTAAGTTTGGGTGATCCACCAACTGCATGAAGTCCCTGTACCACAGCTTTTGATTGGTAGACTGCCCGTGATTGGCGTGGGAGTGGGCGGGGCTGCGAGGGATAGGAGCTGAAGGGGCGGAGCCAGCCAAAGGCAAAATCTCCAACGTGATCACGAGGATGGTCTGGGTGAATCCGTGTTCCATTGCGTGACACTGATACACACCGCTGTCTCTACGCACGGCTCGCCTTAGCAACAGGCCTCGCTCAGTCTGCAAAACACGGTCATCTAAACGAACCTGTAATTACACACACACACACACACACACACAATAAATGCATCAAGTATCAGTTATAACCGCACTGATAGGAGAGAGAGAATGAAAGTCATTAATTCAAACAAAGACACACGTTTATCATCTCTTATCAATGCTGTCTATATCTGTCTTTCTCATAATAACCCCACATACAGTATCTGCCCCAGCCTGCAGTAGCCCCTCACTGCAGAACAAAGATCCAGGGGGCGGGGTTGGATCCACATCTAGGAGGTGGAGATGGAAGGTTTAGGGGTGTAGATGGGTGGATTTAGGGATCAGGGGGTGGAGACGGGTAGGTTTAGGTATATATAAGGTGGGAGGAGTTGGATCTGGATTCAACCTCGCCCCCTGGATCTGCAGTGAGGACCATCTCCCAGCCTGCCTCGCTCCTCTCTCTCACCTCCTCCCGTGAGTTTTCCGGGTGCCTCTGATAGGTCCATGTAATCTGGGCCTGTAATGATTTCGGGTTGCATTCCAGGAAGGAGCTGCTTCCATCCACAGCATACAGCCTCTTCTCCAGAACACGCTGCTTCTGATGGTCTGCAAAACATTGCAATGTATAAGAAATTTAGATAAGGCATTAGACAATCTGGTTACTCATATTAGACTGAAGACTGAAATGTATTAACTTCATAGACTCAATAATGTGTATAATGCACTGATATAAAAATTCTGGTCAATAGCAATAAGACAATAATTATTTTAATGTTATATTGGCAATATTAAAGGTGCATACAAATTTTCTGTAGAATACACCATAAAATCGTTTTAAATGCTTCAAGTGAATTTATACAACAAAATATTATATGTACAGTGTGACCAACCTTGTAATTTTTGGGTGTTTTTGCATTTGAAGCTGACTTTAATAAAGTCTGGGTTGTTTTTTCTTTTACTTTTTTGGATGAGATGATATCATACAACCCTATGTTGGCTTTTGCATTTAGCTTTTTGTCAGGATTCTCTGATACATAGAAACTTCAAAATAACAGCATTTAAGTATGTCACTTTTGATCAATTTAATGTCTTTTCTGATTTTTTCAAATCTGGCCCAGACTTTTGAATTGTAGTGGATTTTATCTCTGATACTCGTGAGCTGATTTGTGACCCACCAGTTAAGAATCACCTCTTAAATTCACATTGTGACTGAACAACTGTGCAGTAGTGAGAACAGAGAAATGGCTCTTCCAAGAGGCTGACAGAGGTACTGCAGTATTACCTCCTGAGCAGAGTGCATTAGGATCCCCATTCCTCACATCCTGACGCCGGAACCTCCTACACACATGAATACACATACACACAAACATATTAAAAAGTCTTAGCATGACATACTTCTTCAGGTTTGAGTGTGAAATCATTTCCCAGGTTTACTATGTGGTCACAGAATTTTAGACTCCACTGTAAATGTGTATGAATAAAGCCATGTAATGGCAAGTATGACTGAAGCTGTACCGTTTTGTGTTTGGCAGGTAGCGTGTGCAGGTGTGTCCGTCCCAGGCACAGTATGGATCTCTAGCCAGGCAGCACTCGGCACAAGCTTTACCGTACATACTGCAGCGGTGCAGAGGCACCTGGACAACACCTGTGTCTGAGCCAACATACAGCTGTTGCTGTAGAGAGAGAGAGATAGAAAATAATCACGTGATTCACTAATACGCTGCTTTCATGTGTTTCTGTAATACTGTTTAAAAATAACAGATGTATATTTTTAAACAAAGACACATTCTCACCCGTTTAGAGGAAATCTGCATACTGATAATAGATGAAGAATCCTGCAACAAGAACACAAGAGCTGGTTTAACTGATGTTTAATTTGAATTTTATGCTATTTTCTTTAAATGTAAAGTGAATCATTATTGCTACAGACTAACTTAAAAAATGAAACTTTCAACAACAAAAAAACGCAATTTTATGGAAACACAAACACACACTCCTCTCACCTTAAAGACCTGAAGCTCCTCTAGCAGAAGCTCTGTGTTACTCCAGCTTCCCTTGGGCACAGAGATCACCTTCAGCACAGAGCCGATATCTGCAGAGAGACACAGAGATGCTTTAACCAGAGCCACAACCAGCAAAGACAGTTTAGTCTCGAGAGTTTCTATATAGTCGTCAATATTCTACCTGTGCCGATGAACATTACATCGTAGTGTGCATCAGCTGCGCTGACCCGGTCTACAGTAATCTGAGTGAAGGTGTATGGTATTCCAGTGCGCAGGAACAGTTTCAGCACAGAGCCGATATCTGCAGAGAGACACAGAGATGCTTTAACCAGAGCCACAACCAGCAAAGACAGTTTAGTCTCGAGAGTTTCGCCAATACTCAGTCAATATTCTACCTGTGCCGATGAACATTACATCGTAGTGTGCATCAGCTGCGCTGACCCGGTCTACAGTAATCTGAGTGAAGGTGTATGGTATTCCAGTGCGCAGGAACAGCGGCCGGCCTCCCAGTGGAGTGACTGGATTAAACATTAATGGATGGTGCCTTGCAAACTGGATTACGTTATCAGGGAAACCTTTAGTGGACTCAAAACTCCCGAAGGTTTTACTGGGACACTGAGGAAGAGAGAAAGAGATATCTGTAGAATCCAGAGACACAATCCGTCTACACAGGTCAGCAAGTCCAGACCTATAAACAGTTAATGACTAATCTTCATCTACTTTTGCTTTTCTAACATTAACACAAACAAATTTATATTCCCACACACTTGTTTTGAAATGGCATTGATGCTATTTATTTACACTACAGTTCATTAAGAAAAATGTATCATGGATTCAACAACAACAACAACAAAATTATAATAGTTTATAATGTGAGATATAAGGAAACTGTCCTTACCATGCCTGGCCGTGGATACGGCACTTTACCCTGGAATGGAACCCATTGATAATTGGGTCCCTCTTTATGGGCAAAAGGTCCTAAAAATGCCCGGCGAATGTCATTCATGGTGTAGAGACACACTGCAGAACCTTGAAATACGCTGCTGTAAGACACAAACACACGTTACAGTACAGGGAGATAAAATAGTCACACAAATGCTGAGTTCAAGTATTTTGGCCTATCTTTTATTATTGAAATTCTCAATTTACCTGGGAACTGTTTTAATTGAAATGAAAATTCTGCCATCATGCCTTTTTATATGACTTACTTTCTTCTGTGGAACAAAAAAGGAGCTATTTTGAAGAATTGCTTTTGTTCATATGAAAGTCACTAGGGTCCAAAACAACACTGGACCCCAATGACTTTGGAGAAAGTTCAATGAAGGAAAAAAAAAACATTTGGCCAAATATTACATTTTGTGTTCTACAAAAGAAATATAGTTATATAGGTTTGGAACGACATGAGGATTAATAAACAATTACAGAATTTAACTTTTTGGGGTGAGCTAAGCCTTTAAACCACATCCTTTGATGAACTCTGACCTTGAGGTGGTAAAGACGGTGTAGATCAGCGGGTTCTTTCGGTCACGGGTCTGCAGCAGGAACACATCCCCTAAAGGTCCGGACAAAGGTCAGACAGCAATGAAATGCAGTTGTCAGTTAAAACAGCATAATTTAAGCCTAGTGTCTGTGAGAGAGAGTTCTTACTAAGTTCATCAAAATGTGTTTCAGTGCCATCGTTGCCTGGTACAGAACACACAAGACGAGCCTTTAGAAATGTCGTCCACTTATTTACTAGGCTGCGCTGTCCTCCCATATCGTTCTGTCAAAATTTTTTTTTAATTTAAGCCAAAATGATAAACAGCAGTCAACGGCCATTAGGCATAAACACATATAAAACAGCACTGATAAATCCTGCTCCTAACCCTGCACAGCTGACCAATCCGGGAATATGTAACCTTCCCAAATCCCTGAGCTTCTACAGCAGTTTCTCTGAAGAAGAAGAATACTTTATCATCATCAGGATTCTCACTCTCTGGAACACCAACTGCCGCTATAAACTTGGGCTCTGAAAAACAGCATTATCATAGGGCTCATTGTTATTAAACAAAAAACAAAAAAAAATCATCATTTGCTTATCCTTTCTGAAATAATTTCTAGTTTTGTTTTTTTCTGCATGTTGGTTAAACCACATGATGTTAATTTGGCTAAACATTTATAATATTGCGAATAATAATAGAAGATTAAGATAAACAATTTAATGCTTTCTTTTCAAGAATTTCGTTCTTTTAATGAGTTTTTTTTCTTTGTCATGATATCAGGACTAGTTGTATCACCCTGATTTTTAAGATGCTCTCTCATACATATACGCACCATTGAGCCAGCGAGAATCATGCTGTTCTGTTCGTATGGAGGGCCTTCGTCCCATGCTGCGAAAGATTGTAAAGTCCCGCCCCATTAAATCAGTGGCCACGCCTGCATAAAGCTCATCACCTATATGATGATGTAGAAATGGCTACTGTTTAGACATGATATAACAGCATCTAAACGTAAGACAGAAAGCTGAACAGTGGCAGCTAACCAATTAGAACAGATGCTGATGTGTGGCGTGGGTCATACGGACTCTTTCCTTTTCCATCTTCTACCATAGAGGGGTCGATTTTAAACACATGATCCTATAGAGACAAAGGAAAATAAAGCAGTGCATCTGGTCAACTGAAAGTCAAACTGGGACTGTATACCACACACACACACACGTCCAAATGCTCACACACTTACCTCTATTTTCTGTCCCACCTCCACATAAGCACAGGTGGGGTGGAAAGCCCCTGTCCCACAGGCGTACAAGTGAGTCCGATTGTAGTGATGTAGCACTTTCACATAGTTTACGCAGTCCATCTGCAACACATACACATGCACACATCAGTTTTATAAAGGACATATTTGACATACTTTCACCAGTTCATCTGTCAGACAGGGAAACTGTCAACATCTAGATTGACTATTAGTAGCTCAGAGCCAAAGGCAGACACAAAAATATACACATATTTTTATATTCAGGGACCGCGTATGGGGCAGATCAGAAATGAAACGTCATTGTTTTACGTATATCCTTGACGACAGTCTGACAGTCAGCTCTGACCTTTCCCTGCTCGCTGTGATCCCGGAACTCTCTGTAATCTCTTGCTCTGTCTCTTTCACACATAAAAACAAAGACACGTTGACTGTTCAACTGTCACTCATGGACACATATAATCTCTGTTTCTCATTTCCTTTGTGAATGCGCACGCTGGAGCATGCCAAATTTCCCAGAGTGCCTGGAATCACTACGATAACATGAGGGAGCGGGAGGACCAGAGAAAAGACGAGATGAAACAAGACTAAAAGGCCAAAGACGAGACCAGAGAAGACTTAAGTCAAGAAGAGACAACCATAGACAAGATGACCAAAGACAACAAGAGAAAAGACTAGACGAGATGACTAGAGAAACAAGAAAAGAATACCAAAGTGAGACAAGAAGAAGAGAGGAGAAGAGACGACTTGAGACAAGAAGAGAAAATATAACCAGAGAAGATTTGAGACAAGATGAGACAAGGAAAGACAGCAACAAAGAAGAGATTAGACGAGAGAACTAGTGAAGAGACAAGACGAGATGAAAGAAGAAGAGAAGGCTGATGACAAAATCAGTGAAGATCATGAAGAGACCACCAGAGACAAGATGACCAAAGACAACAAGAAAAGAGACTAGAGGAGATGACTAGAGAAGAGGAGTGACAAGACAAAACAAGAAGACACGAGAAGAGAATAGATGAGAGATGAGATTACTAGAGAAGAAGACTCAAGACAAGAGAGAAGAGAAGAGAAGAGAAGAGAAGAGAAGAGAAGAGAAGAGAAGAGAAGAGAAGAGAAGAGAAGAGAAGAGAAGAGGGTCTCCTCTCAGGGTCTCTTCAGTTTCAGTAGCAGATTTTCTTGCTGCTTGGACTGTAATTATGCCTCACTCCATCTTCTCTCACTGACTAACAGTGGGCTTTCAGCAGCAGAATGAACCCTGAACTGAACATCTGTGCTCAAGGAACACACACACACACACACGTCTGGTTTGCTATCCTTGTGGGGACTCTCCATAGGCGTAATGGTTTTTATACTCTACAGACCGTATATTCTATTGCCCTACACCTAAACCTACCCCTCACAGGAAACTTTGTGCATTTTTAGATTTTCAAAAAACTTCATTCTGTGTGATTTATTAGCTTGTTTACCCGTGGGGACCTCAATTTAGGTCCCCCACTGTGACTGTGGTCCCCATGAGTCTGTGTGTATTCAGGTTTAAGTCCCCACCAGAATAGAAACACAGGTACACACACACACACACACACACACACACACACAGAACTTCAAATATTAGACACTTCTCCTTTGGGTTCCAGGGGACAGTGTGACACTGTAATTCACACAATGTATCTATAATAAGACCAAACAGTACAGACAGAAATGTAAGTAAAATTGGCAGTTTTACTTAAATTTCTGTCTATGCTGTTTGTTATTGAAAGCAATATATTTATAATCTGAATTTCATCCAACATATTGGATTTTACTCATCGTTGCAATGCATTTATGGAATATGGCAAAAACAAGGTATCTAAGCAGGCAGCATAATCATGCTAGATTAAAAGGTGTGTGTGTGTTGTGTGTGTTTTGTGTAACCTCTTCACTACCTTTACAGAAAGATGTGATTGACATGTGCCCTCCTGCCATGCTTAAACCCTGCACACAAACTCACACAGACACACACATACAGGGCTTGTGGAGAACAAAGGCCTCTCTTTGAGCTTAACACACCCTGTGAAGAGTGTGTGTGTTGTACGGTGGGGGTGGCGGGATAGAATCATCGAAGACCAATTAAGTTGCTGACAAACTGTGTTTATACAGAAAGGGGTCTCTCCCTTTCTCTCTACCTCTCGTATACACACACACTAGGGCTTCTGTTTCGAGAGCTTTACAGCCCTCAATAAGGGAAGGACATGTTAGGGAGTGTGTGTGAGCATGTGTGTGTGTGTGCTGATGGGCTCTTTGAAGTGAGCCCACGAGACAAAGAAAAAAGAAAGAAAGATAGACTGAGAGGAAAAAAGAGACAGAGCACACAACAAAAGAAAAAGAGCTTTAAAATGAACAATGTCTCTCAGGAGGAATAAGCCATATATGTGTGAGTGAATTTTCTGCTGAGACGCGTGCGGTGAACTTTCAACTTTGACCTTTCATGAGCCTGATCATTGGATCCCTGTGGATCCTATTGGAATTAAAATGAATATGTTGATAAGGGGAATTCAGTCAGAAATGATTTTATTGGAATTGAACTATTCACAAATAATCCTCCCCTCCAGTTAGCTGTTGACTTGAGAACTACTAGGGGATCATTGAGTCAGTTCACTGAGTTGAACCTGAGAATCAAATTGTATGAATCATGTTGATCCTGTTAATCTATTTTACAAATCTGACCAAGTGATTCGATCACGATTCGGACTGATCTGAACTCAATGACTACTTGCAGAGCTAACTTAAACTGCAATCAGTTCATTATATGAAGATGTTGTATGGCTTCAGAAGACTTGTAATATAAAGCACAAGTAATATGGACTACTTTTTTGATACTTTTATGATGTTTCTTGTCCTCCCCCCCCCCCCCCCCCCCCCCCCCCCATTATGGAGCTTAACAGATGTGGGCACTATGAGCTGTGGTTGTATGCCAGAGACTGAAACACAGGGACTGAGAAAGACGTTGGACATAAAGACACTGAAAGACAGAGACCGAGATGCAGAGAAGTGAGTAAATTGAAAGCAATACTGAGTGAGAAATCAGGAGTTTAGACTGAGAGACTGAACAAAGGAGAGACAGCATGAGAAAGTGAAAGGTCAGTGGGAGAATCACAGGGAAAATCTAAAGTCTTTATTCATGGAGGTCTGGTTCTGTCCCTGCCGTCCTGTACACACCTACATGTAATGAGGGTCAACTCACAGGTCAGCGCACTGAACAAAGTCTGTGTTTGTGTCAGTTCTCATTGTCAGCTGACCTCAGTCAGTTACCCACCGCAGAATGAAGCCCAACACACATTTTGAAGTAACACAACTTTACACAGCCTTTACAAAAAAGAGAGCATTCAGACAGACACAGTGTCCAAAACATCCCACACATATACGCTTAACACCCCAGATAAAATACATACACACTAAAAACATGAATTATGACCTTTTCACAAACATGTTCAACATGTTACAACACGTGCATGTTTTTGGACATATTTCCATGATAATACATGTCATTTTTTAAATGTCTCTTATGCTCACCAAGGCTGCATTCATGTGATCAAACAATACAGTACAACAGGAATATTGTGAAATATTATTACAATTTAAAAGAACTGTTTTCTATTTTAATCAATTTTAAAATGTAATTTATTCCTGAGATGGCAAAGCTGAATATTCAGCAGCAATTACTCCAGGCTTCAGTGTCACTTGATCCTTCAGAAATCATTCTAATATGCTGATTTGGTGGCCAAGAAATATTTCTTATTATTATCAACGTTGAAAACAGTTGTTATGCTTAATATATTTGTGAAAACCATGCTACACTTTTTTTCAGGATTATTTTATGAATAGAAAGCTCAAAACAACAGCATTTATTTGAAATTGAAAACTTTTGTAATATTATAAATGTCTTTACTGTCACTTTTAATCAATTTAAAGCATCCTTGCTGAATAAAAATATTCTTAATTCTAATTCTATATTTTCTATAATTCTTAATTATACATTTGTTCTATTCTAAATCACTCTATGCCAGGAATTTTTAACCTTTATAGACCTAGACTCTTAACCAACCTTTGGACCCTGAATAAATATAAAAACATAAGATTTTAATCAGTAACACCTTATTATAACGTTCATCAAAAAACTAACTAAAACTATTATTACAATATATAATGCTTATCAGATAAGCAAATGTTCACCAATATTATGAAATGTTTAAAAGCGCATTCTATATGTTTTGTAAATCTTCTTTGTGGGTTCCCTGAATTATTTTCATGGACACCACAGACCCCTGATTGAAAACCTTGGCTCTACACTGATTTATGTCTGTTAATGTTGGAGCCGTTTGGAAGAGATGTTTGTGATAGCAGTGCTAATTGCTTAAGTGTATGTGTTTGTGTGTAAACAGCTCATATGAGAGATGGTACTGATAGATGTGTAAACTGGGCGTGTTGGTGACCGCAAGATCTGATTATTGCAGACACTTACATTGATGTCTTTCCCAGCCCAGTTGCACTCTTCTCTCCAATCAACAGGCGCTGGCCAGTAGATCTGAGAGAGAGAGAGAGAGAGTCCAGAAGTGAGGAAGAGTTTTGGCTAAAGGTTAGGACCTTTGCAGGGTTAGACGTGGTTCAGTAGCTTGAGGGACATTCTCGCTGAACCCCATCAGAGACACAGTTAAAACATGTCCAGGGGCGATGCACAAATGCACACACATCCCGGGCATATTCTCCCTTAACCACACCTGTGAGTGCTTGCGTGAGCCTGAAGCCAGCACACAGTGACCGACAACTCTCACTCATCATTCCTTCTTTTTCCTTCCTAAAGAAATAAAAATCCATCATTCTGTCATCAGCATGTTGGTTCGGACTACCATAAATCAACTGGCATGACTTTAAAGGCTGATTTGAATAAATAAATGCTAAAGCTTCCTGACTGGATCTCTATAGCATAAATGCACACACAATCTAATCACATGTGGGGGGCACAAAATGCAAGTGTAAACAGGCTATAAAAAATCCAATCACTTCATTGTAATCACTTAATTTGTTAAAACCAGGTATAAACACTGGACTGCTTCATTAAAATAAATGTATGCACAGGAGTTAAATAAGCAAACATTTTTGAGAATAAAAATACGAATATTTTCTTCTCATTCCAATTTAAGAATAAAGCTAAGTATATTTTGTATTCCAGAAAAGGCACAAAAAAGAAGAAGAAAATAAGAAATTGAAATGTAACAATTATTATTATTATTATGTTATAATTATGTTATTATATACATAATTAGATTGTAGGGTGTTTGAAATGAGTAGAACCTAGTATTCAATCAGTCATTTTATTCTTCAAATATTTGTGATCACCTGAAGAACTTTTCAAGAATCGCATTTAATACAATTCTTACAAACTTAATTTTTCTTCTGAGGAATATTTTTGTGAATCTGTCCCCAGGTGCTTATGCTGTATATCAGTGAGTTATGATTGACAGGGTTACACCTTTGTTTAAAACTTAATCAACTGATGAGAGAGAGACAGTACAGAAGGGAAGACTGTTTCCTATCACACTTACATTATGGATGAAGTAAGGGGTAAGGAGTGTGCTGTACCTTCTGTTCCTGTTTGCTGATGTTGTCGAGACTGAGAGATAACAGAAAGTTACGAGCTCCAACAAATAGCCGCCCCCTCTCCTCATCTAAAAGGAGAGCTCCAAAAGAACACGAATGCTCCAAGTCAAACCGCTTAATGCCGTTAAACTGCTGGAGATCTGGAAAAAAACATGAAACCACAAAGAGTTAAACACAGAAACCTTAACACGTATGCAGATACAACTATATATATATATATATATATATATATATGTGATACAAGCCAGTTTCATCACCTTTATAAGACAGCTTCATCCGGGGTGAGGAAGATGAAATTCCACTGGATGAAGCACTGACGCCAATAAGCCCAAGCAGGACCAGCGAGCTGCACATCATCATCATCATAGTCATCATCATCTGAGGAAGACCAGAACTTCTTATCAGTTATAAACCGCAGACCGCTGCCACACAGATTCTTGAATGGGATGCTGGTTGTCGTGGCAGCTGTTGCCGTGACGTCCTGCTTGTTGTTACAGTGATGCTGTGGATGTGGAGTTTCCGCTCTACACTGAACACTGGACACCAGAACAACAACAAAAAAAGTGTTAGGAGTTTTCATCTTCTTTTCATAGCCTCTAGTCAGTCCTTGCTGACGCCTTGCTCACCCACTCCTACAACACACCAGTCCGATAATAGCCATGCTATTTCAGATATGCAGGCACACACACTCACATGCTTTATTTCAGTAGCAGATGGTCTAAATCTACTGTCCTGTCTAAGATGAGAAAGGAGAAATCTGATCTCATATTACACACACACATACATATATACGCTCACTCATACAGAACTGGATGTCAAAGCAATCGGTCTTGAGCCTTTCATTTGGTCTTTTTATGGTTCTGGTCCAGGTTCACTGCATGCCCAAACTGAAAGCCAAGATCCACTCGGTCAGAACACCATCCAGCTCTCATTTCAGACCAACAACATCTAATTTCTGCTGTGTGTATATGCTTGCTTACTGCACTAGGTCATATTCAGCATGTGGAGGGTAATGAAATGATAAATTAGAGGAGAGAACAGGAAAGGAGTTGATTCTATACTGTATCATTTTAAAACATATCATTCAGACTTCTATTGAAATAAACTGCTGAGATCCTCAAGCTAAAACAGGAACCTCTTCGTCAAAACAGATAACTGAACACACTTTGATGTATTTACACACTTTTGGTTTTAATATTCTCACTTTATCTCATGAGTGTAAGACTGTCTGAGTGTGTGTGTGTGTGTGTGTGTATGTGCATGAGTTCAGTATGTCAGACACTTTAAGAGGAATCTGTATAGTTATTTTATAGTTCTTTTTCTATTCAGCCATCCAACCCCTTCTGCCAAAATGAAACCGAGCATCTTTCAGTTTCTTTCTCCACGTCTTTCTGATTTTTAGGTGCTAGTAAAAGACAGACATTGCTGTATTAATGTACGTATTGTTAGGATCATATTTTTACAAATCAAATTTTTATTTTTACACAGGATTAAGGATCAATATCAGTATGCATTTAAATTTTGAATAGTTTCATTTGTGTAACATCATTTTGTTTTGTGGGCCATATGTAAACATATTATGTGAAATAGCTTTTTCAGGGAAGTACTAAAAAATATATATGCAAACGTATAATTACAACTGCACAAGTGTGTAAGTTTCCTTGGCCATACTAAAATGTCCCCAGAACAAAATGTTGGTTATTTTAAAACAATAGAAATCTATTAGATATTTAAGTAAATGTGTGTGATTTCTTTGTCCTACATTGTGGGGACAAGCCAACCGTCCTCACAATGAAAATGGCCTAAAACATCATGTGTCAATGAAAATGGAAACATGCAGAAAGGTTTGTGTTAGGCTTAAGTTTAGAGTTAGACAACAGAAAATATCATTAAGCTTGGTACCAAATAAGTTCAAGGAAAGTCCCATTATGTCAAAACAATGTTGAGAAATGAAGAGAAAGAGAATGATAAGTGTTATAAGAGGAAGATAAAACAGAGAGGGATACATTTCAATTTTTTAACATTTGTTACATCTCCTAAAGCCCTTTAGCAACACAAACACCAATACTTTACATACCCATTTGCTGCAGTGTTGAATTTTAATAAGTGTTAGTGAGCATCACCAGTAAGATGAGAGGAGACCTACTGACTCCACTGAATATAGATTTTACCCACACACACACTTGCACAGTTTTACTGCACTGCTAAAATGTACAGAATCCTGAAAAACTAGACTATCCTCCAGCGTGTTGATTTTTGTATTTATTTTAAACAGAGTAAGAAATATAGCAGCATCCTAAACCAAATATAAAAGTGCTTTGTTCTTTCTTCCTCTCTTTCTGTTTCTATTGCTGTGAATAATGGAACTATTCACACAGGCAGACAGCAGAAGTCTCATAATAAAACACACTCACACACACACACACCCACACACACACACACACACAGTCCCTCTGTCTGAAGCGCTGTCACACTGATTAGCTGTGCTAATTTACTATAAACACAGTTAATATGAGCTACTGCAGGACCGTGTGTGTGTGAGAGAGACACACACATTCAAGTACATCCAGCAAGGTTCACACCCCCCATCCTGGGAGATTTACTGTATACAAGAGTAGAGCAGAAAAGTGCATCCCAGCGCCCTTCACATCTCTTTAAGCAAAGAGGCTGTGCCAACGCAGCAAATCGTACATCATCATTACAGCCAAGGCTGGAGCAGGACATGCTCACACACACATACACACACAGATGTATCCTCTTCCACAGGAACCAGGCCTTAAAACCAGACTAAATGCTGCTAAGTCCAAAATAAACCAACAATAATTAACCTTAAGAACACAATGACAACACCAGACAAAACAAGCCAAACGAGAGAGAGAGTGAAAGAAAGAAAGAAGAAAGAAGGAGGTAACTGTGTCATAAGCCTCTCGGTTCATGATGCTCGGTGCGAGCGAGATCCTGAAGAGAGAGAGAACGAGTGAGAGAGAGTGAAAGAGAAGAGGAGAAAGGAGTCGATTGTTCTGCTGAGCGGCTCCTCTGGACTGAGACCAACTGTCAGAACCTCCAGTAAGGGAGTGAAAGAGAAAAGAAAGATTGAAACGCGTGAGGAAAGGCCTTTGCTCACATGCAGGGGGAAATAAAGGGATAGTTCACACAAAAAACGAATTCTACCATCAATATTTCACCCTCATGCTGTTCAAATCTGTACGACCTCATGAGAGTTCATGAGAAAAGTAGAGATCTCGGATTTATATATTGATCTTCTGAATCAGATCTTTTCACTGAATCAGATGATTCTGTCTACAAAACCAGTCTACATGGCTGATTCGTTCAGATTAATTTGTGAATTAATGACTTTCAATGACTTTTAATGATTTCTGGTCTGTTCTCTCATTAAATTATTGTATGGCCTCAGAGGACTTGGAATATAGTGAACAAGCTGTATGAACTACTTTCATGATACTTATATGGTGCTTCTAAGTCCTTAGCTTGAAAGCTCCAGTATTGCAGAGTAATTGCTTGGAAAAAAGTGTAAAGTAAAACATTACTCAAAATTTCAGCTTTTGGGTTTTGAGAAAGAAAGAAAGCCATGCGGTTTGTAATGACAGTGTGAGTAAACAATGACAGACTTTTTGTGTTCGGGTGAATTATCCCTTTAAGAAACTGCAGGTAACCAAAAGTTGTTCTTCTTTAGGAGAGACAGAAGAGAAATGTCATTCTTTGTTAAGCGTTTTCGGTCTTTGTACTGAAAAGAAACAACCCACCTTGCTGACTTTTCTTCTGTGTTTCAGGCTTTATAGGTCCAACAAGGGCACGCTGGCACAATAACATGAGTTACTCTCCCCTCTGTGGTCTTTCACTGTGGCTCTCTCTCTCTCAGGCACATAGATGCGAACATAAAACTGCTCCAAACTCTCTTGCTTTAGATCAACCACTACTCTCCGAGATAAAACTTTGTATACACACAACAAAGACAGACACAAATCCCTTCAAAGAATGAATTTGGTGGCTCTTAGCCCTAACAGAAGTGAAACGGCAAGTTTCAGCATGTGTGTGTGTGTGTGTGTGTGACTGCAGTGATCTCCCAGGTCAGCCACAAGCCCTCAGTCCATTTAGAATAATACACACAAGTACAAAGCTCTCTCACACAGGCACTCTGTCAGAATGATAGATAGAATGAACTTTAAATTAGACAAAAAAAAGAGTAAAGTAAGATACAGAAAGAGAGTTTAGTAGAGAAAGGGGTTAAAAATGTATTGTACCAGGTCTTCTTCATGCTGAATGTGAGACTAGCATGCATCACTATTAGTATTGGTCACACTTAGGATTAGTTAGATTTGAACAAACCAGTAACCATTAGCATTACACTTCGGTATGTAACTTTGCCTTAGAAACCACCTAGAAAAGCTCTTGCACCCATGTAGAACACCTTAGCAACTGCACAGAATCACTCTAATGCCCTACTGAGAGAAGCTTGGCAACTGCATAACACTCCAAACACTTTAGTAACTGCATAGCAACACCCTGGCAGCCTCCCAAAACACTCAAGATACTATCTAAAAGAAAACTTGAGAAAACTAAAAGAAACTTGCATGCAATTGCATAAAAACCATCCACAACACTCTAGCAACCACTTAGAAATGCCGTTGCATTGCAAGCAACCCACTACAAACCCACTCACAACACTTTAGTAACTACATAGCAACACCCTGACAACCATCCAACCCCCCCCTTTTTTTTTATAGAAAATGTCAACAAATCTATTTAGGATCACTATTATAAACCTTATACAGAGCTTCACTATTCAAAGGATAATTGTAATGTTTTGTATGATACCATAATACCAATGCCAAACACACACACACACAAAATAATAATTAAAAAAAGTGTGTGTGTGTGTGTGTGTGTGTGTGTGTGTGTGTTTGGCAAGGATCCATGGTTGCGGGGCTCTGTCCAAACACTTCTGAAGGGTTGAGGACTTAAAGAACAAAAAAGAGGTATTCTCTCTTTTTCTCTCTCTGTGTCCCAGATAATAGCGCTCCTTAACCCCAGTCTGGTTTTCTGATTACCATGGTAACACTGGTTATTTGATGTGTGTGTTGCTGTATAATCTTTCAAGTCTATTAAACCCTTTAAACCCCTCGAGTTCAAGAGGTACTCTGATAATGTACTCAAAGACAGATGTGTGTGTTAGAATAGGTGTGGACACATACAATGTACTGTTAATGTGTTGTTTCTGGTGTAGAGTTGGTAGGATCAGCTGTGTAAAAGAGGCGATAGAGTGGTGTACTTTTACTGTGGTTTAATCATAAAGTACCCCTGTAAAACAACAGATGTCATTTCAATACGTTTGGCAATAAATGAAGGGTGTTTCTCTAATAAATGTTGAATAGAGGACACAGATACACACACACACTCTGGAGTTCAGAAAGTTGCAAACTCTTGTCCCTCACCGCAACATCCCACGACTTAAACAAATGAGCATTACGTCAGCTGGTCAATAACAGCTGATTCATCACACTTACACATTCACATTAGAGATTCACTGCTTGTTAAGGGACTAGTTCTTTCTGTGAGCACTTTTCTCTTATGTAATGCAGAAAGTGATGTAATTTCATGGGACTTCATAAAAAATAAAATCTCTTAAGATACACTCTTCACTAGTTTATTTAATTTGTCCACTGAACATAACTTATGCAACTTATGCATCACTGGGATTTTTAAAATAATGAAAATGCCTACCAGTGTCATTTTCATCACATCTCAAATAATGTTAAATTGCATTTTGTGATGGAAATGACAGTAATATAAATGACAATTATAATATTTCTTGGAATAAAAAAATCATTATTTTGTTTTGACAGCTAGATTTTTATGTATCCAAAATAAACACAATTAAATAATAATATTAAGCTATTTGAATAATTTTATAATATTTGAATAACAATATAATATTTGGCATACAGATTATTTTTCTTTATTTTCTTCAAGTCTTCATATCTTAAGCTCAAGATTGTCTCCCTGGCAAAAATAACTCTAACACTAAAACACTAACTTTGCCAAAAAAAAAAAAACCTGGGGAAACCCGGTTAGTGTGGTTGAAACCTGACAACAGAGGGAATCACCATTATTGAAAACTTGATATAAATAATTTCCACACAATAAATACTGCTTTTTTCCCTATTTGTTAAGATTTTTTGGCTCTTAGGCAAGGTGACCAAATTTACACATAAAACACATTTGAAATGTAAATGATGATAAAAAAGTATCCAAGCCCATGTTAATGTAATTTTCATATAACAAAATTAAAAGTTAAAATCTGTTTTAATTAAAAAAAAAAGATAAATAAATACTAACAATCCCTTGGACAAAAGTGCCCAAACTCACCTACTCGGCTCCGAACATAATACTCAAATCTGATTGGCCAGTAGGTGTGAACCACTGCAACTGGCTTAAAGTTTTGGGACTGAGGACGTCATAACTCACCCAGCTGACAGTTATATGTGCTAATTTAGGCTAAAGGCACACCAGCATTCAGAAGGTGAAAATTACATGCTCCTAATCTCAGCCCTGGGTTAAGTGTTTTGTTTCTCATGGTTCTGTTTTCTTTACACACTCTCCTCTGACAAAACTTCCCCTCTGAACCTGTGATTAGGGTCTGCACACATTCCACAAGTTTCACAAACTGAATATTATCCATAGTCTCTCTATTTCACCCTCTTACTTTTTCTCTCCCCCTTTATCTCTCCCTCAGGATCAAACCATCATGAAGTTAAATCCTTTCACCCATAATCATCTGTGTCTTTGAAGTGGGCAACAAAGTAACACAATTCACACACACAATCATACACAAGGTTACTTAGCCATCTACATAAGGACTTATCTTAAACTTATGTTTTTAATTAAATCAAATTAAATACTATAAGTAACTAGCACATAGAACGTTTCGCATTTTTAGAATAAAAAAATATTTTATTTATTTAACAATTTTTCCAAAAGGGGATCTTTTTTTTGTTCTCCTCAATGGGGTCAGAAGTTATATTGCAAGCGTAAGTCAGTTAACTTTAGCTAAACTGTCAATTATCCAAAGCTATTTTGTGTGAAAAAAGGAAATTATGCAGAAAAACTGAAAATATATGTTTAAAAAAATGATCTTCAACTACAGCTAAAGAAGCTCAAATTAAGATAAATGTTTAATAGTTCCTTCCACAGTTAAATTAAATAATATTTGAATTATATGGCTATTATTTAATGTAAGCTCGTAACCATGTATGTAAATACATTAATATGGTACTTAATACATGTTATTATGGTACCAGGCCTAAAAGGCAACTTAAAAAAAAAACAGTTTTATAAAATATGTAATGCAGGTCTCTGCTCCGTTTCTCTATCCACTAAGGAGTCCTGGCCTGAAAAATGTTCAAGACCCCTAGCTAAGTACATACACGCACACTTCTAGAACAGAGACAATCTAAAATCTCAATCAATCATCATAGGTTTTACACATAACTGTTCCAGCTCTTTTGCACCACACAGATTTTTCTCATGAGACCGATTTAGTGCTAGTCCCAGGCCACTTCTATCTGGCTATTTTCCGTGACCTAAAACAGCAGTAGAGTGGAACCTGTGGGAAATTCAACATAACCCACACACACACACACATTGGTGGGGTCAATCCCTGGCCCCAACCCCAGTTAGGATTATAGATGACTGACAGGTGCTTTATAAGTAAAATGACACTGATTAATATGACTTCAGCCTTTTCTTTTTGTTCCCTGTTCTTTTTTTCTTCCCTCTCTGTTTTGTCTAGGAGAAGGTGCAGGTCACACTTATTTGGATGGAAGTGGAAGTGGATTTGGAAAACACTTTGACAAGTCTTCATACTCTCCCTTCCTTCACACACAGCGCCTGATTCCCTGCAGAGGCTGAAGATCTGTTCCCAGTAAGAGCTGTCAGAAGAGATTCTGGAGACTGGATGAAGGGACAGTGTGTGTGAGTGTGTCACAGCATACAGTCAGGAAGCTGTCAACGCCTCTGGTATGATACTAACGATCATACACACACACACACACAGACAGTGGTAACTTTATTCATGGGGATGGTGAGAGATTATCAGCGGCTTGACTGGTTCTGCTGGGATTGTGATGGGATAAGTGTGGCAGATCACTGCTGGAGTTTTGAGCCTTCGACCCACGAGTCTCTGGGTGTCAGTTCCAGACTAACCCGATGGGACCATCAGAGCATCTCTCTTTCTCTCTCTCTCTCTCTCTCTCTCTCTCACACACACACACACACACACACACACACAGTGGCTTCTCTGCTTCTCTATAATACCTCTATCACTTTACATTTAATCCCTTGTCAGTTTTACCTCAGTTTTGCTAAGTTTTAAAGTTTGACTCTCACTCCATGTGTCCTTCTTTCTGTCACACACACACACACACACACACAGGTTTGTTTTTGTGAAAAGTGGGGACTCTCCATAGGCGCAATGGTTTTTATACTGTACAGACCGTATATTCTATTGCCCTACACCAACCCTACCCCTAAACCTACCCCTTACAGGAAACTTTGTGCTATTTCAGATTTTCAATACACTCCATTCTGTGTGATTTATAAGCGTTTTGAAAAGTGGGGACATGGGGTAATGTCCTGAAAAGTCACCTTCTCCTTGTAATACCTATGTCATACCTTTGTCATTATACAAATTTATGTCCTCATTTGTCACAAAAACGCGTGCGCGCACACACACACACACACACACCCTCTGGATGAGCTGTCTCAAAAGAGGTAGAAATCCCCTCTATTAGAGTGTAATTGAAAGGCAGGGGCAGCAGTAAAGAATGATAAATGGGTTTTACACACACACACACACACACACACACACACACACCCACACACACAC
>NW_015505325.1:664429-678345 GCF_001515645.1 Sinocyclocheilus grahami | reverse complement strand
AGTGGGGACTCTCCATAGGCGTAATGGTTTTTATACTGTACAGACCGTATATTCTATTGCCCTACACCAACCCTACCCCTAAACCTACCCCTTACAGGAAACTTTGTGCTATTTCAGATTTTCAATACACTCCATTCTGTGTGATTTATAAGCGTTTTGAAAAGTGGGGACATGGGGTAATGTCCTGAAAAGTCACCTTCTCCTTGTAATACCTATGTCATACCTTTGTCATTATACAAATTTATGTCCTCATTTGTCACAAAAACGCGTGCGCGCACACACACACACACACACACCCTCTGGATGAGCTGTCTCAAAAGAGGTAGAAATCCCCTCTATTAGAGTGTAATTGAAAGGCAGGGGCAGCAGTAAAGAATGATAAATGGGTTTTACACACACACACACACACACACACACACACACACACACACACACACACACCCACACACACACCTTGTTTCTCAGGTGTCAGTTAAAACTGTGATTGGACCATGCAGGTGGGCCATTTAAGGTTTACAAGGAACCACCCATCTGGGAAATCACCCTTAGAAAGAAACAGAGCAAGATGTACTTAACAGGTCAAGGGAAAAAAATCTCTCACACACAGCATTAAGAAGTATCTACTCGTCTGCAATTCATATCTGATCAAACAAGAAGACACTTTTCTCCTCATCTAAAGCCAAAAAAGCCATCTATTATAAATTAGACAGACAGACTGAGAGAGATAAAACTTCTAAAATCACCTCTAAATGAAGCCTAAGAAGCCTGAATTGGTGTATGTAGTGGAACACATTATTTAATGGCCTGCAAACAATAAAAATGCTCTATATAGAAGATTTACATTTATATTAGATTTACAGATGCAACATCCACATAGTAACTTCATAAAGAACCCTCTATCACAAACCAGAGGGAATATGCATTCATATACTCCATCTTTACCTTGTACACCCACACAATCGAGTAACATGCACACAAAGAAGCTCATATGGAAGCATAAACACTATGAACACTGAACAGCAGGCTTTAAAGACATATGGCAAGACAAATATCAAGTAACCACTGTAAACGTGAATAAGCAGATCTACACAGTGAGTAGACAGCAGACACCAGCCTCGTGTGTGTGTACACTCAAGACTTTGTGTTTAATTTGGTGAATGTTTAATTTAATTCAGTAATGAGCACAGCTGCAGGAGAACTGAACAAATGCGATTTCACACAGAACAAACGGCCTATAGAGAAGGAAAGAAAGAAAGAAAGAAAGAAAGAAAGAAAGAAAGAAAAGGCTTTAGTGAATAAATAGTGTTATTCTATACTAAAACATAAACTAATATGTTATTTAAATGGAATTGTAAGAATGATAGCGTGACACTGATGTAACTGAAAGACTTTCAATCTATCAAACAACAACTCATACGCCGACATGAAATGGAAATCTATTTCTAAAGCCAAAAAAGCCATCTATTATAAATTAGACAGACAGACTGAGAGAGATAAAACTTCTAAAATCACCTCTAAATGAAGCCTAAGAAGCCTGAATTGGTGTATGTAGTGGAACACATTATTTAATGGCCTGCAAACAATAAAAATGCTCTATATAGAAGATTTACATTTATATTAGATTTACAGATGCAACATCCACATAGTAACTTCATAAAGAACCCTCTATCACAAACCAGAGGGAATATGCATTCATATACTCCATCTTTACCTTGTACACCCACACAATCGAGTAACATGCACACAAAGAAGCTCATATGGAAGCATAAACACTATGAACACTGAACAGCAGGCTTTAAAGACATATGGCAAGACAAATATCAAGTAACCACTGTAAACGTGAATAAGCAGATCTACACAGTGAGTAGACAGCAGACACCAGCCTCGTGTGTGTGTACACTCAAGACTTTGTGTTTAATTTGGTGAATGTTTAATTTAATTCAGTAATGAGCACAGCTGCAGGAGAACTGAACAAATGCGATTTCACACAGAACAAACGGCCTATAGAGAAGGAAAGAAAGAAAGAAAGAAAGAAAGAAAGAAAAGGCTTTAGTGAATAAATAGTGTTATTCTATACTAAAACATAAACTAATATGTTATTTAAATGGAATTGTAAGAATGATAGCGTGACACTGATGTAACTGAAAGACTTTCAATCTATCAAACAACAACTCATATGCCGACATGAAATGGAAATCTATTTTCTAAACGTGTCTTAATAATCCTATTTGACCTCATTTGACCTTTGACCTCATAATTTTAATCAAAATGTCATAACTGAAACTTCTGTTTAAATGATAGACATATGGTGACGTATGACCTCTCCAATCATCAAGTCCACCTAAATCCTGCCCCTTTCTTGCACTTTACTGCACGCTCTCATTCAAATATGCCTATAAGATGATTTTTCTTTTCCGATAATCACTTGAATATACACACACACACACACACACACACACACACACACACACACACACACAAACACACACACTATTTGCTGTATGTTCAGGAAAGGTCAATACCAGCTGACATCCAGTCCAGAAGGTGTCCGTGTTAATGGAAACGTGTGGGAATTGCTAGTGCTAATCACTATTTGACTAATTAGAGAAACATTCTGACCGCCAACAAACCACACAGTAATAAGGAAACCAAATAATTCCACATTTATCATCTCCACACACATACACAGACAAAACTGCCCCACTATCTGCTCTGAGGTGCCCTAGGGCAAATAACCATTGAGGGTGTGTACAGCAGTCAGGTGTGTGTGTGTGTGTGTGTGTGTGTTTGTGTGTATGCGTATGTGATTGACAGGTATTGATTTACTATGGCTGAGAGGGCTAGAGGGTAGAATCTCAAAGGGAATGGACCTTCACAGGTATTGATTTACTATGGCTGAATGTGCTAGTGGGTAGAATCTCAAAGGGAATGGACCTTCAACACTACACACACACACACACACACACACACACACACACACAGTCATTATATTTCACTCGATCACTAGTTTCTCCAGTGGCGCTTCTGCAGTATGCAAATATGTCTAGAGCAGAAGAGTGCTGTTCCACTTACGAAATCAAATAAGTTTGCTAAGAGAGGATTATATTCTCTCTTACTCACACACAGAATCAGAATGAGTTTTTATTCTGAGTTTTTATTCACACATGCACACACACACACACACACACACACACACACACACACACACACACACACACATATCACACACTCAAGCAGGTAGCTTGTTAGGAGTTTGTGGGCATCAAATCCAAATCTGCAACCACCCCCATCTCTCCTCATCCTGGGACTCCATTTTTCAAACACACGCAAACTGCTATCTGTGCACATCCGATATCTTCTATCTTCTTTCATTATTTAAAAGCTGCTGCTGAACACACACTTTAGTCGGCCACTACGGGGTAATGAGCTAGGATGCAACCTAACCACACACACACAGACATGAGTAGCATACTACTGAGGGGTGTATGTAGGGACACATTCTTCCCACTTTCATGCACACACACACACCACTTCTACTCTCTGATGAGCATTAGCTAATCCACACTGACGGGCCTGCTCCATTACCCATACTCCTTAATGCCTTTTTAATGTATTGTTCTTTCTTTTTCTCTCCGACTGTCACTCTCTCTCTTTCTATATATATATATATAGTGGCATCTTTAGCCACTTTCGGTGTGTCCAGTCACACTCAGTCCAGTTCTATTAAAGGGGAAATCTATCAGTGTCACAGAGTCATTTGCACCTTTTAAAAAGGTGTCACGCTGTACTCCATCCCCTACTACAATCAATTCATAGAGCTCTAGTGAGGCCAAATGTGAATGACAAACAGTTTGGGAAGTTAGTAGAGAAGGAGACAGAGGAATGTTACCTATTTAGCTTTGATGCCTCTTAACAATTCCCCTTCCTGAACGCTTCCATTAAAAATTATTTTGAATTTGTGGAAGAACTATCTGGACAAAGGAAATCCAATTCTGTTACCTAATGCTGGGTTCTTTTTAAATAATAAAAGAAATAAAAAATAAAAACTGTCATCACATATTTCATTCATTTTCATAAAATGCCACTGACATAACTCATCTTTCCAAAGCAACCTACATCTTGCAGGTCATCATGATTTATCTGTTGCCTCTTTAATCATGGCCACATAACAACAGACATACACACTCACAGGCACTACACAAACAAACACACTCCCTGTTTTAAAAGCATGTGTTCAGGAATGCCTCCCTCTTTTTAATCAAGCAGCAATGTTTTGTCATCTTTCAGACCCATATGAACACACACACACACACTTCTGCGGGCACTGTCTAATGACATCATACCTCTATAGCCCTGACTTAAAAATAAACGTACAGTATAGTGATGGAAAAATACTTTAGCCAAAAACACATTCATCTGAGAGGGGTTTATCAAGCTCAGTGTAATGTGTTATCTATATAATCTATGTCAATTTGTGTGTGCACAGGTTTGACTGTACTTTTGCGGGGTACATTTTGAATTTTTTTTTGAAAATATAGTGGAATACACAAATGTAGTGAAACATGTCAAAAACGCACTATTGAGGACATTTGAGGTGCTCCCCATTGTTTGAAACGCTCATAAACCTTTTTTTCCCCCGTTAAATATAAATATGAGGTGTAGCAAATATTATCACCTCATTTTAGAAACCATGAAAGATCTATGAGATGCACTACCATTCAAAAGTCTTAGTATTAGTATTATATATATGTGACCCTGGACCACAAAACCAGGCTTAAGTCGCTTGGGTATATTTTTAGCAATAGCCAAAAAAACATTGTGGGTCAAAATTATCGATTTTTCTTTTATGCCAAAAATCATTAGGATATTAAGTAAATTTCCTACCGTAAATATATCAAAACTTAATTTTTGATTCGTAATATGCATTGCTAAGAACTTAATTTGGACAACTTTAAAGGTGATTTTCTCAGTATTTTGATTTGTTTGCACCCTCAGATTCCAGATTTTCAAATAGTTGTATCTCGGCCAAATATTGTCCTATCCTAACAAACCATACATCAATGGAAAGCTTATTTATTCAGTACAAAAACCCTTATGACTGGTTTATAGATGTATATATATATATATTTTATTCAGTAGTGTCACACTATATTGATCAAAAGTGACAGTAAAGGCTTTTATATTGTTACAAAAGTAATGCTGTTCTTTTCAACTTTCTATTCATCAAAGAATCCTGAATAAAATGTATGGTTTCAAAAATATTAAGCAGCACCATGTTTTCAACATTGATAGTTTGTGGGCATCAAATCCAAATCTGCAACCCGACCCCATCTCTCCTCATCCTGGAACTCCATTTTTCAAACACACACAAACTGCTATCCGTGCACGTCCGATATCTTCTATCTTCTTTCATTATTTAAAAGCTGCAGCTGAACACACACTTTAGTCGACCACTACAGGGTAATGAGCTAGGATGCAACCTAACCACACACACACACACAGACATGAGCAGCATACTACTGAGGGGTGTATGTAGGGACCCATTCTCCCCCCTTTCATGCACACATTTCTACACACACACACACCCACTTCTACTCTCTGATGAGCATTAGCTAATCCACACTGACGGCCTGCTCCATTACCCATAATCCTTAATGCCTTTTTAATGTATCGTTCTTTCTTTTTCTCTCTGACTGTCACTCTCTCTCTTTCTCTATATATAGTGGCATCTTTAGCCGATGGATTTGAACCTGTCTGTGTGTCCAGTTACACTCAGCCTGGTTCTATTAAAGGGGAAATCTATCAGTGTCACAGAGTCATTTGCACCTTTTAAAAAGGTGTCACGCTGTACTCCATCCCCTACTACAATCAATTCATAGAGCTCTAGTGAGGCCAAATGTGAATGACAAACAGTTTGGGAAGTTAGTAGAGAAGGAGACAGAGGAATGTTACCTATTTAGCTTTGATGCCTCTTAACAATTCCCCTTCCTGAACGCTTCCATTAAAAATTATTTTGAATTTGTGGAAGAACTATCTGGACAAAGGAAATCCAATTCTGTTACCTAATGCTGGGTTCTTTTTAAATAATAAAAGAAATAAAAAATAAAAACTGTCATCACATATTTCATTCATTTTCATAAAATGCCACTGACATAACTCATCTTTCCAAAGCAACCTACATCTTGCAGGTCATCATGATTTATCTGTTGCCTCTTTAATCATGGCCACATAACAACAGACATACACACTCACAGGCACTACACAAACAAACACACTCCCTGTTTTAAAAGCATGTGTTCAGGAATGCCTCCCTCTTTTTAATCAAGCAGCAATGTTTTGTCATCTTTCAGACCCATATGAACACACACACACACACTTCTGCGGGCACTGTCTAATGACATCATACCTCTATAGCCCTGACTTAAAAATAAACGTACAGTATAGTGATGGAAAAATACTTTAGCCAAAAACACATTCATCTGAGAGGGGTTTATCAAGCTCAGTGTAATGTGTTATCTATATAATCTATGTCAATTTGTGTGTGCACAGGTACTTTTGCGGTTTTGCGGGGTACATTTTGAATTTTTTTTTGAAAATATAGTGGAATACACAAATGTAGTGAAACATGTCACTATTGAGGAATTGAGGACATTTGAGGTGCTCCCCATTGTTTGAAACGCTCATAAACCTTTTTTTCCCCCGTTAAATATAAATATGAGGTGTAGCAAATATTATCACCTCATTTTAGAAACCATGAAAGATCTATGAGATGCACTACCATTCAAAAGTCTTAGTATTAGTATTATATATATGTGACCCTGGACCACAAAACCAGGCTTAAGTCGCTTGGGTATATTTTTAGCAATAGCCAAAAAAACATTGTGGGTCAAAATTATCGATTTTCAAAGGGTATACAACAAAGTATTGAGATGAAATTTTGTTATTGACCAAATACTTATTTTCCACCATAATTTGCAAATAAATTCTTTAAAAATCCTACAATGTGATTTTCTGGATTTTTTTTCTCATTTTGTCTCTCATAGTTGAGGTATACCTATGATGAAAATTACAGGCCTCACTCATCTTTTTAAGTGGGAGAACTTGCACAATTGGTGGCTGACTAAATACTTTTTTTCCCCACTGTATATATATATATATTTTTTTTTATTTATTTATTTTTTTTATTCAGTAGTGTCACACTATATTGATCAAAAGTGACAGTAAAGGCTTTTATATTGTTACAAAAGTAATGCTGTTCTTTTCAACTTTCTATTCATCAAAGAATCCTGAATAAAATGTATGGTTTCAAAAATATTAAGCAGCACCATGTTTTCAACATTGATAATAATAAGAAATGTTTCTTGAGCACCAAATCAGCATATTAGAATGCTTTCTGAAGATCATGTAACACTGAAGACTGGAGTAATGACTGCTGAAAATTCAGCTTTGCATCACGGTAATAAATGACCATGTAAAATATATTACAATAGAAAACGGTTATTTTCAATTGCAATAATATGTCACAATATTGATATTTTGACTATATTTTTGATCAAGTAAATGCTGCCTTGGAGAACATAAGAGACTGCAAAAAAATATTCCTGATGCCACATTTTTGAAAAGTAGTGTATAGTAAAACTGTTTGTAGTGAGTGTGTATATTGAAAGTGTGCATATGTGAGAAGTGAAATGTGGCAACAGCAGCACAAAAGACTATCACAATGACCTTAATCAGCACATGCACACACACTTGCATCATAAAAACAACTTATGCCCCACTCTCACACACACACATACACACACACACACACACCTGCACGAACACACAAACATACACGCATCATTTGCTACAGTACCATTACAAAAATCAACACCCTCCTTCACTGCTCTCTAATCTTTCCTGGTCTATCCTTCTGTCCTTATCTATTCATCTTCCCCTCTCCCCCCAGAGTATGTATGTCGTCCCTCCTTCAGTAAACTGACCTGTTCAACATTTCTGCACTTGTTGACTCGATCCTGTTCTTCTCTCGCCATTTTTATATCCTCTAAAAACTCTTGGTGCACATTCTCAAGGAAAATCACAGACACTCAACATAAATAATCTCAATATCTCAATAATCAAGATAACAAGTATTATAGATAGCTCTTTTATTTTTAAATGATTAACTTCTGCAAGCTATATGCCAAACCAGCTCTTTGATCTTGTTCAAGTTACAATGAATTATTAATTCAGACTTGAAAAGACTGTAAAAGTTTACAATACCGCTTGTTATGAAGTGTCACTGCGGTGGTGTTACAGTATGTGTGAACCGACTACAGTAAACAACACACATTAAAAATGCACTCAGTATTTTTCTCCTTGAAAAAGTTTTACAAAAAGAAATGAATTGTATTTTTTAAGTGTAAAATCATTTACAAATGAGATGATTGCTCCAGTCATATCAGTAGCCTAATAAAAGGCTTTTAAAGGCGTTTTATTTGGGCGTTTAACAATTAAAATTCTGGACGATAAGCTGTTAATGGCCAATAAGTAATACATTTACAATAATACAATTCTATACTACTTTGTCTAAAAAATTTTTTTTTTTAAATAAAACACCAAAAACTAAAATCAATCAATTTAAATGCTAAAAACAAGGGTGCATTCACACCAGGAAAATCCTGCTAGTTCACTTGCTTTGTGAACAAAGTAGTGGTCCGGACCAAATACAATGTTGATTTTTTTAGTTTGGTGCGGTTCGCTTTCAGGCCTGGCCTTTTTGCAAGAGAACCAGAAATTCTAAACAAAACCACACGTGTGCTAAGGTCATCCATTCATTGGACAGAAATTCTCAAGCAGGGAAAAACAGGAAGTTCAAAAACAGGCTAATCATTCGTAGTGCAATTTTTATTCTTTTACTGATTTGGTGTTATCAGATGCTAACGCAATATGAAGAAACTTATGAGCATCATATGAGACAATGTCAGACGATGTTGTAATTACGACTTGCCGAAAATAAAATCTATAGATATAAAATACTTAAAGCACATCACAATGTTAGTTTAAACATTTAACCTATACAAATGTGTGCTATTAGGTGCATATCCAATCGTTTGTGCGGAGAGTGGAAGCTGAAAGCGCACTTCAGGACATCAGTGGAAACAAATTAAATACACCGTAATTTTTGCTCATAAAGGTAAGAATAATACATCGTTCGGAACTACTGTAAAGGATCTATTTTTATTTGTGTGCACTCACAATATCAAAAAAACGTTGTAAATAAAAAAACAAACAAACAAATAGGATGCGCTCGCCGTCTCGGGTCTTGAACAGGAGCGCTTCACAAAAATGAACCGAAACTCAGCGAACTTCATCTTTGCGAAACTGACTCATAAAACATTAGTTTATTAATAAATAATTCAAATATCTCCTTACTATTTTCCCCTAACATACTATAGTCATGGTCATTTTTGCAACAAGCTTTAGCCTATTTAGCATGCTCACGTCACGTTGCTGTGTGCCATGGTCATGAAAACTCACCATTTGAATATGTTTTTAAGCATTGTGGTTAAAAAAAATGATTTAAGCCATACTGATCCTGGGAGAGTTGACTACAATGCCGGCTGTTCTGACTCACAGACTGTAAGCACGTTTTCATTGAAAGGATTTGCAACTGATGATTCAAACGCAAGTTTTGAGCAGTGCAGAGTAGTGCTTGTTTGTCATTTCTCCGATCACAAACGCAGACAGGGTTTTATGTTTACGCGGCGCGATGCAACGCAACGCGTAAAAAGAGAGTATAAGTCATTATAATCCATAATTATGTACCCACTGGATGCAACAAATGCCTCGTTTGTGTGGGTTTTAATGTTTTTGTCTCGTCGCTCCAGGCCAGGACACGGAATCAACAGAATGGTGAGGGGCGTAACATTTCCGTCACACGCTTGAGGTATTCGGCCAATCACAACGATGGATTTTCAGACCGATGAGCTTTGTAAAAATCGACGCGTTTCAAAAAGGCGGGGCATAGAGGAGAAACAATAATGTACAGTATGTGGAAAATAATGTTTTTTTAACTTTAAACCACATAAATACATTTCATTACACCAAGTACACAAAATAATGTTCTTTTTAGCAGCATCATATGACCCCTTTAAACGAACCGTAGTTGTTGGTTTGTATTATACAAAATTTCAACATAAAAAAACACCACTAACATGACAGAATATTAATTTTCAGAGCAGTCATCTTTATGTTATTGAGTAATAAATTTCTGACAGATGTCAGAATGGCATGTCTGAATATGAAATCTACTGCTCACCGAGCCCAGGAGGAGACAAGAGTGACCATGCTGGATTTATACGTTTGGAACCTATATCTGAAGAGCTACTGCAGTTATCTGCATGATGTTTCTAGCAAACACTCAAGAGGAGGGAGTTCACATAATCCCGCACTTCTCAGAAACACGTGGAGTTAAACCGCTCCTCTATCCGTCCACTACACCATGTGCCACTTTACAAGATAGTTTTTATCTGGTTTTGGGCCACAAGACACAGTTGTTCATCCTTTCAGTAGCATCCATATACACTATCTAAACATGTGAGGTAGGAGGTGAGGATCTGATCAATCTTCATTTGGACTGAACATCTTAAAATGATGAGTCACTGTGTCACATTGCTGATCTAGAGACGATGCTGCAGGCACAAACCCAGTATCCTCAACCACAAAATAAAGACAAATATTCAATAATAGAGTATTTATTATGTCTTCATCTGCCTGCAACTTTCATAATAGTGCAACAATGGAGAACAGATTATGTAACAAAAGTATTTAAAGGAAGTTTTAAATTATTTTCTGTGGTTGCTTCATCTACCAGGAATGTCCTTAAACTTAAGGTTTCATTTTAGGGTTCCCACACTTTTTGACCAACAGCTTTTCACATCCTTTTCAAGCATGTGTGATTACATAAAAATCATTTTGATTATTAAGTTTCATTAATGAATCATTTAGTGAACTGATTCAACTGAAAAGAACTGACTCAAAATGATTTGCTTACAAATCGGACATCACCATGGCTTGTTCTCAAGTTTAATTCTAAACAAAAGCAATAGCTGATGAAATCTTTTAACTTAAATATAGACTTTCCCATTATTTTTCTATGATTTTATTAAATGTAGATGACTTTTCAGGCCTGGAGAACACAATTGTAAGATCCCTGAAATATTTTCCATGGCTTTACTTTAATCCAGAAACATTTATAGTGATGTATATAATTAATTCTTTGTTACAAGACAACCTAATGTGTCCAGGCCTACAGGTCCCACCAGAGTTAAATAGTACTACACTCCGCAAAACAATCAATAATCACACCATAGAGACATCCACCCACACCCACCCGCAATCTCCTGTCAGAATAGAAACTCCAGCAGTGACAGGACATCTGACAACTGTGGTCTAATAGATGGATATAAAGGGCCCTAAAAGAGAGTGTGAGTTTGTGTGAGGGTGAAAGCACGAGTGTGTGTGTAAGGAGGGGGAGCCAAATTAATCTGGGGTCTGATACCCCCCTATGGGAGCAGCTCAATTAACGATCCACACCGGCTGAGGCACCGGGCTAAAAGCCATCTCATTCTCAATCTCTCTTACTTACGCTCTCTCTGTCTCTCTACCCACCCCCTAATCCTGAGAGCAGGAATCAAGGAGCCAGAGAGAAATAAAGAAAGTCACTTGGAGATGCACATTAAAGGAGAGTCTGGGACCTTTCAGTTGTGTGTGCATGAGTTGTTGCATGTAAACACACACAAGCACACACAATGCTCGCTCAGATTCGCCACTAAAACAACACAACATTCTTCTCCTCACCAAAAACACACTGTGTTTCTGTGTGAACACTTTTGTGGTGTGTGTGTGTGTGTGTGTGTGTGTGTGTGTTTGAGTGAGGGTAGGTATGTGAGTGTTTGTGTGTCTAATTACTATTTTGGGTAGTGCATGGTATGGATTATGTGTGTTTTTGTGTGCATACATACAAAACTGATACTTATACATACAAAATCTGACAAACCCACTCTTTTGGGACGTCCGGGATGTTCTCAGTGAAAACTCAGTGATTGACAAATAATGCTGTCAAATCGATTATCCAAAATAAAAGTTTGTTTACATAATATATATGTGTATACTTTGTATATTTATATGCATGTATAAATATTAACACATACATGCATATATTCAAGAAATATTTACATGTCCATATATTCATATTTATATATGATATATATAATATATATTACATATATTTTTTTTTAAATATATACATGTATGTGTCAATATTTATATATACATATAAATATACACAGCACACACACACACACACACACACACACACATATATTTGTTTAAAGATTTGTTTTTTTTTAAATAAGATTAATATAAGTCTACTATACATTTCCATTAAGAAAGAACTAAATGTATGTGTTTATGTGTGAGCATACACTCTTATCTTGTCATCTTTTGATTAATCTATGATAGTTTTGGGCTTGAAAATATAAAAATCATAAAATGTTGATGATGGAGTGATGATAACAGTCTTTTGCTCTTTGTGCAAACCAAAGAACATCATCCCATGAGCAACACCGGAACAGTCAGAGTTGCACCAGGGTAAATATTTCAGCAGAAACACACTTACAGAATGAACACGTCTTTCCCTATCACTCTTCCATTCTTTATCTGTCACTTTCTCCCTCCCTTATTCACAGACCATTTAATCTTTTAATATCATTCTATATTAACAAAACAGTCCAGATAGGTCAGTCCACACACATACGGAGACGCACACAATCTAAACTAGTTTTCATAACTGGAACAACATAACAACCTATGATTTATCCATATATTACACAAGATCTCAGACTTAACAATATTCATATCTAGAAACACAATACCAGGCCATCATTCATCCACATACTGCACAATATGTTAAATACACACATGCACAAAGAGGTCGAACAGCTTGTCGCAGTAGAGGGCTCCCTACCCAATGTACACACTCTCACTTTTTCAACTAGTTGTATGGCCTTTATTCAAAGTATTCAAGTAAATATCAAAGGATCAAGATATTTAGATGCTGGTTAATACAAATGAATCTCCACTGATCACAAATTAAAAAGGGAGAACCATTCGCACACACTCCTGCATACAAAGACTCAGCATTACTATAAATTGCTAGAAAAGAAATTAACTTACCTTTTACTATTTCAGTTTTTTTTCTCTTTCTTTCTCTTCCAAGAGTCCTTTAAGCCTCAAGTTCATCCATTCCTGACAGGTGCCATGGTCCCGTAGACTCCAGAGGAACGACAGGCTCACACACTCTCCTCAATCTCTCAAGAACACACACACACTGTGAGGAGGAATGACAAATCACAGCAGCAGTAACAATCCACACGTGGACATGTGTCTCCAATGTGAAGTCCAAGACTTCTTTTAATTCATGTTTTTGTCTTTTTTCCCCTCTCTCTCTCTCAGTCTCTTCTGTCGTGGTCTGAAATGATTTTCCAGACTTCTCTCTTTCTCCTTTATTTTATTTCTTTGCTCCTAATTCCAGTGGTTCTTTCTCTATCTACCTTCTTTTTTCCTTCTCTCTCTCAGTATTTCTCTGCTTTGGTTCTTGCGCTGACTGCTACCGCAGAGCTCTCCAGCTTTCCCTCTCCCTCCCTCTGTCAGCCACTCCCTCCTGGATGGCAGGCTATTATGGGTGGAGACTGGTCAGAGGTAAAAGTCTCTCTCTCTCGTGAATACTGGGATGTACACTATCAGATGAGTGTTTTGTTATGGTGGAATGTTTTAATTAGTTTTGGATGAGTTCCTATGGACTCCGGTGCAACTTTAGCTCACCTTAGGAGTGTAATGAGGTAAATTATTAAAGAGATAGTTCACCCAAAAAT
>NW_015505325.1:651940-664400 GCF_001515645.1 Sinocyclocheilus grahami | reverse complement strand
TCTCTCTCTCTCTCTCTCTCTCTCTCTCTCTCTCTCTCTCTCTCTCTCTCTCGCTCGCTCTCTATCTCTCTCGCTCTCGTGAATACTGGGATGTACACTATCAGATGTGTGTTTTGTTATGTTGGAATGTTTTAATTAGTTCTGGATGAGTTCCTATGGACTCCGGTGCTTTAGCTCACCTTTGGAGCGTAATGAGGTAAATTATTAAAGAGATAGTTCACCCAAAAATAAACTCTCCCTTAGTCGTTCCAAAACCTGTATGATTTTCTTCTGTGGAACACAGACATTTTTGAAGAACAGTTCAAGTCTAGTTTTTCAAGTCTTCTGAAAGGTTTGTTTGAGGAACTGACTGAAAAGTCACTGAACACTGCACATCTTTTATCAGACTTCATATGAAATTAGCCATGTCTGATTCATGACTGAGTCAGATCTTTAATGAATCAGACCTAAAACCAACCTAAAGGATTTGTACACAAAAACGGACTGATACGGTTCTGAAATTCAGTGATCTGGTTGCAGTGGTTAACAGCTCACTAGTGGGAAGAAGTCAGTGAATACAAATTTCAATTGTGGTTTGTCAACAAAAGCTATAGTATTACTTCAGATGATGTGAAGTATAGTGCATATCATATGAATCAATTGTGTTTTTTATTGCTTTTGCATCCTTTTTTGAAGCTTGAAAATTTAGTCAATTTAATTGCAAGAAAAAGAACAACCAGTGCATTTTTTTAACAGTCTCTCATTTTGTGATCCAGAAATAAGGTACAGAAGGAAAAAGTCAGGTTTGAAACAATATTAGGGTGAGCAAATGATAACAGAATTTTCATTTTTGGGTGAACTATCCCTTTACTTCTATATTTAAAACAGTGTATCCATGAATCAAATCTAACAGTCTAACTATCACTACAAGTCCAAGCTCAATGTGAGCTGCACTACACACTTTCGACTGAGTGGCGACACTCTAGAGGGAAACAGTCAGCAAATATGATTTCATCAAGCTCTCTTTTTCTAGGTGTCTGGTACCTGAAATCACAATAATCCCAGATTCTGTAACAAGTTTCACTGTGAGAGGGAGAGATAGAGGAAGTGAGATATAAAGAGAGAGAGAGAGAGCTGGCCCATGTTATATGATACTTACCATAAGCTGTCATGGAGACCTCATGTCGTCAGCAGCATATAATGTAAACCTTTGTTTTCCATTGGCTTCACACACACAGAAACAGACAATAACACACATGCACAGGTGCAAGAATGATTTAAAATGTAACTGGATATCTTAAGCAGGAAAAATAATGAATAAAGTAACAAATGATTAAACTCAAAGTGAATACCCATTTACAACCTATTTAAATTGACATATTTCAGATTGAAACAGGAAATTCAATGAGACAAAAAAGGGCAGACAGGACATTATTTTATCAGGACTGAATGCGAGTTTACTGAAACAATTTGGCTATTGGATAACATTATCCATTAGTCCATATAGCCTAAGTGACATGAGCAAAAAGGATAAAGGAAAAGAGAAAAAAGGAAGGTCGTCTGAAAGTCGTTTTTCAATATTTGGGTAAAATATCACAAAGACCGTTTTTTTTTAAAGATTTGGAATAACACGCATGTGGAATCATTCACAATAAGACCAGGAAAATAAATTAGGAAAGTATACTAGGGTCAATTCTGATTTTGTGTAGATTTTTCATGTAGAAATGGGGTGACAGTGGTTACTATGCCTTTGCATACACTCTTAAAAATAAAGGTTCATGCCTGACTTTGATGGTTCCATGAAGAACCTTTAACATCCATGGAACTTTGCCATTCCACAAAAGGTTCTTTATAGTGGAAAAAGGTTCCTCAGGAAAATAAATTAGGAAAGTATACTAGGGTCAATTCTGATTTTGCGTAGATTTTTCATGTAGAAATGGGGTGACAGTGGTTACTATGCCTTTGCATACACTCTTAAAATAAAGGTTCATGCCTGACTTTGATGGTTCCATGAAGAACCTTTAACATCCATGGAACTTTGCCATTCCACAAAAGGTTCTTTATAGTGGAAAAAGGTTCCTCAGATTATTCAAATGTTCAGACTAAAAAGGTTCTTCAGATTATTCAAATGTTCAGACTAAAAAGGTTCTTCAGATTATTCAAATGTTCAGACTAAGAACAAAAGTTTATTTTCAGAAGTGTTCACCGAACGTTTCTTTGGGGAACCCAAAATGGTTTTTCATTTTGAAAAACCCCTTTCAGAACCTGAGTGTAAATGGAAACAAGCACATAGTGTACACACATTTTCACCTGCTACTATCCCACTTTTCTGTTTCTTTTCCTCTCAGCTGAAGGATGATGGAGAACACATACTGTACACATACACAGACATGGTTCCTCCAGGCTACATTCATATGTGTGTGCGTGTGTAGGCCTGAATGGTCCAGGTGGAGAAACACATCAAGAAATGGGACTGGTGCTGTGAGAGCCATAAAGGCCAGGACCACCCTAAATGAACTAAACACACACAAAATTACACAATCACAAAATAATGCATGTTCATTTAACCTGGCTCATTTCTGAGAGATACAACCTTGCATTAAATTCCCAAGTCAAGATTGCTTCCTTTTATCTTACAGAAAGGCCTACAATAAGGACAGGTTCCTGTAATAATGCAAGTATTCCGGTACAACCGTGAGTTAAGGGCTCAAGGGCACTGTGGTGACAGAACATGATGGGTATCCTGGTAACCGTTCATTTCATGGGTTGCCCCAACTGGAGATTAAACCTGTGACCTCTGCTACCACATCAGCGCTGTTACTCCACACAACCATTACTTCTCATCTTCATCTAACCTCAGAGACAGTATAAAGAGGGTCACATATCACTGGTAGAAAAATGAATGTGAGGAATCATAATGCTGAAAATGTCAGCTAAAGTAATGTATAGCAGTTCCATCATTTAGTTAAGAGTCAATTGTCTTTTATAGAGGCATTGCTTTTCATTACCTATTCTTGAATGCACCTGTGTATTAAACAAAAAAATAAATAAAAATAAATAAACAATAATAAAACAAAAATAAAAAGCATTATCAAATACTTGATTTGATTTGTTTCATGGGTTGCCCCAACTGGAGATTAAACCTGTGACCTCTGCTACCACATCAGCGCTGTTACTCCACACAACCATTACTTCTCATCTTCATCTAACCTCAGAGACAGTATAAAGAGGGTCACATATCACTGGTAGAAAAATTAATGTGAGGAATCATAATGCTGAAAATGTCAGCTAAAGTAATGTATAGCAGTTCCATCATTTAGTTAAGAGTCAATTGTCTTTTATAGAGGCATTGCTTTTCATTACCTATTCTTGAATGCACCTGTGTATTAAACCAAAAAATAAATAAAAATAAATAAACAATAATAAAACAAAAATAAAAAGCATTATCAAATACTTGATTTGATTTAATTTAAATTATAATTTTTTTCAAAATGCAGTATGAACATGTTTAAAATATGGCTATCATCAAGCAAAATTAAATTAGCTAAAATGTATGAGAAATTGACTTTATTGATAATAAATATATAAACCTGGTCATTGTGTTTTTAAAATGCATTCAGTTTCACTAGTATTAGAAATCTTACCCACTTCATTTCTGTTTGACTGATAAATATGCTTTACGTTATGTTTATTAGTTTATGTTAAAGCTGTGGTTGGAATAATCCAAATGGGTGGATATTTTATATGCAGTTTAATTAATAAAAAAAAAAAAAAGGTAAGTACATTTTTCTACATATTAGTGTGTATAGCTGGACCAGCCTGAAATGACTTGCTTCAAAGGGACTTTGTTTGCCCCCCGTTCACTGTCATTTAAGGCAACATGAAAATAAGATTTTTAACGAGCCGAAAAGAATGCACGTCACACCTCTGTTTATCAATTTGCACTGCCTACCAGTAGCTGCTCGCATAAAATTCAAAGCATTAATGTTTCCCTACAAAACCACCACTGGCTCTACACTCCTTTACCGTATTAAACAAAAAAATAAATAAAAATAAATAAACAATAATAAAACAAAAATAAAAAGCATTATCAAATACTTGATTTGATTTGATTTAAATTATAATTTTTTTCAAAATGCAGTATGAACATGTTTAAAATATGGCTATCATCAAGCAAAATTAAATTAGCTAAAATGTATGAGAAATTGACTTTATTGATAATAAATATATAAACCTGGTCATTGTGTTTTTAAAATGCATTCAGTTTCACTAGTATTAGAAATCTTACCCACTTCATTTCTGTTTGACTGATAAATATGCTTTACGTTATGTTTATTAGTTTATGTTAAAGCTGTGGTTGGAATAATCCAAATGGGTGGATATTTTATATGCAGTTTAATTAATTTAAAAAAAAAATGGTAAGTACATTTTTCTACATATTAGTGTGTATAGCTGGACCAGCCTGAAATGACTTGCTTCAAAGGGACTTTGTTTGCCCCCCATTCACTGTCATTTAAGGCAACATGAAAATAAAAATTAATGCTAGCTTTGATTTTAATTAATAAATAATACCCAGACTAATTTCCTTTTTCATTTACACAGTTCAATTATTACTAAGTTCTGTCATTCAGAAACATTGCTTTTCATATCACTGCTATGCTGATGACACTCAACTCTACCTCTCATTCCATCCTGATGATCCGACGATTGCTGCTCGCATCTCAGCATGTCTAACAGACATTTCTTGTTGGATGAAGGACCATCACCTTCAACTCAACCTTGCCAAGACCGAATTGCTTGTGGTTCCATCAAACCCATCGTTTCATCAACCATAACTCCTTCAAAAACAGCCAGAAACCTTGGAGTTATGATTGATGATCAGCTGACTTTCTCAGACCACATTGCTAGAACGGTCCGGTCCTGCAGATTTGCTTTATTCAACATCAAGAAGTTCAGGCCCTTTCTTTCAGAACATGCGTCACAACTCCTTGTTCAAGCTCTTGTTCGGTCCAGGCTGGACTATTGCAATGCTCTCTTCTCTTGGCAGGTCTTCCAGTTCTAACAAACCTTTACAATTAATCCAGAATGTGGCAGCAAGATTTTTAATGAGCCGAAAAGAATGCACGTCACACCTCTGTTTATCAATTTGCACTGCCTACCAGTAGCTGCTCGCATAAAATTCAAAGCATTAATGTTTCCCTACAAAACCACCACTGGCTCTACACTCCTTTACCTAAATTCATTACTTTAGACTTATGTGCCCTCTAGAAGCTTGTGTTCTGCAAGTGAATGGTGTATTATTGTGCCATCCCAAAGAGGCACAAAATCACTTTCACGGACTTTTAAATTAAATGTTCCCTCCTGGTGGAATGACCTGCCCAACTCAATCCGAGCAGCTGAGTCCTTAGGCTTAGCCATCAAGAATTGGCTAAAACACATCTCTTCCATCTTTATTTTACCCTCTAACTCTAGCACTCTCTATTCTAATTCTATACTTAAAAAAAACAAATTCCCCTTTTAGACTTACACTCTATCCATTTACTAACTGCTTGTTTTCTTTAAAAACAAACAAACACTAGCTTCTCTAATCTTTTTGTATTCTATATATTTGTTTTCGTTTTATTTATTATTCAGTTAACAAAAGCAAAAAGGGCCTCTAACACTAGTTTGCTCTATTCTTTTTCTATTCTATCCGTTTTCTTTTTATTATATAATTAAAAAAAACCTTGCTACGTGTACTGCATTAAGCTAACTGAGACTTGTTATAGCACTTGCATATCATTGCTCTCTTGTTGATTTTGATTGCTTCCATTTGTAAGTCGCTTTGGATAAACTGCTGCTAAATGACTAAATGTAAATGTAAATTACATTACCTAATACAAACACAGTATGTAGTACATACGTTTCCTAATGTAACCCCATGTAATAATAATCCTGATGTATAATGTTATGTCTTTATCAACTAAACCATGTCTGGGTAACTGATTTAATTTAATTCAAATGTTTCCTAAATTCATGAATAATACATGCGTCATGCGGCACTTAAACTTAATTAAATAGAACCTCATTCTCACAAATGTTGTAATTTGTGGCTTCTTGTGACCTCATATTGTTTCCACAACAATCTGCATTGTTGCATTATGGGAATAAATTAATTATGAAATCCATTTAATCATTTCATAAAATATGGAAATGTTGGGGGAAAAAAATTCAGTCTCACGTGAAGGCTTTTCCGCTCAGATGTTTGTGAACTACAATGTGAAAAGGGTAAGGTAGGTTTGGCTAGCTTATAATGGAATGACTCAGTCTAAACGTCTGCCCTTCATGTCATGAATCTCTTATACAACAGAAGTTTACATAGTCTTGCTACTGTAATTTATTCAGTTGTGAATGTCATTTGAAGAAAAACTGATGTGGAAAAATGCCATGCTCTAGTACAAATCACAGTAAGATCACATAGTATATTCAATGGCATCATAAATCACATCAAGACTCTAATTATTAAGTATTAAAGAGCTTTTATGGTTGTAATGGCTTTTACTGTTGCAACTAAATCATGAGAACAGACAACTACTCCCTTCACTTATGCACTTGCATGATTTAAAATGTAAACAACTCAACTGTAGCTGAAGTGGGAACAGTGAGCCATAGTATAGCCAGCCAGAGATGTAGTATATTTTGTAATTTCTGCACATCCCTCGATGATTATGATAATTAATGATACTTAATACCCATGCAGTTCTCCGGTCAGAGAGCTGAATCAAATCAAAATGTTCCCTACTTGATCCCTCTGTCTCTCTCTGTTATTCGCTTCAGCCAGCATTCCTGATGGACTGAGTGGAATTCAGGCATTCCGGCCAAAGTCTTCCGCACACACAAAGCGCAGTGGAATTCTGATGTTGTTTCAAAATGCGGAGCTGAGCCCCCTCTCACTTCAGATAGCGAATGCATTATTATATTCTGTGTGTATTGCTTTACTGCCGACCGTCTGATCAGTATTGTTCCCACCGGATGACCTTTGACATGTAGCTCTGCCAGTTTTGACCCTACAGTCTCAGCCAGGGCACAAGTTGAGTGTGTGTTGATGTGTGGCAAGAATTTGACTTGTTACCTGCCAACAAAGTACAACTAAGTGATGGTTCATGGTGCATTAGCAAGTTGATGAATGTGTTCACACACACACACACAACTCAAGGTCTTTGCAAGCATTGTGGCACATTTGCTATCAGCGTGGCCAAGTCCTTGAAAACAGTTTATCAATCACTACTGGCTCAGTTAGGATGAGAGAGAGAGAGAGACAGAAGATTGTGATGGAACAAAAGAGGAAGGGATAAGAATGTGGGAAAAAAAACAGTGGAAGAGGGACACTGCGGTTTCTGGCAAAAGCAGATTCCGCTGTAGCATGCTTGAGACCAGCCACATTAACACTACCCAGTGGTTTATGCCCTTAATTGTCTGTTTTAAGCCACAGACACATTTCCTGTTACAGATGTGTGCTGGTCGTGGGGAACCATACAAAACACACAAAATTCATGCTAGCAAAAAGTTCATTTAATAAGAAAATAGTGAGCTGCGAGATGTGGAATGAGAACAGAAAGAATAACGAAAGTCAGTAAGAATGAAATGGAAAGAAAAAAATCATTTTCAGGAAACAGTTTCATATTCGTGCAACATAATTGTACAGATGTCTGTCTGTGATTTCTAATCATACTTTTACGTCAGTTATAAAGTCACACACATTTGCTATTTTACAGAAGTTTGCTCAAAGATCAGGACTTCCCTCTGCTTTTCAGACACTGTAATTGGGAGACTTTGAAGCACTGGGCTTTTCCCTGACACACACACACACATACACACACTGACTCACAGACACACATGCTTAAGCCACGTGTGAGGGCCTCGGTACAACTGCAGCTAAACTCTGTTTAATGATTATCAAAAATGAAGTGTAAGCACACCATCATTCCTGAAGACACACTCTCAAGTTTACACACACACAGACATGTTCATATTAGCTATCAAAAGCTGCCCATTAGACAGATGCCAGCTGCTCTTTGGTGTAGTTCCACACACACAAAGATGGAAGGTAAGTTAGTAAAAGTTTTTTACTCTTTCATCCACCTCTTTTACCGATACAAATACCTCACTGTCTGTTTAACAGTGAAACACGTTTCTTTTCTGAACCGTTCGCACACTGACACCAAATTCACTTTATTTCCTCATTCTTTCTTTCCTTTTTCTTTTATTCTCTCTCTCTCTCTCTCTCTCTTTCCTCCTGTTCATTGTTAAAACAGATGTTTGTCTGGCTCTTCTATTAGTATGAGCTGATGCTGTGTGTGTGTGAATGAGGAAACTAAAATGACTGAGCATTTAATATTGAACATGTGGGACAGCAATGAACTCTGGGTAATGGAATGAGCGCTGCCATAGATTCAAGCTGCAAGTGACTGTAAGTTGATTAATAACAGGTCTGTGTAATTAGGTATGCGATCTGTTACGTCAGGGGTCTTTATAGGTGGTCTTCAGTACTTCTGCAGGTACTAATTTTCATGAAAAAAACTATGAACTACTATTAAAATTTACATGCAACATATAGAGTATATTACATTACTTTGGTATGAAGCCCATGTTATTATAGGTCAGGCATGTAATACTTAAAGGGGTCATATGATGCGATTTTTCCTTTCTCTTTGGAGTGTTACAAGCTCTTGGTGCATAAAGAAGATCTGTAAAGTTGCAAAGACTAAAGTCTCAAATCCAAAGAGATATTCTTTATAAAAGTTAAGAGTCAACCACGCCTTCCTAAAACGGCTCGTTCTAACACACCCCCACATGTCTACTTCATGATCTGGGAAGATTTGCATAACGCCTCCCAAATGTTCATGCAAAGAAAGAAGGCGTAACTTTTATTCTCGCTGTAGTATTGTTGCCGCAGCCGCCACAATGCCATGGAGACGCTGTGTTTCAATGTTAAAGCGAAACTACTTTGTTTGGCCTTACAAAAGAGGACGATATCCGCTTTGTCATGCCTAGAGCTGATCCGTGCTGGTCGCTGAGAAAATACATCAACTTCGCGCTGTGGATCACCGGATCGGCTTTCACCGTGGACGAAGCAGAGTCCAGCCCGGGGTCGTCATATGTGGTTGCCGCAAGCCCACCGGCCGCTCCTTTGTCGAATCCGCTGGCCGCGCCGTTCTCAAGCCCACCATCCGTCGCTCACTCAGCACACCGGCCGTTCCTCACTCTAGGCCTCCAGCCTCCACTCACTATAGCCCACCATGTATGACGCTGTGCTGTGTGACGCGATGCAGTGTGATGTAAAAAGTCATTATAATCCATAATTATGTCCCCACTGGATGCAACAAATGCCTAGTTTATAATGGGTTTTAATGTTTTTGTCTCGTCGCTCAGGCCGGGACACGGCATCACAATATGGTAAGGGGTAACATTTCCGTCACACGCTTGAGGTATTTGGCCAATCGCAATGCATTGGATAGCTGGCCAATCAGAGCACACTTCGCTTTTCAGACCGATGGCGGGGCATAGAGGAGAAACATTAATGTACAGTATGTGGAAGATAAGGTGTTTTTTGAACCTTAAACCGCATAAACACATTTCATTACACCAAATACACAAAATAATGTTCTTTTTAGCAACATCATATGACCCCTTTAATTTTACACAATATTTAACAGGGCACCATCTCTCTATCTACCAAGGCATCTTTGGCCTGCAAAAAGGCCCCAAAAACAGACCCCGCAATATTACAAGCTTAAATTATAGTTAAAAGCATGCAAGCTATGAGAAAAAAAACTTTAAAAATCTTTATTCAGAGGGCATAAAAATACCAAAGTTACCACTGCATAGCAAAAAAAAAGTACACAGTGGAAAGACAAAACATTTTTGATATTACAGCAAAATCAGTGTGTATTTATAGTATAAGCTTTTATTATAAAATATTAATATGATTTTTTTGCTTTTTAAATATTATTTATTATTTATATTAAATAGTATTTATATTAAATATTATATAATTTAGTATGGCTTTATTTATTATGCTTTTTAATCAATTTGCATTTACAATATGTAGTTCATAATGTAAATACACATTTACATTACATGTAAATACACAAGGTTTGTGATTCATATTGTATGATTACAAAGTTACACACACTCAAGTTTATATTTTAATAAAAGTTTAAGCAACTACACATTGCAGAATTCACGACACATCAGCATCAGGCACCATCAGGATATTCAATTTCCGTGAATGCCATGTGGCTAAAGAATTGGTAAGGCCTCAAGGAACTGCTCATGCAAACTTCAAGGAACTGCTCATGCAAACTTACACACACACACACACACACTCTCTGCCAAACATCTACAGTGTGCTTGTGTGTGCATGACAATGTTATTTTGTGGTTTGAACTTGAAGAGAATGGCACAGAGCTCTTGAAGAGTTTCTTGGCCTCTATTTTTTAACCACCCTTTCTCAGTCCCTCAAAAACTGCTCATTTCAGGGGATCAGGGAATGGAACAAAACTAACACACTGACACACATTTTCTGTGGCAGCCAGCGGTGGTTACAGCTAATGAGGTGTGCAAGGACCAAGTGGCCACACAGAGGAAAACAAAGAGCTCCATCTGAACTGTCCTTGGCCACACACGCTCATGTTGTGTCTCTAGAAGTTAACACAAAGGGACAGACTGAGTCACTTGAGAGAAAGAGCCAGTGAAAGAAAACGAGAAGAAGAAAAGAAGCGTTGAGAGACTCTGGGGGAGTTCACAATGATGGATTGTCCATTTAACCTGCCTTTGAACTGCATGACTCTGATTCAGATTCATTAGATTCACAATTAATTTGACACAGTTCTGATTCACTCTGAATCCAACAAAGCTTGAATAGCTTGAACTGAATTACATGGTGATAGAAAAAGAAAAAGAATGAGCTTTATTGCCAGGTATGTTTACACATACGAGGAATTTGTTTTCGTGACAGAAGCTTCCACAGTGTAACAGAATGACAGTGACAGAACAAAAAAAAAATTTTATAAATAAAAAATAGAACAAGTAAATAAGGAATAAAAATATACAAATCGACAATTGTATGTACAGGTATATAACAGCACACCGAACCTCCTCACACAGCACCACATGTCTCTCTAACCCCCTTTCAAACTCATTTGCCATTTAAAATTAAGTCAAACTTTCATGAACTCTTGATCCAAATAAAAGCATCTCAGAACTAAGATTTCAAAAGAGACTAATTCTAACAAAGACATAAAATAACATCAAAATATATTGGAAAACGTTGTAAAGGAAGCATGCAAAATGCAGCATGTATAAATATTCTAAATAAAGCATACTAAATAGAGTATACAGACACATTTAAGAAAGAAACAACGTAACAGATGCATTACATGTAAAATATGCATGATATAAATGCATTTTGCTGACTAAAGATATATTTACATAAATAAAGATAAGTTATCCATCATAGAAATATACATACATACATACATACACATTAAACATCATTCTTGAGATGTTATGGAAAATGTCAATCTGTACTAACTGTAAAAGCCAGAGAGCCAACATAACATCCTAGAATCTGATGACAGTATGATAATTTCAATCAGTTGCTTTTACTTACCAGTTTATGGGATGAACAATGACTGAATATCCACGATTTAGATTCATTGTAATTCTGAGAAGCTTCTGGTGTCCAGGCAAGCTAGTGGTGCTTGCAGAATGCAACAGTACTTGAACAGCCCTCATCTCCTCTAATTCCGCTTCTCCATTTCTCTGTGCATTCCCTCCCTCACTCCCCCTCACATATGAAGGCTCCTCCTCCACATCGTGGTAAAGGCTCACACTTCACTGCAAGAGAGAGAGAACGTGCAGTGTTTCTTTCAACACGTACATTCCTACAAAGATCTTTTCATGTGCGTTACTAATGCTGAACCTGATACGCACACGCACAAATCTAGAATATTAACCTGGTAAATTATTCAGAATGAGGCCTTCGTGTTCAGATGGTATTTTCTTTTTGCATCACGTTTTGCACATGGGCAATTTTCCTTTTAGAAGCATAATTTAGAAATGTATTGGAATATATTTCCCAAGAGCATTTTTTTTTCAATTGGATACGCACTATGACCAAATCAATACACCTTCAAGGCATCATTGCTCATGATAATATGACAGAAGGAAGGCATTTCTGCAAAACTGTTTCTGTTGCTTCTTCCCAAATATCACAGTTATTGTTTTGGGAAATTGCGCTGCAGCACATTTTACATTGTGAATAATGGTGATAGAAAAAGAAAAAGAATGAGCTTTATTGCCAGGTATGTTTACACATACGAGGAATTTGTTTTCGTGACAGAAGCTTCCACAGTGTAACAGAATGACAGTGACAGAACAAAAAAAAAATTTAATAAATAAAAAATAGAACAAGTAAATACGGAATAAACATATACAA
>NW_015505325.1:610787-651781 GCF_001515645.1 Sinocyclocheilus grahami | reverse complement strand
AAGAAACTGTTCCTGTGTCTGGCCGTTCTGGTGCTCAGTGCTCTGTAGTGTCGACCAGATGGCAGATGGGGTCACAGGAGTGTGCTGGATGTGAGGGGTCTATAGTGATTTTGCCAGCCCTTTTGCTCACTCTGGTACAACCCTCCCTTCTCTCCAAGAGCTGTACTCATCCAATGATTCGCTCAGCAGTCCGGACTACCCTCCGTAGTCTTCTGAGGTCAGATTTGGTAGCTGAGCTGAACCAGACAGTTATAGAAGTGCAGAGGACAGATTCAATGATGGCGGAGTAGAACTGTTTCAGCAGCTCCTGTGACAGGTTGAACTTCCTCAGCTGGCGAAGGAAGTACAACCTCTGCTGGGCCTTTTTAACAATGGAGTCTATGTGAGTGTCCCACTTCAGGTCCTGAGAGATAGTGGTGCCGAGGAACCTGAATGATTCCACTGCAGTCACAGTGCTGTCCATAATGGTGAGTGGAGGGAGAGCAGGAGGGTTCCTCCTGAAGTCCACGGTCATCTCCACAGTTTTGAGCGTGTTGAGCTCCAGGTTGTTGAGACTGCACCAGACAGCCAGCTCTTTAACCTCCTGACTGTAAGCAGACTCGTCACCATCCTGTATGAGGCCGATGAGTGTGGTGTCGTCTGCAAACTTCAGGAGCTTGACAGAGGGGTCTTTAGATGTGCAGTCGTTGGTGTAGCGGGAGAAGAGCAGTGGAGAGAGAACACATCCCTGAGGAGCTCCGGTGCTACTGCTTCATTAGTCCACCTTTTTACAGTCCTTAATACAGGTTTAGCTGGTTTCAGTTTCTGCCTGTAGGTCGGTATAAGATAAACCAAACAGTGATCAGAGTCCTAAAGCGGCCCTTGGAACAGAGTGATATGCATTCTTTATTGTGGTGTAACAGTGATCCAATATATTACTGTCTCTGGTGGGACATGTGATGTGCTGTCTGTATTTTGGCAGTTCACGGGAGAGATTGGCTTTATTAAAGTCCCCGAGAATTATTAAAACAGAGTCCGGGTGTTGCTGTTCTGTCTCTGTCTCTGTTCTGTCTCTGTGATCAGCGAGTTTCTATAAAGCAGAGCTCACGTGCGCTTGCCGGCTCGCTTCCCCCGTCTGTGCGTCCTGAAGCGTCTGAACAGCACCGCTGCTCCCCCGACTACAATGTCCAGCAAAACATCAGAATAATCGAAAACCAGTGAAATATCGGGTGGTGTGTACTGCCGAATGTCCAGCAATTCGTCTCTGGTGAAACTGATTGCAGGGATAAAACTAAAGACAGGACAAACTAACAAAAACATAAAAACAACTGTGGAGCACGCCACGGAGGCAGCCATCATCATCGGCGCCATCTCAAACAGAATGTCATACTGAAGACATTTAAATTGAATTTTACCATGAATATAATATTACAACACAACACAACACAATATAATATAACAAACATTGAATATTTATTATGTTTAATTAATGTTAAATGTGCATTATATTACACTATATTTAAATACTATCAATTAAACATAATATGGAGTAAACTATAAAATAATATACATTCAAAATGTGTAGGGAAAGAAGTAAAACGAAGTAATTATTAATATATTTAATAATTAATCAAACCAAACTGAAACATAATATTTAATCATTTTCATTTATATGAACCAATACAAAACCTGCTTTTATTGTGAGTTTTTTTCCCAGAGTTTACTGCCCTAGAGTAAAGAATCTGAAAAATATTAATTTATACGTAGTGATACAGACAGAATAGAAAAGAAAAACTCTTGCAGTTTTATACTAGTCATCTTAAAATTCAAATAAGACCTGTTATTGAATCAACATTCTTACTGGTCCAGTCAACCAATCAGATTTCAGGGTCAGATTTACAGTTGAGGGAGGGGCTTCAACAAATCAGATCAATCTGTCACTTTCCTTTGATTTAAGGAGCAGATTATGGTTAACCCTTGGGGTACCGTGTAAATGCAAATATGAACATGAATATAATAATCATCATTTAGTCATATAGTATAATTCACAAGTGCAACAGTATTAGTATCTGATACCATCACTGCACCAGACTTTTCAGTATGGCATACACAAACTCACAATCCTGTCATTCACAGGCCAGGATTTTTTCAGTTTCACCCTCTGTTGCTAATGCTTGCTCTTGTCTAACATTACCTGGCTGAGCGGTGAACCACAGAGAACACACAATGTGCCAAATTAGAGAGACACACCACACACACACTCAGCCATACCCAGATCTCACTGCTACAACACACCTGTCAGCAACAGTGCGAAAGACTGAGAAAGAGAGATGGAAAATATCCTTCATCCTACATGGCCCTGAACAGAGTCAACGGCCCATTCTAAATCTCTGAGAGTGTGCTGTAAGATTGTGTGTGTATATTGTGGTGTATGCGGAAGGAAGAATATTTGTGAAGGTATGTGCTTAACCCTGTGTGTGTGTTGCTCAACAGGGAAGGAGGAAATTAAAATGTGGTTTGTGATTAAAAGTTAGTTCATAGCATGCAACACACACACATACGACCACAGAGCACAGTGGGAATGAGATTGGTTGAAGGTAACTTGGCAGATGTCCCTAAAGAAGGAGGGAGAAAGCAATAAGGAGAATGAAATAGGAAGGAAAGACTGAAAAAGATTAACGTTCAGAAAAATAAGGCATACATAATAAAATGTAGGAAAATAAGAGAATTGGTATTATAATTCATTATGTAAGAAATAAGCAGGGTTGGGAATCGAGAAACTGTTCTTATTCATAACTGGTTTCATTTTTTTTTAGATAAATACAGGAACATGGAACACTGTACTAAAATACTCTGAAAATATTCCCTGCATTATTTAGCATAAAACTTACAATGCAACAAGTTATTTTTAGTGAATCAAAAACATACACGACCAGTGAAGTCTGATTCCTGAAATTTTTTTACTGTGAATCAAGAATGAAAAATGAATTAATTAAATAAGCATCTGGCAAAAATATTTTTTAAATATTCCTTTCTCAGGTTCAAAAGATTAATTAGTGAAAACTTTAAATAACTGGAATTCCTTAAGATTCCCATCCCTAATCATACCAGCTCATACTGTAATTACTGTGCTCAAATTTCTAAATGTACAAAACACCACCAATGAGCGGTCAAGGGATCGTTCATCCAAAAATGAAAATTCTGACATAATCTATTCCCCCTCTTGTGGTTCCAAAAATATGTATCACTTTCTTCTGTGGTACACAAAAGAAGATATTTTAAAGAATGTTGGTAACCAAACAGTTTTAGTGCCCACTGACTTCCACTGTATGGAAAAAACTGAGACATTTCTAAAAAAAACATTTTTTTTTAAATGCAGGCATCAAAATAGCTTTATGCAGAAGTCAATACGTACACCTGACCCCTGTTCCCATCTGTCCTTATCATAGAACTTGCTGAGGAAAACATGTCACCAATAAACCATCCTCAGGGGAGAAAAAGAGATGATGTGCACTCCGAGAGGAGGAAAGACTGATGGGAACATTTGCAGCACATGTGGATGTGCAACATATTAGCACTTATATCAGCATAAACCTCTGCCCCTCTCTCTATTGCTCTGTTCCCCTGGACAGGTGTGGGCTTGTTCTGAAGGACAAGTGCTGGGAATGGTGTTTACATGGTCTCACATAACAGAACAGTGTCCTTTAGAGTGCAGTTACTTCTAAGAGATCGTTCAAGGAAGATTTGACTAAAACAGCAGGTCAATCTCAGTATGTAGAATAATAATAAATATGGGTTTTTACAGTAGTCAGCTCTTAAACTCTTCCGTTTTGTCACCCCATACAGGAATATTTTCAGTATCCTTTGTCTTGAGTGATTTTCTGAGCAGTACCAAGGACACAACTGTAAACATGTAATTAAGTGGTAATCTTAACGGGTAAACACATTCTCAAACTTTCATGTTCATTCATTCCTTTCCACCTCACTCTTAAATTTTGTCTCTCTATTATTCTGCCTCTCCATTCCTAATCTATGACTCAATAGTATCAGTGCAAGAAGGAGAGAGAAAAATACAGAGAGAGGAAGAGGACGAGGAGAGAATGCACCCTCAGGGTGCCATGTTGTTTGGGCCTGTCTCCCCAACTCACACACATACATATACAAGGGCCAAGGATTCAGTAAACCCTCTTTCTAGTATATAGAAAGAGATGTACTGCAAGCAATCGTTATTATTGTATATACTGTAACACTTTTAACACCTTCCTCCCCCTCATGTGAGAGTGAGACTAGACTGGGAGGGCGAAATGAAACTGATGGTGGAAATCACACCATAATGGGGTGTCATAGAGGAGGAGGTGGAGAGAAAGAGGAAGGTAGTTGTTCCAAATCCTAGTGAGCTCATAACATAAAGGCTGCATCCGAAACCACATACTTCCCCACTATACCGTAGCATGTCCGAATTCATAGTATTCATAAAACAGTAGGCAAAAAGTTCCTGGATGAACTAAAACTTCTGGTGAGAATCTTAAATGTGCATCTGATGGACACTTTATTATCCAATAAGGTCACAGGAGAGGAGTTGTGAATGGCAGTGAAGTGGCACAACTGGCGCTGGTAGGTCACATGGCAATTACAACATGATGAATGTAGTACATCCAGATTACATTCATACTACACTCTTAAAATAAGTTTTTTGTTTCATTGGCATCTCTGGTTCCATGAAGAAACTTTAATGTCTATTGGACCTTTCTATTGAATTGAAAAAAGTCTCTTTACAGTGGAAAAAGGTACTTTAGATTTCTACGATATTGTTCACACTAAGAAAAATTGTTATTTTTAAAAGCTGTTCACTGAAAGGTTCTTTGGGAAACCAAAAATTATTTTATGGCATTGCTGCAAAAACCCCTTTTTGGAATCTTTATTTTTAAGAATGCATACAGAACATACTTTTTAACGGTTGTGAAGAAATTTCCTCAAAGTAATTCAAAGGATGTACCTACTCAGAAAGTATGTGATTTCTGTCACAGCCAAAGTTTGTTCCATAAGGTAGGCTTCTTGATTATGCTGTCTCCTAAGACATCCTCGTTTTGGTCAAATCCTAAGCCCCCATTCATGAAGAAGGCAATTCCAGAATGCTAATGCAATTTCAGAATGCCAATTACTTCAATCAATCAAAATACTTAAACTGTTGCCAATAACAATTGACGGTTTAAAATTTTATCTAAATTATACATTTAAACCAGGAGCTAATATGGCTGCAATATTATGACAAAACTCCCGTTATAAATCACTGAAGCTACGAAATTAATCTTTTATTTACATCATATCTGCACAGTGTTGTTTATGATCAGGGAATTCACGAGCACAAAGAATTCAATCAGTGAGCGCGCACACTCAACAACAACTCTTGAGTTTTCAGTGCTGACAAATCGAAGCGTCTCTGATTGGCCATTGCATTCCTAAGCTCAATGGAAATGCGTGTGATTGGTTATAAGGCTCAACGCTGCAAAAAAAAAAACAATGTGTAAAAAGCGATCTGATGCAGTATGAGGCGAATCAAAATGTAATTCCACAAGTATAGACACTTTTCATTCATTTCCACATTTCTTTTTTAATCTTTTTAAAACAGTCGTAACTGATTGTTTAACTGTGCAGGGGCAATTTTTGCAACGTTATCTTGAATTTGTGGGGCATTTTTGTTCATTTTGGTGGCATTTTTGCCACAAGCCCTAGTTAATTTCCGACCCTGATGTGGATTCTCTTTTAAGGTTCCATGACAGTTAAATGTCTTAGAAGTCAGCAACCTATGCAAGAAAAAATCAGCTCACTAAGTTCTGGAATAGAGTAAGAATGTTACATTAGAAGGTTACCCAAATAACTGAGGCAAAGGGGTGGTGTTAATATCAGCTGATCCAATAAGAGAAAGAGAGTTAGGTTTATATCACATAATGGGATAAGCAGCTTGTTTCGTATTAGAGCATTAGGATGTATTAAATGTCTGGTGGTTTAGCCATTGTTAGAAAAATGCATCAGTTTTGCTGGCAGGTCTAGAGAGATTATCCTCAAGAATATTTCTGCATTTCACAACTGTATTGTAGTTTAACACCCACATTATGTTTCTTATTACAATGTGTCTGGGCAAAATTCAATGCTGTGGTGAGTGTGTCGCCAGTGTGTTAATACGTGGTTGCTAAGGTGTTCTGAGTGGTTGTTATTAAGTTTCTAGGGTGTTAGATGTTTCTAAAAGTGTCCCCAAGTTTCTATGATATTTTGGTTTCTCTATGTTTCCATCTCTCCCTCTCTCTATGTCTTTTAAGGCAGAAGGACCCATTAAATCCATTTCAAAATTCACCCTGACATTATAGTTTCCTCATAACTCATGTGATTCACCCTTGGCATGTACCATGAACACACATATCCAAGTGTGTGCTCGTGGAGCGAGTGTGTGGTAGGCTGTGTTTGGTCTTGTCCCTCTCACTGTGTTTGCACTCACTGGGCCGATGACAATTGCAAAATGCCAAAGTCTGTGTGTGGATGTGTTTGTTGCATATTGATGTATTTATTTGTAAGTGTACTCATGTGTGTGAATCTAAAGGTGGTCTTTGTCTGCAGGGCTCACACCTGTTGTGTGAACACCTGAAGGCTGTGCTTATAGCTGCTCTGTCTGCATTATGTTCAGTACCTGTTGCATATCCTGCAAACAATAATTTCGCTCTCTATCTCTGTGTGTGTGTGTGTGTGTGTGTGTGTGTGTGTGTGTGTGTGTGTGTGTGTGTGTGTGTGTGTTACTGTTTTTGCTGTTGGTTGTCACAAAGAGGCCGAATCTAAAATTCAATAAATAGTGAACAGAAAAAGAAAAGGAAAGGAGGAGCTTGTAAAATTGACCATAATCTGCTCACTTGAACGGATTTTTCCTGGAACAATCTTAAAAACAATGTTTGCATATTGAGTTTGAACACATCTGTTTGCTGCAAAAAAAAATTTTTGGCTTAAAGTGATAATACAACTAAAAAGAACAATTCTGAAGTGTGTAATATCTGCATCATCAAAAAGAAATTCCAAAAATAATGACCATTTACAAACATGCTTCCTGAAAGTAACCCTGTTCAAACAAACAGTCCTGCCCCAAACTTGCACCACTGGTTAAAGGATTAGTTCACCCAAAAATGACAATTCTGGCATTAATTACTCACCCTCGTGTTGTTCCAAACCCGTACGACCTTTGTTCATCTTCGGAACACAATTTAAGATATTTCTGATGAAATCTGAGAGCTCTCTGACCCTCCCATAAACAGCAAGGTAACTACCACGTTCAAGGTCCAGAAAAGTACCAAGATGATCGACAAAGTAGTCCGTGTGACCTCAGTGGTTCAACTGTAAAGTTACGAAATCCACAGACGAAAATGTGTAATAAAGTCGTTCATTTTGTTTTCTTTGCGCAAAAAAGTATTCTCGTAGCTTCGTAACTTTACAGTTGAACCACTGATGTCACACGGACTACTTTGTCGATCATCTTGACCCACATCATAACCCTTTAAGCCATTGTTTCTATGCCAGGGATGAAAAACATGTTGATACATGTTTTTCCATAGAGACAAAGTTCATTATACAAGGAGAATCACCCTATGAATGGCTAACTTATAGTAGTCTCTGCCTGCATTATTAAGATGGGATAGGAGAAACTATATTAAATAAAAAAGAATAACTTCAATGTGACAGAAAGGAAGAGAAATCAGAAGAAAGAGTGAGAGAACAAACGTGATGAGTTTAAGTGGGTCAAAGTCTTGACTTTATTTCAGTCCAAGACAGTGGCCTCTGAGCTGTAATGAGTATGTGGGACAATGTGTGTGTGTGTGTGAGAGAGAGAGAGAGAGCCAGCATGGCGCATTACACTTGCAGGTAGACATGTGCAGGCTGTATCTGAGGCCCAGAGGACCTGCAGTACTTCTCTGAAATATAAATCAGTATGTGTATGTGTGTGTGTATGTGTGTGTGTGTGTGTGTGTGTGTGTGTGGCTGTGTGTGTATACACACTATACAGATCAGATATATTCAATGAACAACCTTTTTTTCCACTTTCACACAAACATGCTCATTAGAAGTGTGGGTATAGCCGTTTTTCTCATAAACCCCCCAAAAAACACACACAATTTTTATGACTTTATAGTTTGCATGTTTTAAGAATGTACTGAGAGCTTGTCTGGAAGATTAAAATGTTGCAATACTACAATCAAATATATTAAAAGAAATTCATAAAGAAATCAAAGACTATTATTTTAAAATACTTTAGATTTTTACTAATGGATGCAAGACTCTTCTTGCATCCATTAGAATGGAGAGGCAGAATAATCGAGAGCGAAACTTCACTGCTCCTTTTACTGTTTCTCACAACCTTCTTAGCTCAGGGTTAACCATACCTTGAGCAACCTAATGGCCAACCTAAGGCCTAGGTAACACGTTTTGACCTGCACACTGTGTGTATATGCGAGCACTCTCTTAACACAAAAACACACACTAGTGGCAGTCGAGGCATTTTAAGTCAGTGTTTTAGAAAACTATGTAGACATTAATGGTATTATTATAATTTCTCCTATATCATCACATAACATGCTACTACTACTGCATATTCATATTTTATAATGACTTGTATCACAGGAAGCACAGCATAGTATGTGTAAAACTGTGTGTTTGCATTACCCTGACCTTTTTTTGCGATTGGTCTTTACGCATACCCTGAGGATGACTGGGAGCTGTGATTGATGGACGAGCAGATAGATGGATGGTGGATGGAGAAACAGCTAAGAGTGCAGCTGACTCTGACACCCAGGGAGTTCCTGAGGAAAAAAATGCTGCACAGTAGGAAACACTAGAAGATCTTTCTAATCTGTGCTGCTGATGAATCAGAATCATGAATCTAACGCTGATGAAGGTGGCTGATCTGATCTGACAGCATAAAAGTGATCAGAGAATTCATGTTTTGGAAATACTTACATAAGTCAGAACTGAGATATGTGAAAGTGATAGTCTCAAAAACTTGTGTCTAAATTTATGGAACACACAGAATGCTTCACTAATGCTCCAAATGACCATGGTCATTTCACTTAGGAAACTTTTTCAAATCTTAAATCAAGAATTAAGATAATAAGTGTCTGTAATACAGCAGCTGTTCTTAAACATAATATGGAAATATATGGGCTAACTTCTCCAAAGAAAGCAACACAATGATACTTGGCACTGACCTAGAGCGGTAACTCTTACATCATGTCATCACATGACATCTTTTAAATCTGAGTTTTTAGTCACAGCAAGCAACAGCCCATTTTTGTAGCGTTGCCTCACCCACTAAGAAATCTCATTGCTCCAAACTGTATATTAAAGGAAATTACTCAGGAAATTCCTCACTATACTGCGTCTTGCTGACACATGACAACAGTAACTGACAGGATCATGGGACCTCCATCTTTACTCCAACTGATAGGTGCAAATGTGGAGCAACTTATTGCAGCATTAAGTTAAACTTTTCAATGCCAAACTTGTCACTGTTGCTCATGTCACTGGAAGTGAGCAACAGATCAAGCTCTCAACAACAACAAAAAGTACTTTAATCTTTAACATGCATGGAACCTTTCCATTCTACAGAGGTTCTTTATAGTAGAAAAGGGTTCTTTAAATTATTGAAATGTTTTTCACACTCTTAAAAAAAAGGGTTATATTTAACAACTGTTCACTCAAAGGTTCTGTGGGAAGCCAAAATGGTTCTTGTATGGCATAGCTGCTAAAACCCCTTTTTGAAATCATTATTTTGAAGAGTGAAAGTTTGAGTCACTTGCAGTGTAAACACTGACAAGCAGTGTAAATCTGAGAAGGTCACCTTTTATGCACACACATACTCTGGTACATCAGCCTTTTCAATACGGTCCTGTTTAAAAAAAACTTACAAAAACCTCAGCAGCTTCAAGTACATACCAGGTTTCACCTAGTAAGTTAAATTATAGTCTTTCTCTGTGGCAGTGAAAGTTGATCTTCAGTAACAGTACAAATCAGATAATAACTGCTTATGCTACATTCAGAAAGAGAGAGAGAATGAGGGCGACTGTAGAGAGAGCTGTAGCAAAAGTAAAATAAGCAAACTTGTTTTCTTTCCTCAACTTCTAAAAAAAACTCAACGAAACTGGAGACAAGGCAGAAATCTTCGGTCTAAGTGCAAGCCTTTCACATACATAAGCATATTGTAGTTACTAATACAGCCATTAGTGGTGTAAAGAGAAGCTATGGAAGCGTATTGGAATGATGGCCAGAGAATGGATCCGATAGGTTAAATAAAATACTTAAGTCTTAAGTGAGGGGCTTGAATGGACTAAGGTCATTCTGAGTTTTAGTTCTTTGGATTTTACAGCATGGCTCATACTCGGTCACAGACTAGGAACATACAGCCAAAAGGATAATGTCATACCATTTACTTTGAGTTCAGTGTGTGGACCTTTATCCATTCCAGCAGCCAAAATAGACAGACACCAAGGCAGATGGTGCATAGCAAATTACCAAATGTGCCTTCACTCACACATACAATGTGGACACACCAAATACCTGTACCCACACCCACCTACACAAATACCAAGCGCAGTAAACACTGGCAAACTCAATGTGGTGTGAAGTGTGAGTGTGTGTGTAGTAAGGTGATTTTGTATGATCTATGGGCCGTTCTTCAGGTTAATGGGATAGCAAAGTAATCATACCTATCCAAAGCACTTGAAAAATGACTGGAAATATTTCATAAAATTGTCTGTTAATTTCTCTCACAACTCTTCCGGTATCTGTCTGTATTCAAAACACACACACACAGCACTTGGAGCTGTTGTCAGTGACATACCAAAATCCCACCCATCCTGCCACCTGCTACTCAGTCATCTCACACTTTATTACGGGCTGTAAGTAACTATGGCGACTGGCCAGGTTGACAGGTGAATGCTGAGGTCACTGAGGTGGGCGGGGTAAAGCCGCATGCCCCAGACATCACCGCACCACACACACTTACACATTAACTTCTCCATGGAAGTGACCTCTGGCCTTCCAGCAAAGCACAGCTCTAGAAATCTACAACTAGATGCTGCCATAGTGTAACACACCCAATTATGCAAGACACACTTTTATACTCACATTAGAATTTTTTTAAATACACTACCATCCAATAGTTTGGGTTTTCCCTCTTATGCTTAACAAGCCTAAAGTGTACTTAATTCCCGCATTTTACATGTATCTTGTGGTCTCAAAAGGAACCCTACTGTATTGCAGTTATTATTATTATATGAAATTTTATTTATTCAAGTTAATCCTATAAACTCAAATGAGGTCATATTATGAAATGTCAATAAACCATAAACAGTATGAAAACAAAACCTGGTGTTGACACATGACACTGTGGACAATGACACAGCAGGCATGGTAACCACGGGCACAATCAAGCATATCTTTGTTTACTGCCAAATACACACTCTGACACTCTCAGAGAGAAAGAGCGAGAGAGATGAGCATACGAAAGGAATAAAAACACCATATCGAATTGGCAGAATGTGGCAAGCGTGAGAAAGAAGAGAAAGAAAATAAACAGGGGACAAAGGACAAGGTTCACACGGTGATCAGGATAAAGACACACAACACACACACACACACATGCTGCAAAAATTGTTTTCTTAATCTTTTTTTGGGGGGGACTGGTTTTCGTGTTTTTATGCTTGCAACCAGAACAAAATAATCCAAATTTCATGATATATACTCGGTCTACATCTTATTTATATTTTTATTTATTAATTTATTAATTCAATTTATCTTACATACACCATTTTTTCCAGTAAATTTAACTTGTTTTAATGATGTCTGGATATATTTTTATTGGAAAATGACAAAAATACTGCTTAAAATTATTTCTTGCAGTTCATGCAACATTCACATACCCAGCCAGCCCTCACAAAGCCCCCTTTTCCCCCTTATTTCTCAGTTCTTCATGTTTCTCTTTCAGTCATTATTTCATTATTCAGTGAAGGAACACAGGTGCACCCGTTTCAACTGACTCTTTTCAGAAGAGCTACAGTCAAACACGCATAATCCCTAACTCCACTGACACACACACACACACACACTTCAGTAACACCCCACCAGCTCGCTCACTTCGCAACACACTGAATGTCTGCCCTTTAACAGAGGGAGGAAGAAAGAGGAGGCGGCAGTCAAAAGTCATCCGTCTTTCTTCCTCTTCAGCTGTATTGTGTTTGCAGTGCATCACCTGGTGGAAAAAAGAAAGGATAAAGAGCCTGTGGATGGAGAGAAGAAAGGCAGAACGAAATCAAAGGATGAAAAGGGATGGAGGGAACGGGAGAGGTGGAGTGCACACAAAATGAGCAAAATAAAGCAGAGGATGTTGTCCAAACTGAAAAGAGCTTTTTAAAGCTGCCCTCCCCTCTAAACTGCTCTTCAGGCCTGTGTGAATGTTCAGTCTTTCTGTTCTCAAGCTCAGGAGACAAAGAGAGAGGACGGAGAGCAGCTCATAGACGAGTGAAATGAAGGCTGAATCAGGACAGTCAAAACAGAGTTCACTGACTGCATGTTTGAGGAGTGTTACTTGCAAAGTTGTTCCAAAGGTTACAATGAACAAAACGGCACACAATGAATATGCAGATGTACTGAGATGGAGTTAGCGGAAAATATAAACTGAAAAATACAGGTTCCAAATGGGTTTATTCAAAGTGATGCCATAGAAAAATCATTTTGGGTTCCTTAAAGAATCTTTCAGTGAACAGTTAAATCTAAAGAACCTATTTCCACTAAAAAGAATGAATAGAGAGGTTCTGTGGATGTCAAAGATTCTTCATGGAACATCAATGCCAATAAAGAACCTTTATATTTAAGAGTAAATGTTTTTTAACATACACTTATATATTTTGTATACTATCTCATGCTCTCCAAAGCTGCATTTATTTGATCAAAAATACAGTATGTTGAAAACAATTGTGCTGCTTAGTCTTTGTTTTTCAGTATTCTTTGATTCACAGAATAAAAGCATAAGCATTTATTTGAAACAGCTACAAGTTTTTTTGTAACATTACAAGCTCTTTTGCCCCCCCCCACACACATATATACATATCGTCCATCACAAAACACACTCCATATTTAATAAATACATTTAATTTACATTTTAATATAAAGCACAAATTAATAGTGTACTGTTCTATATGCAGGTATGAATACAGTAATAAACATCAAATGTGTGAACATTTACTTCTATAACCAGTGTCTTGGTGTTTCCTCAGATTAAATCAAAGCTGTAACTCACTCTGAGCATGTGTGTGGTTTTCCTCACTAGCAATCATGCTGAGCACATTAAAGTACTTACAACAGCTCTTTATGCTCCTCTGAGACTTACAGAAAGAGAGAGAAAGGCAGAGAGAGAGAGATTGTGTCTTCCACTGCCCACAGTGTTGGTCAGTGTGTCTGAATTCCCCACAGCATCTCACATCTCACACAGTATGACCTCACACCATCCTACACACACACACACACACACTTAAACAAGTGAGCTAACGCTAAAGAATGGGACACAGTACGTAAAGAGGACAAAACATTCTACCCACAGGGTTGAATATGCCACAATGCAGTACAGTCTTCCATTTCCTCCCCCCGTCCTTTCTGTTCTTTCTTCATTTAACGGGGTTTTTGCTGGGGCTGGGAGATCGAGATACACAATGCCATCAGTTTCTCACAAGAAAACGGATTAAAACTGACTATGCTGTCACAGCACACTGTAATTCACTCGAGTGTATTGCTCTGGTGTGAATGCACTGCCACCTACTGGATGAATGACATATTACAGATAACAGCAGCTTTCTTGAATTAACTTTCTTTGCTTTTCTGGACATTTTGTCATAACACCAGGTGCGTCATTAGATCCTTTATTACTGGGTCATGAACCCCAGTGAAATATCACTTGGACCCAGTAAAATATTACAGATAAATACTTGTCTGACAATGGAGATTGCCGTATAACAAACATTTCCCTGATAATATTTCAGCAAGCATATTGTGTGTTTTCTATCTGCTGTTTAGAATCAGAACTAATGATGGCATTTGCGAATAATTTATTTATTTTTTGATCTGATGAATGGATTGGCAAAAAGGTCTGAATTTGTTTGCCCCCCTTTTCCCCCTTATTTCTCAGTTCTTCATGTTTCTCTTTCAGTCATTATTTCATTATTCAGTGAAGGAACACAGGTGCACCTGTTTCAACTGACTCTTTTCAGAAGAGCTACAGTCAAATACACACATAATCCCTAACTTCACTGACACACACACACACACACACACACACACACTTCTGTAATACCCACGGAACACACTGATGTCTGCCCTTTAACAGAGGGAGGAAGAGAGAGGAGGCGGCAGTCAAAAGTCATCCGTCTTTCTTCCTCTTCAGCTGTATTGTGTTTGCAGTGCGTCACCTGGTGGAAAAAAGAAAGAATAAAGAGCCTGTGGATGGAGAGAATAAAGGCAGAACGAAATCAAAGGATGAAAAGGGATGGAGGGAACGGGAGAGGTGGAGTGCACACAAAATGGGCAAAATAAAGCAGAGGATGTTGTCCAAACTGAAAAGAGCTTTTTAAAGCTCTCCCCTCCCCTCTAAACTGCTCTTCAGGCCTGTGTGAATGTTCGGTCTTTCTGTTCTCAAGCTCAGGAGACAAAGAGAGAGGACAGAGAGCAGCTCATAGACAAGTGAAATGAAGGCTGAATCGGGACAGTCAAAATAGAGTTTACTGACTGCATGTTCGAGGAGTGCTACTTGCAAAGTTGTTCCAAAGGTTACAATAAACAAAACAGCACACAATAAATATGCAGATGTACTAAGATGGAGTGAGCAGAAAATATCAACGGACTCAACAAAAATATAGGTTCCAAAAGGTTTTTTTCAAAGTGATGCCATAGAAGAACCATTCTGGGTTCCTGTATGTTTTATATAGGCTATTTCATCTCATGCTCTAAAGCTGCATTTATTTGATCAAAGATACAGTATGTTGAAAACAGTTGTGCTGCTTAGTATTTTTTATTTTTTTTGCATTTGTTTTTTTAGTATTCTTTGATTCATATAATAAAAGCATAAGCATTTATTTGAAATATATATTTTTGTAACATTCCAAATATATTTTTGTAACATTACAAACTCCTTTGCTGTCTCTTTTGATCAATTTAATGCACAATTTCTGAATGAAAGAATTCATGTTACTGACCCCAAAATGGTAGTGAACATGGTAGTATATACGTATATATGAATGGCCCCAATACCCATCATCCATCCCTAAACACACTTCACCTTCAAATATGTAATGTATGTACCTTTTAATATAAAGCACAAATTAATAGTGTACTGTTTTCTATATGCAGGTATGAATGCAGTAATAAACATAAAATGTGTGAACATTTACTTCGATAACCAGTGTCTTGTTGTTTCCTCCGATTAAATCGAAGCTGTACCTCTTACTCTCTGAGCATGTGTGTGGTTTTCTTCACTAGCAAATCACGCTGAGCACATTAAAGTACTTACAACAGCTCTTTATGCTCTCCTGAGACTTACAGAAAGAGAGAGAAAGGCAGAGAGAGAGACAACAAATTAATAGTGTACTGTTTTCTATATGCAGGTATGAATGCAGTCATAAACATAAAATGTGTGAACATTTACTTCGATAACCAGTGTCTTGGTGTTTCCTCCGATTAAATCGAAGCTGTAACTCTTACTCTCTGAGCATGTGTGTGGTTTTCTTCACTAGCAAATCACGCTGAGCACATTAAAGTACTTACAACAGCTCTTTATGCTCTCCTGAGACTTACAGAAAGAGAGAGAAAGGCAGAGAGAGAGACGTTGTGTCTTCCACTGCCCACAGTGTTGGTCAGTGTCTGAATTCCCCACAGCGGCTCATATCTCACACAGTATGACCTTACACCATCCTACACACACACACTTAAACAAGTGAGCTAATGCTAAAGAATGGGACACAGTACGTAAAGAGGACAAAACATTCTACCCACAGTGTTGAATATGCCACAATGCAGTACTGTCTTCCATTTCCTCCCCCGGTCTTTTCTGCTCTTTTTTTTCATTTAATGTGTTTTTTTTTGCTGGGGCTGGGAGACAGAGATAGACAATGCCATTTGTTTCTCAGAGGAAAACGGATTAAAAGTGACTATGGGGTCACAGTACACTGTAATTGATTTGGGTGTATCGCTCTGGTGTGAATGCACTGTCACCTACTGGATGAATGACATATTACAGATAACAGCAGCTTTCTTGAATTAACTTTCTTTGCTTTTCTGGACATTTTGTCATAACACCAGGTGCGTCATTAGATCCTTTATTACTGGGTCATGAACCCCAGTGAAATATCACTTGGACCCAGTAAAATATTACAGATAAATACTTGTCTGACAATGGAGATTGCCGTATAACAAACATTTCCCTGATAATATTTCAGCAAGCATATTGTGTGTTTTCTATCTGCTGTTTAGAATCAGAACTAATGATGGCATTTGCGGAGATAGACAATGCCATTTGTTTCTCAGAGGAAAACGGATTAAAAGTGACTATGGGGTCACAGTACACTGTAATTGATTTGGGTGTATCGCTCTGGTGTGAATGCACTGTCACCTACTGGATGAATGACATATTACAGATAACAGCAGCTTTCTTGAATTAACTTTCTTTGCTTTTCTGGACATTTAGTCATAACACCAGGTGCGTCATTAGATCCTTTATATAATTTATAATTATTATAAATAATAATTTATTTATTTTTTGATCTGATGAATGGATTGGCAAAAAGGTCTGAATTTGTTTGCAATTTAGTTTGATTCATTCAGTTCACTCACGCACTCCTCCAATTTCTCTTCATGCACTTTTTTTTGCAAGTTTGTACCCCAAATAGTAATGGAATACTTAATAAGACAAAACAAAAATATATAAAATCTACCTACAACTGTCTTTTATCATTTGTCAACAATGAAGCAGCTCAACTCTGTACTGCAAAGCCAATTTATATAAATATATCCGAAACCATATCTAAGATAAATGTTTTATCAAGTTTGAGTATCAAAATAATGTGACTCTTTTTGAGGGGGCATTCTGAATAAAAGACAAATATCTCAAAAGTCTCCATGGCAATTGCTTAGCTTGTGCATGGCCAACTGAAAGTATGGTCTTTATGGGCACTATTCAGGGAGCAGATGTTTTTGATCCACGAATACGGAAACATTTGATTTTGTGTCGAATGAGAGACCCAAAGTTGGTTTCAGTTTCGTTTTAGCCTAAATGAATTCGTTTTGGCTTGTCGTTTAAATAGCTATAGCTTTTTATATTTTTAATTCTTGTTCTTTTCTAAATACTGTTAATTGAAAGGATTTGTTGTGGAGTGAGGGGAACTAAAATAGTCTAGTTATGTTTACAGTGTTTATTATAATGTATAATGTAAAGCCCCACTATAACGTTTAATGCACCACCAAAGGCAGCTGAGATATAGCACCTCCAATTGGGCAAATAATGCAATTTCTCCTGTTACTGCATTGTCATATCTGCCAAATTTATGGGTCCATAACTTAAAAATGCTACAGTAAAAATGTCTAAAAATGTGCATGGTAGCAATCAAGTGCCCTGGGAATAAGGCCGCAGTGGAACTTTTAAAACATTTTAAATGTATCAATGTGAACATTTTAAAGTTATGGACCCATAAATTTGACATATGACAATACAATAACAGGAGAAATTGCATTATTGGCCTAATTGGAGGCGCTATATCTCAGCTGCCTTTGAGGTAGTCTCGCATAGCATCTAAACATCAGAGAGATACATTTGATCATAAGACAGTAGTGCGGGTGAGAGTCACTGTTTATACTCCATATTCTCACATCTATTAATAGTAGCATGTGTGTTCAGCATTTCAACCCTTTACAGTCTGGGTCTATGTATAAAATCAGATTACTACTTTCCATTACTTTGTCTTTGGCTAACAAAACAGAGTTGCAGTGGCCACATAGATCATGTGAGCTGTACTATTAAATACAAGGTTGTTATTGAATATCTGCACAAGACACTGTAAAATAAAAGTTAGTTTATGCTGATATTAAAACAAATAATCATAAACATTTTAAAATGTGCGTGTCATTGGCATGGCAGTTTATTAGCAGTTCAGAAAGTCTAACTCACTCACCATGTCTTAGACCATAGCAGCAGGTTTTTACGGTTAAACAGTAGATCTATAATAGATTTATACCAATCTACCTCCAAATGGAGCATTTGATTAATAAATCCAAAATCAAACTTGCTTGTAGAAGTAACCTTTTTTTCTGTTCACTGGATGCTCTCACCTCCAGAGCGTCTGAGTGCGTTTCTGCTTTCTGCTCCCTGGCCGAATCGGTTGAGTGAATGATTCAATGACTCACCCATCCAACTGCATGGTCATTGAAAAAATTAGTAAACAACAATGAATGAATCTTTATAGTGAACTGACTCTGTTACTGGATGAATCACAGTCCACTACTACATCACTGGTTCTCAATTCCAGTCCTGGGTACCCCCTGCTCTGCATGTTTTGTGTGTCTCCCTTATTTAACACACCTGATTCAGATGTTAGGAGAGAGATCCATGAACTGAAATGAGCGTGTCAGAGAGACATACAAAATGTGCGGAGCAGTGGGTCCTCAGGACTGGAATTGAGAACCAGTGCACTACATGAAGGTATACATCAGTTCACGATGGAAATTTATAATACATTTTAGAGCATTTATCATCCAAAAGGAAATCTTTTCTTGTGTCACATCAATCAGGGTATCTTCCGTCCAATCAATTTTTGTTTTAATATTGAAATCTGAAAAATGAAAAATGGGCACATATTTAGTTTTTCAATTATTCAAACAAAACGAAAAAACAAGAATCCGGCTTAATTTTTCGTTTTTACATTCAGGGATAGAAAACGAATAAACAACTTGAATATTCGATCTCTACATGTGGGCGGGAATGAAACGCCCCTCTCTGCTAATTGGTCAACCAAACATTACAACATAATAATAGTCCTAAAAAAAACCTTAATAATAGTCATCCGCTTCTATTGATTCTTAACATGTAAAACTCAGTTTATTGTCTAAAACTACCTGTTTTAAGAACATGTTAAGAATCAATAGAAGCGGAGGACTATTATTAAGTTTTTTTTAGGACTATTATTATGTTGTAATGTTTGGTTGACCAATTAGCAGAGAGGGGCGTTTCATTCCCGCCCACATGTAGAGATCGAATATTCAAGTTGTTTATTCGTTTTCTATCCCTGAATGTAAAAACGAAAAATTAAGCCGGATTCTTGATTTTTCGTTTTGTTTGAATAATTGAAAAACTAAATATGTGCCGTTTTTCATTTTTCAGATTTCAATATTAAAACAAAAATTGATTGGACGGAAGATACCCTGATTCACATCTTTATTTTTTTCCTTTTGTGGTTACAAACTTCATGAATAGAGATTCAAAACGTAGCAATCGATTTCATTTTTAAAATGATTTATATCAAAAATATTTATTCCTTTTGATCTTTCTAGAATACAGAAATTGCTCTAGAGGCTAAAATCTATTCTGCTTCTCTCACTCACTTTATTTTTATGTATTATTAGCATCCCTCATGACACAAATATATATTTTAATATTCTAGATCAAATACATCCACATGTCAAAATGTTTTTATTTCTCATTCCATACTAGCTTACAATCAGAATATAACAAAATACAAAAAAAATAAACAGAAGAAACATACAACATATCATACCATTTTTCCATCCACGTCTATCTTAAACTGCAGTGGCATCAGTAAAAATTCCAGAAGAAGAAACACTGATTTCAGTAATAACCAGCTACAGGTGTGTCTTAATGCGAAAATCCTGGAGTGTTTAGTGCAGTAACGCAAGTGCAGACAGATGACTGGGAGCTTGAACCTCACAGCATGGAGATGCCACAGCTGCCCTATGAGAAACACAGTTGTCTTCACACTAATCAACATTAAAGGTTAAAAATAAAGGGATGCAAAGACTGAGTGTTTGTGTAATCAAGTTAGTGAAAAAGGGAGACAATAAAATCCCCGTGTCTGGTGGTGTGTTGGTGAGAGAGTGGTATAAGGCAGCTGCAGGGTCAAAGAACCTCTCTGTGTCGTAAACCGTGAGGAGAGACACATACTGATGACCTCACGGTTTGTCACTCCAGCAACAAGGTCACTAAGAACAAGCATACTTACACACAAACACAAGAACTAAAGCAAAGTTCATTGAAAATTTACAAAAAAAACAAACAAACCACCACATACACTCACACCCGACACACACAAACAAATCAGTGCAAAAAACGCAACTGTAACAGGGTTAAAAAGAACATTTTGTGTGAGTGTGTTCTTCCACATCCGTTACACAACAGTGCTGATGTGATTCACAGTTTACACAGTTTCACATCTCTTCGGAAATTCTTGTGGACGTCCTATGAAATAAAGGTCTGGACAGCTTGGATGCTGAATTTCAAGTCTGACAAGACCAGCCTAGATGAAGACCAACAGTTGTTCAGTAAACATCTTTCAAAATTCCAGTTCGGTTTTAAACCAATCAGCTGCAATTTTTTTTATTAGGTTTTTTTTTTGTGGCTAAACAGGAAATATACAGCCAACACAGGAAGACGTAATTAAGGATCTCCAACTTTACACACTACTGCCTCCTCTGTGCTGCTGATAGTGACACGTCCTGTCCAGAGGAGTAATATGGAGTTCAGTGCAGTAGTGCAGACTTCATCACAGTGTAAGTGTAAACCTCCAGCACGCCTCACTGTTGTGTGTTTGTAGGAAGTGGAGGGAGCTTATCGTCATACTGTGGAGGCGGTGTGAGAGGTTCGATGGTGAACATGTTAGTCTGCTGGATATCGCTTAAGCTTTTCCTTCTAAGGTTGTCAGATTTTATGCGCCTAATTTTAAGGGGAATCAGCTTGCGTCCGGGACGGCTGTTTCTTCGGCCGCCCGCTCCAGTGCTGGGGTCGATTTGGGATGAAGGTCTGCATGCTGGGCTGAATCCATCCTCTGCAGTGTGCTGATCTTCCTCTAGCTCGTCATAGGCTGGCAGCTGGGTGATGCTGTTGTGTCGCTCAGAGGACTGACTGATGGGATATTGGCCACTCATTACCACCTCCTCGTAAGTGGGGACCATGTAGTTTTGAGCTAGTTGCTCTATCCTAGATGCAAAAATAAACGCAAATTTACAACCATAAACATATTTAGCTCATTATCATTTAAATTATCATGCAAAACATTTGGGGTCAGTAAGACTTAATCAATACTTAATACTTTAATTTAACAAGGATGCATTAAATTGATTGTAAGTAATAAAGATTTTTACATTGTTACAAAAAAGAATCCTGAAAAACGTATCATGGTTTTCACAAAAATATTAAGCAGCATAACTGTTTTTAACATTGATAATAAGGAGAAATGTTTTTGGAGCAAAAAAAAAAATCCTCATTCTGCCTCATTCTAGAAAAGTAACCATTACATTCCAAAGTCAGAAAGAAAACACAATAATTTGCACCTCAAAAGGACTAACCGACAACTTTATAATGGTTACTTTTCTAAAAAATTAGACATCCTTGATGATATATGTGGCTGATAAATGCGACCTCAGGAGGGCGCAGCCTTCAAAATGAGACAAAAAAGACCGTCATGAGAGTCTGCAGAGGTACTCTTTATAATATAATTTCCTGTCTTTTTTCCTGCATGTCGGTTGGACCACATTGATATGGCAGACAAAGTTTTTTCAAATATTAATAAGCAGTTTTGTTAAAATCTTTTTTTTTTCTAAGACTTAGTAATACAAGTTTATACCAAACTACTTAATAATGTTTAATAAAGAATTTCATTATTTTCATGGGGCTTTTTTCTCTATGATATCAGGAGAGTTGTCAACCTGACATTTATGATGTAATAAAATAAAAAAGAATGTTAATTCAGAAACTAAAAAAAAAGTTTCTGTCACTGTATGACTGAATTACACTTTTATGTGTTCTTGAATGCATTAATAAGACAAAAAAAAAATCAGTCATGTCATTGGCCTACTTATTATCATAAAGTGTAAGAATGTGGCTGCACCTGGGTGTGCATTTAACAGTATGTACTCACGTAGCCCCCTCCCCTGTGTTTGCAGGTGTACTGCCGGCTTCCTGTCCCCGGGCCGCCTGCTGTTTGTTCCGTACGCTCAGACACACAGACAGCAGCAGAAGCGCCACTCCTCCCCCTACTAGGACGAACGCCACGGATGAGGTCTCTCGAGCTTGACCTGGATCCATGCCGGGTGTGGAGCTGTTCCCTCCGGACCCTGCCGGCACCACGCTCCACATAATCATGACTATCCCCAGAGCAATTAGGCCCACGCCCAGCGCGGCAGTAGCATACTGCGCCCCAGAGCTACTGCCGCTGGTCCTGCTGGGGCTGGGTGGAGTCTGGTCGCTGTAGGACATGCTTCCAAACCTTCCCGTGGACTCAGATCTCCTCCGGACACGTTGTTTGTCGTCCTGTGCCTGTAGAAATGCCTAAAAACCTTATCTAATTTTTTCCTGTCTTTTTTGGAGCACTGACACGCTCTGTGAACAGAAAATCAAATAAAAGGTGAATCAGCAGAAAAGTGATTGAATCATCAGACAGACTATCATAAAAGAGTCTTATATATCAATAAGCGGCCAAGATCAAGGCCCAGTCCCTCCATAAAGCCAATGTGAAAATAGCATAGCAGTAACCCAGCCTGTGCTTCCGCAGTGATAAGGTTTTTATCAAAGCATATTTATTGTGTACACACTCATTGGTAGACATGTTAGGCTCGCCTAAATTCCTTCCATGAGATTAAGCAGGTGTCCCTTCAACTGAGCTTTAGTTACAGGTGCACGAAAACTGAAGAAAGAGTTTGATTCAAGAGTGAAGTGAGAGAGTTCACTGCTTTCACAAACGCAGACTTCGGTGAAATTTCATCTCTGCTCTGGAAGGTGTACTTTAGAGTGAAAACCAGGCAGCTCCAAACTCCAAAAATGTCTTTACTAACAATGTGATATTGTTTAATAGACACACACACTAAAGACAGCACATCATAACTCTGATGTGTCATGCCTACACAGCTCCTGGTATTGATTATCTGTACAGGCAGGTCTGGGATAAGCACTCTTACCACACCCTTAATCATTTCTCAGCATGGTAGCAACATTAAGCCATGCTCTCAGATCAGTGTAAATCTTGTACATGTAGAGCCAGGTAGTTTATAATGGAATCTATTTCCTTGAGCTGTGATTGTGTGTATGGAAAAATAATGGCTGTTGCTCATGAGCTTTGTGTTTGTATTCCTGCAGGGTTTTTAAAGTCTCCATGGACAGATATGATTTAATTCCGGCACATCTGACTTATTGAATTTAATTTCCTTTACGCATAAGCAAGGTTTAGTAAGTGTACATGCCTGAAATAGATACATAACATAGAATTTACCTAGCACGTCTAAGCATGCAGACAGATTAAATTATGATAGTGAATATGCACTGGGGAATGGCAGGAATTTCCTCCCCTCACAAAAGCCACTTCAGTCAAATCAAAATAGAAAAAAAAAATTGAGCCACATAAATTCACACCACACAGGGGGCACCGTAACCGGGAGAAAGGGTTCAGCTGAGGAAGCTCAAGGCAACAAAGTGTACCAGGGTCCCAGAAACTCTAGCGACAGCCTACTTAGCGGTCTCTTAGAGGGAAAAGTACACACGCACATTTCAGCATCAGTGAACTTCAAGGGACAGTTCACCCAAAAATTATGTCATCATTTACAGTACTCAAAAGGACACCCTAGGGGCAGTTCACACAGAATATGCTTTTATGATTAAAAATGCAAAATGCAAGTGGAACGGACAAAAGGTCTCCATATGTGTTTTAAACCTATTTTAACTTGGGCACCTAGTTTTTATGCAACATGCAAAAACGTTTAAAAATGTGTAAATGACCGTAAGGCTGTCAGATGTTTAACATTCTGCCAAAAATCTCCATTTGTGCATCACGCAAGAAAGAAAGTCTTGAAAGTTTGAAAGAGGGCAAGTGAAAGCAAAATTTTCTTTCTTGGTGTCCCTTTAAGCATCATCGTCTGAAAATCTAGATTTTGAATGTCTATACGCGTCAATAAAAACAAAACATATTGATAAGTAAGAGTTAAATATCTTTAACGCAAACATTACATATAGCCTATTAATGCAACTTAACACGACCAGAAGTCCTGTTAAACACTAAGAGATAGCAAAAGCAGACAATTCTTTACAGAGGGATCACATTGTAAGGCGTAAAAATGAAAATCTATGATTAAATATATAAAGATACACTTTACAACACAAAACAACAAATTACGCTGCGCACGACATGCGTTTAAAAGACTGAACGAGCCATTGAAAAATCATGTAAACAGTAATAAAAGTTCCAGGAAAACGAGTCAAACTTAAAGTTCACTGGGAATGTAATGAGTCTTACCCAGAAAAATGCTCTTCCTTGTGTTTAGGAGACCAACCCCGTTTAAATGCTGGGTGAAACCACTTTTAATCCACACGTACACCGGAGCTTTTGTAACACTCCTTAAGAAACTGAACTTGAATTTCTTAAAGCGGTTTGGCCTCGAGATATATATATATATATATATATTTTTTTTAACTGTATAATAATTATTGATAACCTTTAGGAAGACTGTAGATCTGTGGAGAAGCTGACATGGAGTTTATTTATGACATGAAGTTTATTTATAAATTTTTCAAGATACTAGCATTATTTATCACACCAGTCTGCAGTCAGGTGATACACATCAAATCACCAGCATCACCCACATAAATATAAATATGTCAAACAGGGTTTGTCCACCATAAATTCCTAGAGCGGAACAAATGCTCAACAATATTTAACTATTTTATGGGCAGTTGTGATTCTGGCAGTCTTATTAATGTTGGCCAAAAGTTTAAGTGAAACCCAGTGGACATAAAGATATTCATTCAGGTAAATTCATGAAATTCAAATAATCATCTATTTTAAATAATGATGTACTGTGTAACACAACATTTTACATTATTTTGTACAGTATTTTGTAGTACTAAATCTAATGTTTTCAGAGTCGGTTTTCTAAATTGTACCCATTAAAGGTGAAAATATTCATTTTATTGAGGGGGAAAAAGTCCAACTTTACCACAATTTTCATTGTGGAGTTCTCACAAATCTTAGTTAAAATTGTCAGGATACTTCACCCTGAATTCTCACACATTCCTTACCTGCACATGACAATAATTTCATCAAACATCTAAACAGATAAATAAATGTTTAGTGTATGTGCCCTTTCAAATGCATTCTTAAGATTGTCTCACTTTGAGACAAATGAGTCCCCAGTTATACACAACAACATAAGGTCTACAAAGCAAAGCCAAGACCCCTACTAGCAAACTGAGAGTTCAGAGACTGACAATGTGAACTTTCGTTGAGATTTCATCGACATTCACCTTGAAAAAGGAAATAAAATCCCCCATTTGGGAGCTTTAAGAAAGTGTCAGGAGAATAACTCAGACATTGGTGAGCTCAGCAGCAGAAAAATGCCGAACTGGGCAACGCTCTCGTTGTAGTGAGACCTCCTGAAGTCCATTCCTTGGAAATGACCCAGATCGGTTCTGGTGACTGATCTTCCGTCCAGTGAAATTCTTTGGGCTGAGACCGAGCTGCTGCTGTAGAAAGTAAATTGATCCATCAGATTTCTGATTCACTGATGCTACAAGCATTTGACTTTCAAGAATTATTCAAGCAATACAACAAATCATCAGTCTCTGAGGATGCATTGTTATTGAGAACTACACTTGAAGGAACTAAAGAGCAAAGGCCTTGAAAAGAGAGCACACAGTGGTTGTGCAAAAAAATGTATGCAAAGGATAAAGTCTTAACTAACTACATTTAAATGAACTGTTCACCCAAAAATTCTGCCATCATTTACCTTGTGTCATTCCAAATTATGGAACACATAGAACACAAAAGAAGATATTCTGAAGAACGCTGGGAACCAAACAACACTGGAGCACATTGACTATCATTGTATGAACAAAAAACACATTCTTTCAAAATATCTTCCGTTATGTTAGAAAGTTTGCAGTTTTGGAACGACACAAGAGTGAGCAAATGATGACAGACTACAAATACTGCAATCCTTTTTTTAATTTAAATAATAGTAAAATGATATATTGTTGCACATATATACTGTAAAACAATAAAAATCGGATTCATTTTCTTTTTCAGAACATACATTTTCATTTCTTTTTTTGATGTTCCCATCCGTACATGTTCTAGACGACTTTCAAATGATTTACCCTTAAATGTGGCTAGGTATCTTAACTAACTACATTTAAATGAACTGTTCACCCAAAAATTCTGCCATCATTTACCTTGTGTCATTCCAAATTATGGAACACATAGAACACAAAAGAAGATATTCTGAAGAACGCTGGGAACCAAACAACACTGGAGCACATTGACTATCATTGTATGAACAAAAAACACATTCTTTCAAAATATCTTCCGTTATGTTAGAAAGTTTGCAGTTTTGGAACGACACAAGAGTGAGCAAATGATGACAGACTACAAATACTGCAATCCTTTTTTTAATTTAAATAATCGTAAAATGATATATTGTTGCACATATATACTGTAAAACAATAAAAATCGGATTCATTTTCTTTTTCAGAACATACATTTTCATTTCTTTTTTTTGATGTTCCCATCCGTACATGTTCTAGACGACTTTCAAATGATTTACCCTTAAATGTGGCTAGGTATGTGACGATATCAAATTTTCATGTTGTGATAATTGCTGATACACGGTATTATCACGATATTGAAATAAGTTGTAAAAATGTGTTGTAATAATATAACAGGTTTAAAAACTTTTTTACTTAGAACAAACAGAACTGACCATTTAAATACAACAAAGCAATACACAAAAATGTATAAAGTAAACAAATGTTTCAAACAGATTAAAGTGCGAAAGATTTATTATTTAATGTTAGTTAATGCATTAACATTAACAATGAGCAATATTTGTTACAGAAGTTGTGTGACCGAACAATTTTCAAACAATATCTATGGCACGTTGTAGTCTAGATTAAAATGTAAAAGGTTTGAAAATAAATAGCCTATTAAGTCTATGTATTTAAGTATTCAGTGCTTAAATGCCTAAATGTGGCATTTGTATGAGTTTTAAAAATGTATGATTCATCTTTAGTGTTCTACCTTCACCCTCCTTAAAGACTGCTGATCGTCATGACAACTGGGTGATGAGCTGCTTAGAGAACTTTGCCGGTGAAGTGTGGGCGGAGTCCCCAAAGGTTCGACTTCCTGATCAAGCCCTGCCCTGCTGACACAGACATCAGAGAAATCTGCATGACTCGACCATCTCTTGATCTTGTATGACAATGTATTCAAAGAGACATTTATTAATTGAGACATATGCTTTGTAGAGTTAGACACATACAGTACAGCATCATTGTACTGTATGTGTCTGTGCCTAACTCTACAACAATACTAACAGACAGACAGTGCCTCTCTCCTGTTCTCTTACCTGGCTGCACTGACAAGTGCCTTCATCTCGTCATTCAGGTGATGACGGACCATGTGCTTGTTGCATGGAATACATAAAGCTGTCGCCATGGTGTCAGAGCTGAAGGAGGGATCCAACACCATGATGGCACCATGAACCCCACTGTTCTGAAGATTGTCAGCAAACTCCTAAATGAAAAAAAATATGTTTTTCTATATGCACCTACACTTTCTCTGTTAGCACTGCTGTTATCTCTCAATGGTACCTTCAGATCAATCTCTTTGATCCATTTGATGATGCGATGACAGGTCCACACTACTGGGTCTGTGTTCTGATTCCCACACTCTGATCGCCTGGACTGCAAAATCTGCAGCAAAACCGTTTTTTGGTTATTTGTTGTTTAGCTTCATTAACTTACTATAGAGACCTTTATAAAATCAGAGTATGTTTTTCCAAGCTGGGCTGTTCTGATGTGTGTTTGTGATGGTTGTTGTTGCCTTTTGGCAAGGTTTATTTAGTGCCATGTTATGAATTCCCATCATGCTGTTCTTCTGGTTTATTTGGGTGTGTTTACCTCTTTGTCAAAGCTGAGCGTGTGTAGCAGCTGTATTCCCAGCAGCAGGCTGTTCTGGTGGGCTTTTTTAGACACATGCAGATGCTTCTCAAGGTCGGTGCGTGTGAGTGTACTTAGAAGACGTCCATCGACAAGGTGAGTGTGAAAGAACTGGGAATATTGAGGGAGTCCCACATCAGTCAGCCAGGCCTGAGCCACCCAGTGGTGATCCAGATCAGCTGCTTTAGAAAGGCTGAAACACATGGCCACGATAAAGAAAATTTAAAATATTTTATAAATCTAGAAATAAATTGTTAGAAATGCACTCTTTGTGTTCATGCTGGTTTCATATGGTTTTGATACCATTTTCAAGAAAGGTTACAATTGAATGACTATAAAAAGAAAACAAGTGACAAGACAACATTATTTTTGTTTTGTAATCAACATTATGACACAAATGTTACAGACTGAACTTAACTTGTACTAAATCCGGATTATTCCTTTAATAATTGTTTTAATATTTAAAAATTATAAAAATATCTTCCACAAATATCATGAATTATTATGACAACACAGGGATGCTATTAATAACACAATACAGCAGCAGGGAAAGTTGTGGCCTAATAGTTAGAGTCGGACTCGTAACCCAAAGGTTGTGGGTTCGGGTCTCATACCGGCAGGGATTGTAGATGGGGGGAGTGAATGTACAGCGCTCTCTTCCACCTTCAATACCACGACTGAGGTGCCCTTGAGCAAGGCACCGAACCCCCAACTGCTCCCCGGGCGCCGAAGCATAAATGGCTGCCCACTGCTCCGGGTGTGTGTTCACGGTGTGTGTGTGCACTTTGGATGGGTTAAATGCAGAGCACTAATTCCAAGTATGGGTCTTCTAAGTTTTTGGTAACCTGGACTTTCAGCTGAGGGAATGAAATCTCTTAGGTTTTGTTAAAAAAATATCTTGTGTTCTTAAAAAATGTCTTAAAAATAATTTGTGTTTTGAATGTTAACCAGTCATATGGGTTTGGAATGACATGAGGTTGAGTAAATGATAACATAAATCTTTGATGAACTATCCCCTTTACATTTTACAATCTTAAACTTGATTTGCCATCAAAAAGAATGAATTGTCTGATATTTTTAAGAGACTTATTTACCTTGACACACAGTAATGAGAATCTGCAGGGGTTCTCTGTATGATGTAATCTTTTTATTATCATTATTATTATTTATGATGTGTGTCTCACCCATGTCCTGATTCTGCATCCCTGTAGTCTTCAATGGCCAGACGGAGTTTCCTGCGGTGCATTGAATTACTGATACCTAAAACAAACTCCAGGTCCTCATTCGTAAGAACTAACAAGACCTAGCAAAACACACATACAGAAATTTATGTTTAATTCTAACATTCACAAACACTGCTTGTTTAAATAGCCCAAAGCATTCAGGCCTGATAGGATATGTGCATTTTAGGGAATAGTTTTATAGACTGCTGTAGACAAGTGTTCATGCATAATACTGACAAGGTCACGTCTACCTTCCCACTTTTAACGTTGTCTGCACAGGCCCGTATGTACATCGGCATGGCCATGATCACCTCCAGCCACGCCTGCACGGTTCCTGCACGCCAACGGGACATGGGGGCCGTCCGCGTAAGCTCCACCTGCTGAAGCCGATCCAGATGCTCTTCGCATTCTGATAGGCTCACACTGAGGCGGGCGGGGCTTGATAAACTGTCGGAGTCTAGATTGGTGGATGACGGGAGAGGGGCGGGACTTAATGCGAGTTTGTTTTCTATAATTTACGAGCATAACCACCGTGTTTTCTCAAGTGAAGACAAGTATGTATATGGTACCATAAACACAAAATATATTAATTCAGAGATAAAAAGTTAGATAAATGTCTTGTAACAAACATTTTTCCCATTTACATCATAGTTTTTGAACAGCAGCCACTGACTAAAGCCTCTGTTAAAGCGTCTTCTGTGCGCGAACCAATAATTTCACCAGTAGACGGCAGCACTACACCGCCTTCAAAAACGGCAATCAAGGCTTGTTTCGAAAAGCAAAGCAATGCTTTCTTAGAATCAATCTTAAGTGTATGGGTCCAGAGGTTGTAAATTAATGACTGACAAAACAGATAGCTACTGCTAAGTGCTTGTAAAGAGTACATGTTGATGGAAAAGACAAACAGTCTGGTCTGGTTTTGCCTGTCAAGATACTGCTTTCAACTCATCTACACAAGCTATTCATATGTGAAACATTTTTTTTCCTCCTTCTCTAATAGTGTCATTATCAGGACTGTGGGGTTTGCACATCACCAGGAGCTAGTGAGCCACTGCAGAGAAAAACAATGACAGAATTCATCCTGTGCCAAAATGACTGAGAGCCCCATGAAGACTTCAAAGTGAGATAAAAAGGACGAATGGGTTAAACAACCACACATACATACAGATAAATGCCCCATGTGGTTAAGGATATTTAGTAATGATTTAGTTAATTATGATCACACGCTCTCTACTACCTGAGCCAAAGACGAGCTCAAGTGCCAAACACACAATTACAAAGAGCGAAGAACTCAGCCACACACTGTTCAGTATTTTTGATTTTATTTCAAAATAGTCTGTAGTTATATAACTTATTACCATTTTCATTTCCATGCCATTTAGAGTTCCATGCTATTCAGCACCAGCTTGAGCCAAACGCAGCAGGGAAAACGAGAGCAGTCTCTTCATCTCCAACTGATGAAGAACACACTACATGCTCTGAAAACTCATTTCTTCTTCATTTCATGTCAGTGCAATATTGAAATGTACACAATGGTAAGAATTTGCCACTGATTGATAGCTAGCATTGATTTCAGAAAAATACAAATAATAGACTATAAATACAAAGTTTAATGGTGAAAGGCCCTGTAGAGTAAAGGTAATCTAGTTCCCACTTGTAAAGCAACATGGGAAACTACTGTGGAGCTCTATGTCATACCCTGCTTTATTAAAGGTACAGTAATCATTTCCATGACAACTATTAACTAACTGAGTTTTTATTATAACCAGTGATCTGGGTTTTGTATTTCCACACAGTTCTCAGATCAGTTTTTGCCTCCTGGTTAATGTTGTTGTGAAGGCAGTTGTCAGAGTTAGTGTGTGTAATGGTGATTATAAACTCTCCTGTGGGAAAGGCAGGATGAGCCACTGCTCACTAAAAGTCACACACTACATCAAATGTCCAAATGTCAGAATATGCTGCAGTTAGATGAATAGATATCTTTTGGATCACAGTGTGAAATAGCAAATGTCTTTTTTGGGTTTTCATAATAATATCGAGGGTCCTGCTGACTTCCAAAAGGAGAGCTCCATCAATATGTTTAACACACAGGCTTAAAAACAGCTGAGACAATGAGCGTTAAATGATATAAAAGGCATCTGGAAACACTTACAAGCACTGAGTGCACAATGAGTATTATTTACACATTCAGCAGTCTTTCAAGTTTCCAGTGAGATGCTAAAGTGGGTATAAAATTAACAGACACACACACACACACACAAACTCTGGGCAGGTTTGGGTCAACTGTGGCACAGTTTGGAATCATCGTACAGTCAAGCTTGTGCTCATAAAGATGGCAGCGATAGACCATCAATATGTTTAACACAGGTTTAAAAACAGCTGAGACAATGAGCGTTAAATGATATAAAAGGCATCTGGAAACACTTACAAGTACTGAGTGCACAATGAGTATTATTTACACATTCAGCAGTCTTTCAAGTTTCCAGTGAGATGCTAAAGTGGGTATAAAATGAACAGACACACACACACACACACACACAAACTCTGGGCAGGTTTGGGTCAACTGTGGCACAGTTTGGAATCATTGTACAGTCAAGCTTGTGCTCATAAAGATGGCAGCGATAGAGAGGGACACACACACACACACACACACACACACACACAGAGAGAAACGAGGGCTCTCAGCAGCGTCACCAGTCAGCATCCTCCTCTATGTAGTAGTCAGGTGTGTTAGTACCATCAAACAGAGTGGGGTCCAGAGACTTTCTTTGCTTTCCTCGACCAAACACCCTCGACAGAGAGCCCAGACCCATCCTCTCTTTCTTCTTTCTGCGTCTCTGCTCTTCTAGATCCTCTAGAGACTGGAAACAGAGATAAAGAAAGAAATAATAAGCAATAGAAGCAAAGGTGATTCATCAAAAATGAGCAGAGAAACTATTCTGTTTCATGGCACAATACACATGAAGGTTGTCACAATATCTTAATCTCACAGAACAATAACAGCTAAAGAATCAGAATACCACTCAACATGTGTGTGACGAGTGGGTGCGGGGCAGAGAGCCGTGGGAATGGAGCGAGGCCAGTGGAGTAATTGATAATGAGCGACACCTGCACCACTCACCGGTCTCGAGTATATTTACAGTTTAAATAGATTTTATTATTATTATTATTACAAGTCCTTTTTTTTAATTTTGTTATTGCAGACAAAACTTTACTTTATGTAATGCAATACATTTTTAATAATAGTAACAATAATAATATTGCTATAACTTTAGATTCAGATTAATTACAATATTTAATTATTAAAAAATTATTACATTTGAATAATAATAATAATTCCTATATTGTTTTTGTTATTTTGTCATTGCAGACCATTTTTACTTAAATTTTTATCAAGGAAATAATATTGGAAACCATGTATGTAACACAATGCATTTTTAATAACAGTAACAATAATGATATTATTATAATTTTACATATAATATATAATACAATTAATTGTAATATTTATTTATTAGAATTATTACATAATTAATTGAATTTTAATAATAATAATATAGTCCTATATTTTTTTTTTTAATTTTGTTATTGCGGACAAAGTTTGACTTAAATTTTAACCAAGTAAAGAATATTAAAAATAGTTATGGTAACACCACATTTACAATCATTGATTGAAAATACCATGAGCAAGCACTTCACAACCTTACCACAACCAAGGCATGCACTACAAAAAACTTGTTTAATATAGTATACTGTTGACACTGTGACAAATTGTTAGATATGTTTGTAAGTCTCTTTGGATAAAGAGTCTGCTAAATGAGTACATGTAAATGTGCATGTAAATGTATTGTGGTTTAGATGTCATGTAAACAGTACCATGCCACATGTATTACATTTGTCCATTTGTGCAATGCAAAGAGTGTCACAGTGAGTGGAATGCTGTGTCTGTCTTACATTGCAGAGGGAGTGTGTTTTGTGTCGTGGTGAATCTGAAGGTGTTGAGGATCTCTCTCCCTCCATCAAAGAGGCGTCTGAGATGACTGACGGTTGTTTAGAGTGACATGGACTGATTCTGGCTGCGGCTGATGACATCATGCTGATGCTGTCAGCATCGCACACGCATGGTGATGCTTTTAGTACTAACAGACACAAACATTAGGAGAATTAGGAGGCTGATTTTAACTCAGTTACCATCAGTAATTCTCAGCTTTGTGGTTCAGATTTTTAAACAGACAGGTCTTTGCTGTATGTATGTGGGTGTACCCTGTCTGTCCATTGAGTGGTAAAGGTTTTGTTGACTCTGTCGTATCGCCGCAGTCAGAGGAAGCTCTGCATGCATCGCCCACTCTTGGTTGCCGTTGACGACAGTCTCTGTGGGCATGGCTAGTGAGTGTCGCTTAGGAACATCCTTAGTGAGAGTAGCCAAAGACTGTTTTGCCTGGAACACACAAACAGATTTAATTCAATACGGTCCACTTCCTTGTCTAAAGAGAGTGTTGTAAACAAATGTAAAACATGTGAAAATGAATGTGTAGTACTGCCCAGAATAACTGCTCCAAATGCTTCACAGTAGTGCCAGTCTGGAGCTAAAGTCATGTTATTAATTGGCCCACACAGAATCTGCACTCACACAGAAAATATTACATATGTCTGAAATTGAACCATGAAAATTCTGCATGCCACATCTTTTTTACCTTATATATATATATATATATAATGTATATTGTGTGTGTGTGCATTTTAAAGAAATATATATATATATATATATATATATATATATATATATATATTTTTTGTCTGTTTCTCCACATTTTTCATTTGTATGTGTATAATCAGTGCAGAAAATGCTGAAAAACTGGGCAGATTCTATGTTGGGCCTAGTTTAAAATCATTTTAAACCACAATCATGCCAGAAAACAAGCCAAAAAGAACACCACCACCACCACATCTTCAGTGGTTTAGAATGATTCGCAAGCTCCTAAACATTCCACTAAACTAGCATGCAAAGAAGAATATTCACGCTCACAGTGATGGAACAGAACCACTCATGCTATTTCCATTCGATATATACGCAATGAGTTTGTTCTCAAAACAAAATACACGTGCAACCAATCAAGTTGACCATATTGGATGAGGAGTCAACACTACAGACCAATCAAAGAGGAACTTGGGTTGAGTGACAGGCCTGGCTGATCTTACCGACACTGTTTTAGGTGAGGCTGGTCTTTCTGGAGATCGAACAAACACGCGACTCTCTAGTTTCTGAGCCATAAAGTTACTCATCTGTTAAAGAAACACACACATAAACAAAAGCGCACACTCACACACAACTCAACACTGACATTTTTGAGCTACTCAGTTGACAGATTGTTTGAAGACACATGAAGACGTTCTAAACAAGATGAACACTTCAAATATCTCTAGACTCACTCATCCACTTAGAAGACAAAAAGTAGGATACCCTACTTTTCTAAACTCTGTGCATCTCACCATAGTCAGTTCAGCCTCCAGCTCCTTGATCCTGTTCTCTTTCAGGTCCAGTGCAGATCGGAGTGCACTTGCATGTTCTGTGGCCTCTTTGGTTTGTCGGCGTAGGTCCCACTTCTCCCGTTCTAACAAATCTTTTTCCCTTGCCAGAACTCTCACTGCATCCTCACTCTCCTGCAACACATAAATAAGAAGTGTGTGTAATACTGAAGCATGTGTGTAAATGGGAAATTTTGCATGTTTAAAGTTGTATGCTAGTATGAATGCATGAGATATGCATGTATGCGAGTAAAATACTTTTCGGTGTTGCTCATAGTTGCGTATGAAGTCTCGTAGCTGCTCCTCACGGCTCTCCAGTGTTGTGTAGAGCTGCTGCATCTGATTCACCAGATCAGTTCTTTCCAACCTCAAACGCTTCCTGTCTGCCTTCATTGCTAGGGGAAAAAGAAATACAAAATAATCAGATATACTGTAGATAAAAAACGACTGTAAAAATAATATATATATATATATATATATATATATACACACACACACACACATGCACACTAGGGTTGTGCCGATAAGACGAAAGTATCGTGTATCGATGATAGTCAGAAATATCGACGATAGCAGATGTCTTTGTCGATAGTCAATACGATATTAGGCTCATTCACCTATTAATGTATTAATAATAATAATAATTATTATTATTATTAGGCGGCCCATTATAATTCAGCTATTATCATCAAATTGCCCCGCTTTTTCATTCAGCACTGTATTTCACAACACGCGCACACACACGCGCACGCAAATGAGTAGCCTGTAGCCAGTGATGGAGTCTCCAACCACAAACACAGACACATATCGTCTGCTGATACAAGGTATTTCGTTGCACTTTAACAAGTAATCTGATCGTATGTATGTGCAATATTTTAACCGAGCCCTCACTAACTGAGTTTAATGCCACAGTTATTTTAGAACGCATCTCATTCTTGTTTCTGTGGCGGTGCGCCGGGCTCACCATGGGGCATGCGGTCCGGAGCACTGTATGACTGATGTATCTGTTTAATTTAAATTTACTCCAAATATATGAACTTACCTGTTTTAAATACTTTATATTTAACGTGTTCGTTTATGTCCAATATTTAGTGTTAAACTGTTGGTCTTCAAAATAAATCTACTTTTGATTTTCACCGTTGACTGCTTTTGTAGACCAGACTGATAGCGTCCGTGCGTCGATGCAGCAAACTTGTCACAGGACGCGCGGTCCTAATAGCGATGTATGGCTGTTGTATCCGAATATATATGAACTAGCTGTTTTACATATTTTTGTATTTAACATGTTAGTTTATCAGTATGTTTGAATTGAAAGTATATTATTTAGATTCGTGGTGCTTCCATAGGCTCCCTCTCTCTCGCGCGCGCGTGCGGTTTAAAACACCAAATAATTATGAAAGTACAGAGTCTCTCTCTCTTGCCCCCACCCACCCATGCACGATAATATCGTCTATCGGCGATCACACGGACTGGCGATCAGAGGCATAGCAATGGGGCAGGCAAGGCAGGCAAATGCCTGTTTATCAGTATGTTTGAATTGAAAGTATATTATTTAGATTTGTGGTGCTTCCATAGGCTCCCTCTCTCTCTCGCGCGTGCGGTTTAAAACACCAAATAGTTATGAAAGTACAGAGTCTCTCTCTCTTGCCCCCACCCACCCATGCACGATAATATCGTCTATCGGCGATCACATGGACTGGCGATCAGAGGCATAGCAATGGGGCAGGCAAGGCAGGCAAATGCCTGGGGCCCCGCATTTTAAGGGGCCCCCCGATGGCCGACCATTTAAACCAACAGGAATGTTCATATTAATAGCTATAACACACAGCCACATCTCTCCATCCTAGAGCCCTGCCCGGGCCTCAAATTTAGGCCCTAGCACGGCCCGTGTCCACGGCTTATCAGAATTACCGGCCCGAGTCCAACCCGATCCCGTCTTTTTTCCCCCTTCTCCCAAAACAGCTTATACTACTGTTCCAGCTATTAAAATAGTTCCGTTTTGTATGTAATGGCAAAGTGATTATATTTAGTTTCGTTTTTATTAAGTTAATTTAGAAAAAATTAGCATTTTTTTAAATTTATTTTAAATAGAAGTTTTTGTTTTTTAAAGTAAGGACCAAGCAGCCAGCGGCAGACAGTGAGCCTATGTTTGATCAATTTAGCCTTCACAAATCATCACAACTTGCCTAAAATAAAATCTATAGATATAAAACAGTTCAAGCATATAACAATGTTTAAACGTTAAACCTAGATAAATGTGGCTATATCCAATTGTTTGTGCGGAGAGTGGAAGCTAAAGCACGCTTAGCAGGACATGGAGGCGCCAGCGCGATCACTTGCATACAAAAACTATTTCATTATAATCATAATCCGTAAAGATGCGCTTCTCTCTAAAGGCTCGTCTAATGAAGAGGTGAGTCAGGATCGGCAGCTTCATCCTTGCGACACATACACAGAAAACACTATTTATTAGTAAATAATTCAAATATCTCCTTCCTCTTTCCACCTGACACATTTACGGTAATTACTTTTGCCGATGCTTTGTGGTGAGCAAAGCATCACCAGTGATCATTTAGTGATGAAAATTTTTTCTTCACTAACTGATGGATGTCTAAAATATAAAAATAATGGTGAAGCCTAAAACAGGCCCGAAGCCCGGCCCGCGTCTGAACTATATGACATGAAAATTGGCCTGAAGCCCGGCCCGAAGGGGCGTAAAAAAGTCGGGGCCCGTTGCTGAAATGCAGGGCTCTACTCCATCCCCCCTATGGGACCCCTCTCTCGATACACTGGTTATGCTTTTGCCTCCTCGGCCGCCTTTTTCAAATAGGTGCAGTGCGTCCTCGTGGTGCTGTAGATTAGAAAATGCATGATCTGGAGCAGAGCAGAATGCGGGACCCGAGAGTTCTCATCCATTTCACATGGAAGTTGAGTTTGCGCAACTTAGGAATGAACTGAAAAAGTTTGCGCACACACACATAAACACGCACGTTAAACACAAAGAAGAGGACAAATCTTTCAGGCAGCATGAAGCGAAAAAAAAGAGGAGGAAAAGAGGAATCAGGACAACGAATTAAAAATGATAAATATTTTTTTCTCCGTTCGATATTGTGCTTGAATTCATTAGGCTACACAAAATATATTATTCGTGTCTCGCGAAGAGAAACGCACAGACTACAAATACACAACTAAACAAAACATTCTTTTCATGAGCTTCGCCACAACTCGTTCACGTGCTGATATTAATTCTGACTTAATTCAAATAACTATTAGGCTAAATAATAAAATAACGAGAATTCACTGACCAAAAGCAGCTTGAAAATGCTAACAAAGATGGATCCGTAATTGAAAGGTACTGTTATTTCATCAGTCAGTCATGGAAGTCTGGTGGTTGATGGGCTTCTGGCAACATTAATTTCAGGAGAGAAGACAATTTTATAGATTTGAGTGCACAGGTTTGAGTGTGCACATCCGAGTGAGAGAGAGCGAACGTCCTGTTTTGTGCATTATATACTATTAGATGTGTTTTGTCCACATTTCATATGTTGTATAATTATATCACTATGTAACAAAGATACATTAAAAAAAAATTTTTTTAATTCACTGATTAATTTTGCCTGGGGCCCCCACTTCATGTAGGTACGCCTCTGCTGGCGATATGACGCTTTGAAAAATGAACATATTGCCCAACACTAATACACACCCCACACACACACTCCTATGGGTTACTTATTTTGCTTGTAAGAACTTAAAAATCACAGTTTTGAAAAAAAAAAAATTTGCAGCACAACTGATTAAACAGTAATAAGAAATGTTTCTTGAGCACAAATCAGTATATTAGAATGATTTCTGAAGGATCATGTGACACTGAAGACTGGAGTAATGAAAATTCAGCAAATAAAGTACACTTTAAAATATATTAAAACAGAAGACAGTTACTTTAAATTGTAATAATTACACAATATTACTGTTTTACTGTATTTTTGATCAAATAAATGCAGCCTTGGTGAGCAAAGATCCTTCTTTCAAAAACACTAAACATCTTAACCAACCCCAGACGTTTGAAATATAGTGTACTTCCTCAAGCCATATGATTATAGGTATCATTTATGTCCTTAGCACAAATTCCAAAGTTTAATACATAGAGTTATGGTTTATAACAAATCCTAAGTCTGAGTATAAGCAACAGCAGTCCTTAGGTGATACTTAGCAAGCACCAATCACACACACACACACACACACAAACACAAACACAAACACAAACACCTGGTAGGAGGTGGAGAGAGATTGTGGATAGCAGTGAACATTCAGATCAGTAAAGCTGGAAGATCCTGGAAGATCAAGAGCTTTTCAATTTTCTCCCAAACTGTGTTTAATTAAATATTGGATGTCCTTTTTCCATTAGCTCACACACAAATCACATGATTAGTTATTTGAGTTTTCTTTATCCTTCCATCTTTTGCTGAAATGGATTTCTATAGCAGAAATGCACAATGGTTGTTTCAAATTGACAACTTTCATTAGTGATTTCAGTAGGCCTTGCTGAATACTGCAGAGGGTGATATGAGCAGGCTTTTTTTCCACATATATACTGTATACACACAGAAAGTCAGCACTGGGGTAAAGTTACTGCTCAAATGAGCACAGAAGACACACTGCAAAAAAATTTCTAGCTTGGATTTTTTTGTCTTGTTTCCAGCCAAAATATCAAAAAATTCTTAAATCAAGAAGGATTTTCTAGACAAGTAAAAATGATTGTCTTGTTTTCAGAAGAAACTTATTAAATTAAGTGAGTTTTTGCTTAGAACAAGCAAAATAATCTGCCAATGGGGTAAGCAAAATAATCTTATTGTGGGGGAGTTGTGGCCTAATGGTAAGAGAGTCAGACTCGTAACCCAAAGGTTGCGGGTTCGAGTCTCGTACCGGCAGGGATTGTAGGTGGGGGGAGTGAATGTACAGTGCTCTCTTCCACCTTCAATACCACGACTGAGGTGCCCTTGAGCAAGATTGTGGGCATACTTGGCCACATGTCACATGTCACATCACTTATTTCAAACAGAAAACAAGATTTTTATTTTATTTACCCCATTGGTAGATTATTTTGCTTGTTTCAAGCAAAAACGCACTTAATTTATTTTTTTTTTTTTCTGAAAACAAGACAATCATTTTTACTTGTCTAGATAATCCTTCTTGATTTAAGAATTTTTTGATATTTTGGCTGGAAACAAGACAAAAGTTCTAAACTAGAAAAGCATTTTTTGCAGCACCCACAATGCAAAGCTGTTTAGGTGCAACTGACGTTCAGGATAACAGTTTGACTCTACCTGATCTAGCAAGTGAAACACAAGAACATCTAGTGCAGCATAGGGCTGGGTATCGACTCAGATGTCCCGATTCGATTCGATTTCGATTCGCAAGCTCTCGATTCGATTCTCGATTTTTTGATTACATTCAGTGAATATAGTTTTAATACAAATGCTATTGATATTTCTAAAAAATTTACAGTAAACTTCAGTTTACAAATGGTGAATTAATAAAAAAGAAATTAAGCCACATGCCTTTATTTTAAACCTATACTTTTTTTGTATGGGTCCTTTTTTAAACAATAATAGGGCCCTATAAAATGTTCTTAATTTTTCTGGTAATCAGATGAAGGCATAAAACATTAATTTAATTTATCCTAATCAAATGAAAATTAAACCCTTTTATTTTTTGGCAAACAAAGTGCTGCACAACAGAGGTTTACTGTTAAAATTAAAAAGAAAACAGATGTGATTATTCCTTTAAAAATAAAGATTTATTAATATTTATTAGCAGTAGTAGCATTGAGTCTTAAGACTGCTAAATAGTAATATATTCTGACAGTTTCTTAACGTTAAACTAAACTTTTATTTTGACGGGTTGCCGTGAAGAACTGGCAGCTGCTGTGTATGTGATATGACGGTAGTCATCCGCGCTTTAGTATGTGTAAACAAAACAGTGCGCCGCGC
>NW_015505325.1:557139-609475 GCF_001515645.1 Sinocyclocheilus grahami | reverse complement strand
CGTCAGTATCGATATATCGATACTTTAGATCGATACGCCCATCCCTAATTACTATAGCATTTCACCTGAGCATTGCGAATCACACGTATGGCCATGATAAGCGCTGAATGAATGACAGGCTTTCTGTTGTAACATCGTGCAAGGTAAATAAGGGTGACATCTAGTGGAGAAGACTAATGATAAGATTCACGTTAATCATACCCAAACATGGAGAATATTACGCCAGTTTTGTGGTCAGTGTTATGATTACTTCTGAATTTCACAGCTCCAGAGCTGAAAAATTAACGTTAGCCACAGGACAAAATAAAGGAGGAGGAGAGAGGAGGTACAAATCACTTTGAGGAATTTCAGTTTCTGCAGATTTAAAATGGAGCAGTCAAAACACTTTCTGCTCCTCAAAAGTGTTCATGATACTGGATCAAATCACTTGCCCGAGACTCATATAAACATAAATCATTATACTTGGATGTTATAAGTTGCACTGAGTAAATACAGCTGGATGAAACAAAAACGGTCCGTCTTCATTTCAGGCTGCAAAGTGGGTATCTTTTCTATACCCACTGTAGGTATATAATGTAGTAAGTCAATTATTGTAAATGACACTAAAATGTGCCAAAAATAAACGCATTACTTATATAAGTGAATTAAATCAATAAATTAATCAAGGACTCTTGATTAATTTTGAACAGTTTATGAACACAGTATTTGTTTTCACTGAGCAAGGGGTTTGGGCTTGTACAGTGGTGTTTTTTTACATGTTTGTCACACTTTAATGTTTCAGATCATCAAACAAATTTAAATATTAGTAAAAGATAACACAAGTGAACACAACATGCAGTTTTTAAATGAAGGTTTTTATTATTAAGGGAAAACAAAATCCAAAACTGCATGGCCCTGTGTGAAAAAGTGTTTGCCCCCTAAACCTAATAACTGGTTGGGCCACCCTTAGCAGCAACAACTGCAATCAAGCATTTGCGATAACTTGCAATGAGTCTGTTACAGCGCTGTGGAGGAATTTTGGTCCACTCATCTATGCAGAATTGTTGTAATTCAGCCACATTGGAGGGTTTTCGAGCATGAACCGCCTTTTTAAGGTCATGCCACAGCATCTCAATAGGATTCAGGTCAGGACTTTGACTAGGCCACTCCAAAGTCTTCATTTTGTTTTTCTTCAGCCATTCAGAGGTGGACTTGCTGGTGTGTTTTGGATCATTGTCCTGCTGCAGAACCCAAGTTCGCTTCAGCTTGAGGTCACGAACAGATGGCCGGACAATTCTCTTTCAGGATTTTTTGGTAAACAGCAGAATTCATGGTTCCATTTATCACAGCAAGCAGCAAAACAGCCCCAGACCATCACACTACCATCACCACCATATTTGGTATACTGTTGGTATGATGTTCTTTTTCTGAAATGCAGTGTTACTTTTACTCAAGACGTAATGGGACACACACCTTCCAAAAAGTTAAACTTTTGTCTCGTCAGTCCACAGAGTATTTTCCCCAAAAGTCTTGGATCATCAAGATGTTTTCTGGCAAAACTGAGACGAGCCTTTATGTTATTTTTGCTCAGCAGCGGTTTTCGTCTTGGAACTCTGCCATGCAGACCATTTTTGCCCAGTCTCTTTCTTATGGTGGAGTCATGAACACTGACCTTAACTGAGGCAAGTGAGGCCTGCAGTTCTTTGGATGTTGTTGTGGGGTCTTTTGTGACCTCTTGGATGAGTCGTCGCTGTGCTCTTGGGGTAATTTTGGTCGGCCGGCCACTCCTGGGAAAGTTCTCCAAGGTTCCATGTTTTTGCCATTTGTGAATAATGGCTCTCACTGTGGTTCGCTGGAGTCCCAAAGCTTTAGAAATGGCTTTAAAACCTTTTCCAGACTGATAGATCTCAATTTCTTTGGATCTCGGCATGATATCTAGCTTTTGAGGATCTTTTGGTCTACTTCACTTTGTCAGGCAGGTCCTATTTAAGAGATTTCTTGATTGTGAACAGGTGTGGCAGTAATCAGGCCTGGGTGTGGCTAGAGAAATTGAACTCCGGTGTGATAAACCACAGTTTTAACAGGGGGGCAAACACTTCTTCACACAGGGCCATGTAGTTTTGGATTTTGTTTTCCCTTAATAATAAAAACCTTCATTTAAAAACTGCATGTTGTGTTTACTTGTGTTATCTTTGACTAAAATTTAATTTTGTTTGATGATCTGAAACATTAAAGTGTGACAAACATGCAAAAAAATAAGAAATCAGGAAGGGGTCCAACACTTTTTCACACCACTGTATGTCTGTTGTTTATTTCAAAATGACAGGTCTAGCGCTGACTGAGAGCTGGAGGTGAAAGGTCAGGCTCATGGTATACATTCCTACCTTGTAATGCCTCCTTTGCTCTGTCCAGCTCCTGCTCTTTCTGTGTTAGCTGCACGCGGAGCTGTGAGACAGACAGCAGCTCCATGGAGCAGCCTCCTCCTGTCTCCTCCAGCTCACGATTCAACATCTCCCTGACCTGCTTCAGCACTGACACCTCCTCCTGCAGACGCACCACCTCCTCATGCAACAGCACTACAGAGAAAGGGACAGAGAGAGAATAATTTAACATTATAACGCATCACTGTGATGGTTTCCTGGTTTATTTTGCAACAGGTGAATGCTTCTTATTATTAAATTATTTACTATTATTGTTATTAGAAGTGGCATTGAGCGAAGTGGATTTTAAATGCAACCGCAAAATAATTAAATAAATACATAAAGATACAGCAAGGATGCATCAAATTGATCAAATGTGACAGTAAAGACATTCACAATATGCCAAAAGTACTTTATTGGAATGCCATTCGGCATCCAGGACCAGAACTATTTGAAGTATGAAAAGAAAATCCTTCAAAGTATTCCATCAATTCAACTTCATGCAAAATATGCATATATATACCTCCTACATGCAAAGCAATTAGATCATCTCAAGTGTTGGGACACAAGCATGAGAGCATTCCTGTCATTTCTGCAGAGTGAAGCTATAGAAACTAAGCGTAGGTAAAGGGTGAGATGGAATGTCAAATAAATTGTTTAGAAGGCTTCAGTGATGACAAAATCACACAGAATCTACAAAGATAAAAATCACACATACATAAATATACACATGATTCTGCATATGTGCAACAGAATCACACAAACATGAACTGCCCTTATTATGATCTTTGTGCTTCAACTTTTTAAATAGCACTTCTGGATTTACACAAAGAGATAAGTGTATGTACAGTAGTGTGTGAATAAAATCATAAAAGCAAAAAAACGTCTGCTAAACGACAAAATTTAAATATAATGTAAATGTAAATAACAAAACTACATTGAAATTTTAAAACAAGCTCCAAATCAAATAAGTAACACAAATAAAATAAATCTCTTCATATAAACAAAATAAGACTTTGTCTGTGCTCTTTCCATTTAAAATTAGAGGCAACCACTGCATTTTAATCTTGATCCAAACAAAGACGCTGCATACATGCAACATGAGCAGTTTTTAATCTAAATTAGATTGTATGATTTCGAAATTTGAAGCAAAAACAATATGGTTTGATTTCAGTTTTGTGAAACTACACATAAAAATATCTGCATGAAACCGAAACAGCAGACGAGCTGAATGAGACGCAGATTCACTCTCTGCCAGCAGGCGGTGCTTAAAGCGTTTCCTTGGTTTCCACTGTAAACAAAGTAGCGCTGAACTTATGAACTTTAATATGCATTATACACAGACAAGATGAAAAGAAACAATACCATCTAAACTTTTCTAAAGACAGTAAGTTCCCCTCAGACATGCATTCATATAAACTCTTACCCCTAAATGAATCGCGGTTAATCGTTACATCCCTAGGATGAAGTGATGCCAGGCCTGTCCTGTGTGATAAATAGGGCTGTGTATCACCAGCAAAGTCACGATACGATACATATCACGATACAGAGGCCACAATACGATACGCATCACGATACTAACAGGACTGCACTGAATTTCACCTCAGAAGAATTTAGTAAAACAGTTATTTATTAAACACTGCATACTATAGTGCCATTTCTCGCACTTTTCTACTCAATTTTAAATGTTATTCTTGTATTCAAATTAAGCACAGTCCACTGCTGCACATGTACCACAATATCGATACAGGGCCAGCTGTATCAATACTCGTATCTTCAAATCTCTGTGACGATACATCGTCATATCGATGTATCGAACACAGCAAAATACAACTCCCACAGTCCCTCCATCATGCTCAGTATTATCCATCTTCTGAAGGTGGGGCATTTTGATGCAAACAGCTCTACGACATTGCATCACTGCATGTCTTGCCTGCTTTTACTAATTAATTTTGCGTTAAACAGAATGCTGATGACACGTAAAAAAAGCCAAGAAAAAAAGATTTAACAATTTTGTCCCCAATCCAATACTGTGGAGTAACTGACAAAAATAATTTAAGGAAGTAAGACATTTTCAAGTTTACCTCCTACTATTAATTAAGAAATGTTTATGTGGGAGTGCCTTAATGTTAATTTACTTAGTCCTGTGTGATGTGGAGGACTAAGTAATAATACAAAATAATCAAATAAATAATACAAATAATACAAAGAGAGATTTTTAGTATTAAGCATAAAATGAGAAAGCAAATTGCACATTATTTTGTTACTGTATAATATAAATATTATTATAAAATATAAAATATAATATTCTAATACTATATTCTAATATTTTACCTTTTAAATAAAATTATTATTATTATGTGCATACCATTTAGCCTTTAGAAATAGTCTTCTACAACAGCATCTAAAAATATATTTATGCAAATATTTACTTTAACCTAGTCTAAAGTTCATGTCCATTTGTTAACGTGTGTGTGTGTGTGTGTGTGTGCGACTGTGTCTGTTTGAAAATAAACACACTTGATGACGCAACGGTCCATTCTGATGCCTCATTGCATTTTTGCATTTACACTTTGAAAACCACTTGAATCAAATCAGCCAATACATCATCTGATCACACACATAAACCCTCTCCCAGTGAAACCAGTCATGCAGCTACAAAGAAAGTCTTGCTGCTCTCCGTTTCTCTCTAGCCTGAGGGGAAATGTTCACGATCAGTCGTTTACTCACCCGCATTCACCGCTCATCCCTCACTATCGTCTACACCAAGTCAAATGCTCCAGACTAAAAGAACCTCAGCTATCATCTCCTGCACTGAATCCATGAGCAAGCCATATTCAAAAGCTCAAACTCCCTCTTCACCTGCCAGGAGCGACTCCCACTGGTTTACAGATATTAAATGTCCTCAGACCTCCCTCTTTTAAATGCTTAAAAAGGAGGAGCTACAACTGACACCACTGTTCAGCAGACACACACACACACACACCAGGCAAAAGGAAAGGAAGGATCTAGGGTCAAGGTGCAGAATTTCAAGCAGGTAATGACTCTCTTTTCAAACACACACACACACACACACACACACACACGCAGCACTCTCACTCACCAGATTCTGGTAAGAGGAAACTACACACACACACAAGTTAACAATCAACAACTAACACACGGTTCTCAGAATAATCTACAGGAAACCCCTGGTATTGCAATCTGTCTTCATTCACTTGTTTTTCCTCAATCAGTTTTGATCCCAGTATCTCCGTTTGTGTGTGTGTGTGTGTGTGTGTGTGTGTGTGCGCGCGTGTCAATTCACTGTAACAGACTAAATTGAAAGCTGACACTTAAACAGCACATGCTGTCAAGCATCGCTTTTTTGCCTGGGAAAAAGATCTGCAAGGGTTTCATTGCGAGACATTTTTTATAATAAAAACATTTGCAGAAATACAAAAAAAAATATTTATGTCAAATAATTTGGTATCACTTTACAATAACGTCCCATTAGTTAAAGTTAGTTAATGCATTAACTAACAATGAGAAATATTTTTCCTACAGTATATATTTAGCATTGTTAGTTTACGTTATCTTAAGTCCATTAAATAATATTATTCGATAAATCTTTTGATTTTAATAATGTATAAGATTAATTAATGCTCATCAGTTCATGTTAACTAATGTAAGTTAAAGGGGTCATACGATGCGATTTCAATTTTTCCTTTCTCTTTGGAGTGTTACAAGCTCTTGGTGCATAAAGAAGATCTGTAAAGTTGCAAAGACTAAAGTCTCAAATCCAAAGAGATAATAGCCTTGTCCAAATACCCACACTTGCGGTCTTTGCACTTGACCACTTGACTACTTATATGACGCATTTCCTGTATTTGGCCCAAGTGTTCAAGTGAGCATGAAGACCCCAAGTGTGTGTCGAACTTTTCATTAGCTGATGGGACTTTGTTAACGTGTGTGTGTGTGTGTGTGTGTGCGACTGTGTCTGTTTGAAAATAAACACACTTGATGACGCAACGGTCCATTCTGATGCCTCATTGCATTTACAACAACACACTTTGAAAACCACTTGAATCAAATCAGCCAATACATCATCTGATCACACACATAAACCCTCTCCCAGTGAAACCAGTCATGCAGCTACAAAGAAAGTCTTGCTGCTCTCCGTTTCTCTCTAGCCTGAGGGGAAATGTTCACGATCAGTCGTTTACTCACCCGCATTCACCGCTCATCCCTCACTATCGTCTACACCAAGTCAAATGCTCCAGACTAAAAGAACCTCAGCTATCATCTCCTGCACTGAATCCATGAGCAAGCCATATTCAAAAGCTCAAACTCCCTCTTCACCTGCCAGGAGCGACTCCCACTGGTTTACAGATATTAACTGTCCTCAGCCCTCCCTCTTTTAAATGATTAAAAAGGAGGAGCTACAACTGACACCACTATTCAACACACACACACACACACACACACACACACACACAGGGCTAAAGGAAAGGAAGGATCTAGGGTCAAGGTGCAGAATTTCAAGCAGGCAATGACTCTCTTTTCAAATACATCCATACACACACACACACAGCACTCTCACTTGTCAGATTCCTGTAAGAGGAAACCACACACACACACACACACACACACACACACAGAGAGAGAAGTTAACAATCAACTGCTAACACACAGTTCTCAGAATAATCTACAGGAAACCCCTGGTATTGGCATCTATCTTCATTTGTTTTTCTCAATCAGTTTTGATCCAAGTATCTCAGTTTGTGTGTGTGTGTGTGTGTCTTTCAATTTATTGTAACAAACTACAGTGGGTACGGAAAGTATTCAGACCCCCTTACATTTTTCACTCTTTGTTATATTGCAGCCATTTGCGAAAATCATTTAAGTTCATTTTTTTTCCTCATTAATGTACACACAGCACCCCATATTGACAGAAAAACACAGAATTGTTGACATTTTTGCAGATTTATTAAAAAAGAAAAACTGAAATATCACATGGTCCTAAGTATTCAGACCCTTTGCTGTGACAGAGTGAAAAATTTAAGGGGGTCTGAATACTTTCCGTACCCACTGTATATTGAAAGATGACACTTACACAGCACATGCTGTCAAGCATTTCATCTGCAAGCATTTCACTTTGTCAGAAATTTGGAATAAAAACTGATGTTGAACTACAAAAATTTTTTTTTTTATGTTAAATAATTTGGCATTACTTTACAATAACATCCTATTAGTTAAAGTAAGTTAATGTGTTAACTACAATGAGAAATACATTTCCTACAGTATTTAATTGTTAACATTAGTTTAGCATTGTTAGTTTATGTTAAGTCCATTAAATAATATTATTAGATAACTTCTGATTTTAATAATGTATCCACAGGCGTGGCCATTTGTAATTTTAATGTGTCTGGCTTCTGGTGTCATTCGCTTCCAGCAATTTTTAGCTGTACAAAACAGCTCGTTTTGCTGCTTGATATTGCAAACTGGTGCGTCTTACCATATTATTTTTAATGTATTATTTTAATTATGAACACACTGGTTTGTAGTGCAAACAGTTTTACCGTTTACTGCACTTTGTTATTCTTCTTGTTATTTTCCTACAGTGGATAATGAACCGGAAGTCTCGCACATTCACAGAAAACAGCTCACTTCCACGTTGAAAAATAAAGTGGACAAGAATAATAAATGCTTCAGAAGTATTTTTATTATGAGTTCATGTTAACTAAAGTAAGTTAACAAATGTTGACAAATTGAACCTTATTTTAATGTTACAATATTTCTCTTCTGCAGTTTTAAATTCAAAATAATATTAAAATAATATTTAAAATACATATTTAAGATTTTTAATTATAGATGTGATGAAATATAAAACTAGTCATATCCATTTTAAAGATACAATTTTTCAGTCTGAATCTTTAGTGGAACCTCTATATTATAGTAAGAAGGATTTATCAGATAATTATAATGTAAACACACATATTCCCAACAGCTAAAACAACTAATATCATTCAAAAATTATACCTATTGAGTAATATAAAATGATCAAAGCAATAAAAAAATATAAATTTCATGTGTGTTCTTACTGGAGATACAGTGGGTTCATATAATTTTTTATTTGTGTGTTTATTTATGCTTTACAAACACCTCCGTAATAAACTTTTTTTTTTAATTATATATTATGATACTATGCTAACATCATAAGCCTAATAATGGTACAGTTGCTTTTGCTGCACACACTACCATTTAACAATTAACAGTTTTTTTTTTAAAGAAGTCTCCTATGCTCACCATGGCTACATTTAATATTACATTAAAAACTGTAATATTGTGAAATATTATTACAAGACACATTTCTTATCATCAATGATGAAAACAGTTTATATAGTAATATTCAAACTTTTTTTTTTGTGGAAAATGTGATACATTTTTTCCAGGAATCTTTGATGGATAACAGTTTCAAAGAACAGCATTTATTTGGAACAGAAATCTTTTGTGACATTACAATTGTCTTTACTTTTGTTTTGATTATTTTAATGCATTCTTGCTGAATAAAATAATTAATTTCTTTAAAAATCTTACTGAACCCTTATGCTAGTTTATAAATGTTTCTTACCAAAAAAGGCAGGCAGATATGTAGTAGTCTGAGTTATGGTGACAAAAAAAGTCACCATTTGCCAGCCATTTTCATTTATATATTTATACACAACATCATGCTGTATAAGTTGAGCTGCCTGCACAAATGGCTGGGTCTCAAAAGTGTGCAAGGGACCCAGTCCCAGTCCAAAACAGCATTTTGGGGCATGAAATACCCCAAATGCTGTAAAGCTCACTGGGTCACATGTACACACAGACTCACATTCACTCAGGTATTCACAAACCAAAACTTATACTCACACAAAATCTGTTGGCCTGATTGCAGCTGTGCTGCTTTTCAACACTGGGCTAAATTTTACAGATCCCTCAGGATGGTTTGTCAACACACACACACTACACCTGTCAACATAGTTCACACACACATACAAACATACAATCCCACTTGCACAAAGCAAAGTAAAGTGTGGCTAACTGCTGTGCCAAGCACACCGTAGCCAAAGACAAACAAATGCAGGCTGCCATCATCTTCTGACAGCTCATTACTCTAGTCTTTGAGCCAAAAAAACAGCATTTACACTATGAAGTATAATAAACAAACGCACAAGACCCAACATAAGCTGATGATATGAACCAAATGAAAAAACGAAGAGAATAAATGAGTGATAAAAGAGGAGAGGTTTGTTTAAGAACTGCAGCCATAGTCAATCCCTCTGTGGAGATGATGAATCAACTAATTCATAATGTATAACCTGATTTATAAAAGTAAGTCAATCTGTTGTCTCTCTACCACTCCATCTCTTTCTCCTTTCTTCTCCCTGTTTGATAGGATAGGAAAAATAACTTACTGCAAACAGAATGAAGGGCTGAGAGTGAACGTGTGTGGTCCTGCATAGCCAGACTGGACCACTAGCATAATGCCAGGTCCACATGGGATCTTATTCTGGCCAAGAACCATTTAAATAGGTAAAGGTTGTCTGACTGATGCATAAAGTCACCAACCACACCGTTTTAGTTGATTTTACATGCTGTACAGCTGTAAAACCACAGTAATAAGGCATCAGAGCTGTGCGCACGCTCAGCATGTATAAGGGTTGTCGGCTCACAGGGAATTAGGTTCAGTCTGGGTCATGTCATGTACTTTCCACTGTCATGTAAAAATAAAGGCAAAAAAGCCCCCCCCCCCCCAACCCCTCCAAAAAACAAACAAACAAGCTCCTAAGAAAACAAACTGGCAGCTCGTTCAAATGCACAGCAGTTCCCATAAACGTTGTATAGACAATGATTAAATTACTAGAAAATCTGACAGCTCACAACTCCAGTAACCAGTTCTTCCACAGAAGCACTCATTGCTACAAAGAGGTAACTAGTAAAGAGTTTTCCTAGTAAATATACACTACTGTTCAAAAGTTTGGGGTTTGTTTGGAAGAAATTAGGGTTGAACGATTTTGGAAAATAATCTAATTGCGATTTGTTTTTACCAATATTGCGATTGCGATTTAATATGCAATTATTTTTAAAGCTCTTTATGTTCTGTATTATTCAACAAAGACAAGCTAAAAATCATTGAATAGTATGACCAACACAATATTAGATAGATTAAACATAAATAAAATTAGGTGATGCATGAATTGATATGAATAACATTTTTATTTAACAACTACAAATCACAGTATATTGACTGAACTTCCAACCAAAGCATGTAATAATTATGACAACATAAAGCACTGACAAATAAGCCTGGTGTAAACATTAATATGAAAGTCAGTAATAGGGATGCACGATATATCGGCCACCATATCGGTATCGGCCCATATCGGCTCATTTTTTCTGTTATCGGTATCGGCCTGATAAGAAAATTTGGCCGTTAATCACTGTCTGTTAACTTTAGAGTAGACAGACTTTAAATAAATAAATAAGAATATATATATATATATATATATATTATTTTAAGGTCGAAGTCTTCAGTAATGAAATGCACCATAACACTGTTACTGCTTGAGTAATTTCAATGTGCCGTTTTGAAGTACGTTCATACGCTTTCAAACATTTCCGCTTGTAGCGTGCCAGGGTTGCCAGGTTTTCACAACAAAACCTGCCCAATTGCTACTCAAAACTAGCCCAATCACATTTCGAGTGGGGGGTCCACTGGTAAAAATGTCCACGTTCCAGGGAGTAAAATACACGTTTTTTTGGAGGGGTTCCCCAAACCGCAGACTTGGCAACACTGTAGCGTGCCAACTTGATGCTTCCTCTGAAGACTGCTTAGATGTGTTCGACTTGAAGCAACTCTGCTTAGACCGATCGGTGTGTGTCATCAAAGTACTGCGAGAGCTATAAGAGAGCGGATGTCTCCTTATGCTTTCTCTCGCCGTACTTTGATGTCATAAACCGATCGATCTTCAAGTCGAACACACCTCTTTACTCTCGCGTGTCAAGTGACCGAGTGTAATCGGAGCCTCTGTGATTGAAACATCACGGTTTTTCATATCGCAATTTAATGCAAATGCAATTAATCGTTCAGCCCTAGAAGAAATTAATACTTTTATTCAGGAAGGATCTATTAAATTGATCAAAAGTGACAAAAACTTACATTGTTACAAAAAAAAGTTATATTTGCAAGAAATGCCGTTCTTTTAAACTTTCTATCAAAGAATTCTGAAAAAACACTTTTTAGGAAAAAAAATATTAACCAGCACAACTGTTTTCAAACCTGATAATAATAATAAGAATAAGAAAAAAAAATGCACCAAATCAGCATATTAGAATGATTTCTGAAGGATCACTGAAGACTGGAATAATGGCTGCTGAATATTCAGCTTCATCATTACAGAAATAAATTACATTTTCAAATATATTAAAATAGAACAGTTATTTTAAATCAAAATATTATTTCACACTAACTGTTTTTACTATATTTTAGATCAAACAAATGCAGCCTTGGTGAACATAAGATACTTCTTTCAAAAACATTTATAAAATCTTACTGCCCACTGGCCCCAAACGTTTGAACAGTATTGTAAAAAAGTGTGGGTAACCAATTCTCACTATTTCTCTAATAATTTCAGTCACATGACTGGCTCGAAGACCTGGCAGGCAAAACATCCATAGAACTACAGCACAAGCCTGTCAATTTTCCATCTGTTCCCAATCCATAAATATTTAGATCACCTCTCAAAAGAATAAAACTAAGATATGTGAACAAAATGCAAGTTTTGGCCATTTGAAATACATATAAAACACCCGCCACAATATTTCAGACATTCTAAACCATTTAATGTGAAAACATTAAAGTGCCTTTAAAACGGTCATATTAAAAGATAAAATTCAGTACACACCTTATTGATGATGCGTACTTTATACAGGCAAGCAGATGAGCCCGGAATATGAACGCAATGTGCTAAATGGTTAAGTGTTTTCTTTATAATGGTTTTCTATGGAAAAAAAACATGTGAAACTTTGCATCATCAATAAGGTGTATACTGAATTTGGCCTTTAAATATCACTGTTTTACTACATTACTAATGCAAACCTCGTAAAATAACTGGTGGTCAGTGGCAGAAAGCCTTGTTTTGTCTTCCATGTGGGTGTTCCTGCAAGGGTGTGATGTCATGTGAAAATGTGAATGAATTCCCAGACCAAGCCAAACAATCAGATTGGAGCTTATGATTTTGCAAAAACCTCTATTCCTTTAAATGTGCAGCCTGATGTTGAGACTAGTGTGTGTGTGTGTTCGTTCATCTTCTGGCTCAGGAAAATTCTCCACTATCTCTCAGGCGAAGCCTCATAGATCACTCTGAGTTTCAATCTGACACACACACTCATTTTCATTCCACTAGTCAGTGGTGCATTTTAGTGGTGCGAGAGTATTTGTGTTTATCTGGACTTCCTTACATGCTTTTCAGCATGTATACTATTCTTACCTTTATCTAATGACGTCTCGTGAATGACAACGTCATCTTTTTGACCAAGCTCTGTCAAAGCTTTCTGTCTTTGCACCGGTGCATCTGAAAGCGAAACACAGAGATACATAACATTAGATTTATAACCATTGTGTGTTTGAGCAGGATTCACTCTTCTGGTTTCATTACGATCGCTCCATTTGGTTGGAAATTCACATTTTAGCTAAATAAATGTCTAGAGTTCAGCTTGAATGACCTCTGGTATAAGCTGCAGTGTATCTCACCTCTAATCCGGCTGAAATATCACACCACTCATTGCAGAAGGAACTGCATTTAACACACAAATCAATGACAGAATAGAGGCTCAGCCACTGGATGCTTGTTATAATACCTTCAGGATAGATTTCAATGCTTAGAAAGCTTCTTTACCTAATTAAAGTGAGCATAATCTTATAAAACTAAATCACCGGCTTTATTCTGCAAGGGAAATGTGTTTTTTTCTCTCTCTCTCTGAAGATGTTATCACTCATGTCTTCTGATCATCCATCACTCAATTTTAATTTCAGCACCGACGGAGAATTTGTTTGGCAGGTGCCACAGTGTCAAAGATCAACATCCTTCAGATGAGCGTGATAAGATTCTTCAGTTGTCAGCGACTTAAAACACTTCCACACACACTTCCTTGAAAAATATTGATTTTGTGATTGTGAGTGACAAAATCACTAAAGTGCTAAGTGCTAATATGTCTGGTTTCCTTTTTTAATCATTCTCTCGTTAGCTTTTCTCAAACCCTTAAGCTGTAAAAGCATTACAGCATTATATAAAGACCATTTCTCTACATAAAGTGGGGTCAAAGTCTGAGACCACCAGGAAAAAATGCTTCTTTTTTATTTTATACAATGTTTTTGGTACAAATTATGTTCTCAGCATAGCAATTTGAGTGAAAAATGCTCCCCGTCTCTGGGGCTCTTCTGCATGCTGAGTTTAACAGATCGATGTTGAATGGATGAAATGTTTTGTTTCCCAGAAAGAGAGACAAAAACAAGTTAAAAGAGAGTGAGGGGGAGGAATGACATTTCTAACTAAGAACAAAATGCAGCAGAAGGAAAATGTCTTTGTCAAAACTTCAAACACAGCTAAGGCATTTTAAATACAGAATTTGAACATTTTTGTTCTCAGTCTTCCTGTAAATCATTGAAGAGAGATCCTCTAAAGCACATGAATTCACATGGTAAATCATAAGCATCCCGTCGCCATTGGAACCAACTGGGATGACTGGAGAGTGGTTCACCAACCAGATTTGACATTGCATTTGTGTGCTCTGTGAAGGTATGAAGTTTGAAATGTCTCATTCATGGGTCAAAACTCCTCTGTCTCTCTGACAGAACGTCTGGAACCGATTCAGGACTTGGCCAGGGGTTGCTAAGCAACTGATGCCAAGGTAACAGCGCCCAAAACTCATATACTCATATACCCGTTTCAGGCAGAAGGTCATCAGAGGGGCCTAAATTTGGAAATAGGAGACACTAGTGGTGCAAAATACTTTTCCAGGTTACGTCAATTGAAAACAGCAACTGACACAGTATTTAAAAAATGTCCTGTTACATTTATGGTAAAAAAAAAAAAAATCCAACTGTGGTTTCCAGAAATTCATCATAATAAATATGATGACAATGTTTCAGGTATTATGAATTACCAAAATGTGCTTTTTACTTTAAAATGTACCGATAACCATCAAATACAGCTGGTAAAATAAAAAGCCATATAAAGAATTAGAGGTCACTGTAATTGGCCTAAAACATGGTAAATGGTGGACAGGGTATTACACACAAAGACAAAACACCAACACATGTCACTAGAATAATGGAATAAATAATAACTAAATAACATCAAATGTAACAAAACACCTTTAATGTACATTACTGTTAACAAAAATTTAAAAAATGCAATTTTTTTAAATATATAAAATAAAATCTTATGCGTCACGCTGGGACGTCTGAGAATGCCCTTTACTGTTTTTCACCATCAATTATACAGTAATGTTTAGCTTTTACATACAAAAACCCTAAATCTAAAAAAAAAAAAAACAACAACAAAGACTGAAAGTTAAGAGGCACTTGAATGAAATAAGTTTGGCCTGGGATTCGGGAATGGGGCTTAACAGAAAATGGAGTACCTACAATAAACAACAAACCATTCCAACATCCCATTCAGTTCTTTACCATGACTTTATTCATGATGGTTAAATTTGCGTGAACCACTTAAGAGACTCGAGACTTGAGAGAAATGATTAATGCAATATAAAAGAAAAGCTTGGCAGTGCCATAAGCAACGAAATAAAGCCACTGAATGAGATGTTCATGGGACACAAACAAGTTAATAACAGTGAAAGAGAGATCTGTTTAAAGCCACCAGCTGAAGCTGTGCTGATGGCCTTGTACATTCCCTGAATGACAAGCGATCAATTGTGCTTTATAAAGAAAGAAAGAAAGAAAGAAAGAAAGAAAGAAAAAGAATTTGAATGCACTGCAGATTTTAAAGTGTAGAGAGACCAGCATGAAAACTGTCAGTACTTTTAATAAAGCCTTAAACAGCCTAAATATTGGAAAATTGATTTTGGCCCAGGACATCAAGACGTTGGGTTTTGAGTCACTTCTTGAGCATTTGACCGTTTCATTTCAGTAAAACTATCATCATGTAATGCACACACAGAAATGTAATGGTATTCACGGCAACCCGTCAAAATAAAAGGTCGGTTTAACTTGAGGGCATTGGCAGAAATATATTACTGTTGTTGAGTAGAATGTACATAACAGACTGCTACTACTACTACTTAAATTATTAAAACCTTATTTTTAAGGAATAAGCATTCAATGTTTCTTCAATGTTTTAATTGTAATATTAAATGACCTTTATTTCCCAAAAAATTAAATTTGTTTAATTTTTTCATTACTTAAAAGATAGATTAAATGAATGTTTTATGCCTTAAAACAAAATGTAAATACACAACAAAGAATTTCAGAGCAAAAAAATCATAAGGCTATTGTAAGAATAAATTAAACTTGTTTTATGCTTTCAAATTAGACATGCTAAAACAGAATTTGGTTACAATAAAACATAAGGTTGGAAAAATAAAACATTTCATAGGGCCCTAAACGTAATATTTGTTAAACTTTTAATAAATTTATGTTAAATTGTTTAAGTTTCATGATTTTAATTAATTAGACATGCTTTTTGATTAATAAAATGTAATTTAACTATTAAAAAGGGAGTCCCCTCCCCCCAAAAGCCATAAACCTAGGGGAAACACAGAGTATAATGTCTGTGATCCAAAATGCATATAAAACCCTTACCAAAAAATTCCAGTTTGTCCAGACAGAGTTTGACATCTAGCTGTAACCTCTTAAACCTCATTGCAGGCAGGGTACAGGGTTTATTTCAGAAGCATATAATCTTTGAGTGCTGCAAATATCAAATACACACACACACACACACACACATTTTCTCTCTCTCTTTCTGGCTGGTAACCCCATCCAGTCGTTCTGATGCCAAACGGTAAACAGATATAAGTTCACTCTCGACATCTGTGTTTAACATTATAGTGAACACTGGCAAACACCAACAACACACAAACTGCATCCTTACAACTCAAACATGAACACAAAATGTTTATGATTTATCAACTTCTTAACATACTGTGATGATTTGCTTGAAAAATAATGCACAAATAAAATTTTCAAAACTACATTTGATCACACAGATGCTCAAAACTGTATCCCAAAGTACTACGCTACATGCTTTAAAACAAACACAACTGCATTCTTTTACAACAGAGCAAAAAATTAACTGAAACCCTATCACAAGTCACATAAACGTTTAAATATGGCTGCACATTCAAATTGGGCTGATCATATTACATGACGAAGAGCAAAACTAACATGCTTCATGGGTTAGTAACTGTCACAGTGGAAATGACAACAAATGCATTTGCTCTTTCACACAGACAAAGCTGCTACTCACTTTTTTCCTCTGTTTTGTAGCCCTACAGAAGTGAAAGAGAGAGAGCGAGAGGCAAAACTGTCCTGTCAGCTCCTCTAGATCTTCCATACTAACAGAGCAGGTGGAATATGACACTCTCTGAAGTGTGTGTGTGTGTGTGTGTGTGTGTGTGTGTGTGTGTGTGTGTGTGTGAGAGGGCATAAGAGTGAAGGGAGTTCATTGAGAAGTTTAAAACTATGCTTTGCAAAGGTTGAGCAGACTGCCCCTTTACACCCTCTCCCACACACACACTTTCACAGAGATTCAACCCAATGTGTTATACTGTAACTGTGATAAATAAGTCAGCGTATGGATGTGCTGCATAAGGGATTCAAAATTTGACAAGCAATGAATGCAAGTGGAAAAGAAAAACACTTTAAGGCTAGCTGAACAGTGCATTTATTAGGAGCTGCAAATAAATATCAAAGTGTTAGACTGATAGTCTGCCTTTCTTGGATCTATTCTCTAGATTAAATCAAAAGACAAACAGTTTCGACCAGCACCGGCCCATTGGTATATTTTTGCTAAACTCTAAAAACATACCTATACATAAAATTCACTGCAGTTTCCAGTTGAAATGAATACTAGTGGAAGTAAAACACCAACAACTTATTTATTTTTAAACAAATTATGATTACAGGCACATCTGCACAGATTATTGATTAATAAAGACTTATTTTTATGTGGTTCCTTACACAACATTAAGTTAAGACCTTAAAACACTTATGCCCTAGTGCATGATTTGTAAACTAATATTTTGATGTTTGCATCACATATGAATGGCTTTTCTAACATAATAAACTTGCTCATTTGGTTCAGCACTGCACTTGCGATGTGGGGCACAAGTCACGATAAAAGAGTCACAATAAAAGAGCTCAAACTAAAATGGCATGCTGGCACACCAAATGCATTTTTATCTCATGTTTGCTTTTGTTAACACTATTGGTTAGGTTTAGGGTAGGTGGTAGGGATGCACGATATATCGGCCACCATATCGGTATCGGCCCATATCGGCTCATTTTTTCTGTTATCGGTATCGGCCTGTTAAGAAAATTTGGCCGATATCTTAAAGCCGATAAATAATGCATTATTTCCTTCAGAGACACTTCAGATGCGCGTGGTACAGTACATTAAAAGTGACCTATTTTTCTATAAATGTAATGCCACATACAGTTTCAACCAACAACCACACACACACATTCATGCAATGTGACTCATACAGAGATCAGACAAGCTGTAATGCTCTTGAGGAGTAAATAGCCTCAATCAAGGGCATTAGAGCAGCAGCAGGACATGCAGCTGTCAGGTGACCTGAACACTTTCAGAACAGTGATAGCCAAACATCACCAACACAGCAGTAAAGATGTATGATTACAGCATTCATCAGTTCAGCACGAACGTGGGTACCTGTAGGGGGGAAAAAATGAAAGAAAAAGACGGGGAGAGAGAAAACAGAAGGATAGAGAGAGAAAGAAAAGAAAGAGAAGGATGGAGAAAAAGAAATGTGGTACTGGACCAGCATGTCTGGGATTCTCATTGCTCAATGGATGCCTACAGCAGAATGCGTTGCAGCAAAAGATACAATTTTCTCAATATGTGGTCTCATGACCGACTGTACGTTTCATAAAACTCCCCTTTAGATTCTAAGCATTCTATGATGCAGCGTGACATTTACAAACCTTCATATTAAACCAGCAACAAGCAATACTGTTCTATGTAGCTTTTAACCACTTTGACTTTTTGAATAGAGAGCAGGGTAGCTATTTACTGATAATAATGATGAAAATTATGATAACTGAAAATAATGATTATGCATGTAATGTGGTGTTTGGGTTTTGTCATGTTCATGTTTTCTATGTCTTTTATTTAGAAATTGTTTCCTGCTGTTAGTGTCATGCTTCCCTTGCCTCATGTCTCTCTGCCTTGTGTATGTGTCATGTTCTGATTGGTAGTGCTAGTCATGTGTCTTGTTTCCCATTGGTTTGTTCTTGTCATGTGACCCTCTTGTTTGATATAAGTAGCCATCATGTTCCCATAGTCTTTGTCGTGTATTGATGTTGTAACCTGCTGTCGGTGAGTCTAGTCTGTTCATGCCACGTCGAGTCTGTTCAAGTCGTCTCGGATTATTGTTTGGATCACTCTGTAAATAAACTGCACTTGGGTTCTTCACTACACTCGCCTTCAGTGGATTGATTCGTTACAATGCACCGTTCACAAGTTTCATTCACACATACATTTCATTATTATCAATGTTGAAAAAAATTGTGCTGCTTAATATTTTTTGTGTAAACCATGATATAGATATACTGTATATATATATATTTTTTTTTTTTGGTTACACTTTACTTGAAGGGGTGTGCATAAGACTGACATGACACCTTCATAATCATGACATGACACATGTCATGAATATGAAGGAGGTTTTATGCATGTTTATGACAACTGTCATTAAGTGTCATTCGCTCAGTTATGTAATTTTTAATGCAAAGATGACATTGTTTGAGATGTCTTTGTTATGGGCTATGGTTAGGGGTAAGGGTAGGGGTAGGGTTAGGTTAGGGTTAGGTCAGATAATGTCATATTTGCATTAAAAATAACATAACTGAGCGAATGACACTTAATGACAGTTGTCATAAACATGCATAAAACCTCCTTCATATTCATGACATGTGTCATGTCATGATTATGAAGGTCTCATGTCAGTCTTATACACACCCCTTCAAGTAAAGTGTTACCTTTTTTTTTTTTTCTTCAGGATTCTTTGATGTAATGAAATTCCAAAAGAACATCTTTAAAAAAGGATATTAAATATTGTTTTTCTTAAAAAAGTGACATTATAAATGTCTTTACTATCACTCTTGATTTGATGTACATTTTTCACAAATTAAGACATCACTAGCATGTGATGACATAATTCTGCCCTTTGAAATCATGAATCAGCCTGAAAGGTCACAAGAAAGGTCCTGTGTCTCAAGAGCAGCAAATCAGCAAAACAACTAGCTACAGCAAAAAAACAATGCAAAACACTCACTGGTCTGGTCAATAGAGGGCGGGCAATGCCACATTTTTTGCTGATTATTTAATAATGGGAAAAACAAAACAAAAAAAAGTCAGTCATGTTTGTCATAAGCACACTTATAATCAGACTGCGTGTTTTGTTGTTCGACGGTGTGAAATCAAGTGAGTCACAATCATTGGTGTGGTAAGAAGGAATGAACATCAACAAGATCAACTACACATAATCAGAAAATAGAGTAAGGCACCATTATCAGTAAAATAAAATGAGTCTGCAATATTCAAGAGAATAAAGGCTTAAGCCGGCGTGAAATTAAATTTCACTCTATTTTCTAAATACATGCTATAGATTTATTGTGATCAGTTAAAGGGTTAGTTCACCCCAAAATGAAAATTCTGTCATTAATCTGTCACATCTGTCTGATGCTGTCTATGGAGGGTCAGAGAGCTCTCAGATTCCATCAAAAATATTTTAATGCCGAGTTCACACTGCACGATTTTTCATAAGTTGTGTTCTGAAGATGAACGAAGGTCTTACGGGTTTTGAATGACATGAGGGCGAGTAATTAATTATTGACTTCGTAACGTCTAATCAAAACATCATAACTGTATCTTATGTTGAAAATGACAGACTTCTCTGTGTTGACATATCTATGACTTTTCCAATCATTTAGACAGCTGTACATTTTTTTCAACTGTTACAATCTGATGTATCTCATAAAATGGAAGAAAAGATTTGTCGATACTTCAGTTTAATCGTGACTTTAAATCAGCATCATTTCAGAAAAGAGCCGGATTCACAGGCCAGGTAAAACATCCGTCAGCACCATCAGGAATTCAAGCAGGATCAAATAAAGTGAGCGAATTAGGTATCATGGATAAGTTGAGAGCATATCCTACTCATATGTCTAATAATATTAGATTAAAACTGAACCCGGAACTGTCTCTAACTTGATGGTGGTGATTTAGTCTGACCTTTAATGCTGCTTTAGTGCCTTATATCTTAAATGATGGTGATTCCTTTTGATCCAAGCATGGAAATGGTCTTTATGAGTGAGCTGAGCTCTTGACTGCTTCAATCTAGAGGCTTGATGTGGATATACATAGAGATGTTTCATCTTTTGCCTTGCATTTAAATTAGGCAGTTCACATGTCTGAGGGATCAGGATCAGGATCAGGATCAGGACTGCATTCAGCCAGCTCCCGTCACATCGCGCTCTCACATATACATAACACCTGTTTATAAACACACTCTTGCTGAGATACAAACAACTAGATTTATTTTGCATTTTAATAATAGACAGACAAGCACATGGAACACCCTTATGAAAATATAATCACTTTTATACAACACAACATAATCGAAATCTGAAGAGCTAATGACCCGCATATAGCTCATTAATGTCAGTAGGATGAACTAAAAGCATTGATCACCTGGAGTGTTTCTGAATGTACAGTATATAGAGAGAAAGGAGAAAAGCTTTTAGCTGCATTATCAGTCCTCCCCTTTGTGATGTCATAATGAGAGGAGATTGCCTAGCAACCCACACTGCTGCCTAGAGACAGATAGATAAGGAAATTCGAACTTGAACAGCCCCATGACATAATCTAAGATGAACACATGCTCACCTGTATGGAGCCAATCTTCTGTTCGTATTGTCTCTCAGGACTTACTAAAGAAGAGCAATTACTTTGTTAGTGATTTATCCTAACTAATTAGCTCATTCTCAAACGTATATATGCAAGTGTAATTCCCATAAACAGAAATAACCAGCCTTTTTCATGGCAGACAACAGCTGTTACATCAAAACAATTATGCAGCCAGCCCATTAAAGCAATTTAGAAACATCACATAAGTCAGATATATGGCCAAGTGCACTTAGACCCTTTCTTTTCTGGCTATAGGGTGGAAGCGCTCCATACAAATAATCTTTAAACAAATAAAATAACTCAGAATCCCTTAAAAACCCACATACTATGCCATAATTGGGAAATTAACTACAAGCAGACAAGACTGTGTGTGTGTGTTTATTTGTATGCGTTTAGTGTCTCATTCATTAGCAGCAGGTCTTTGTAGGGCCATCTGCACTGCTACTCTCTCTTCCAAGAGATAAATAAGCAATGTTCTCATCTACACCGACAGGCCCATGTCTGGGCGCATGTGTCCGTGTGATTTTCCATCTTGATAAGTCATTATTTTGTCAATACACACATCCTGCATTCTGACATGTGGCAAAATGCAACAACAAAGTCCCTGATTAGCTGAAAACAGCTTGGCCAGACTGAAACAGTGAAGCTTAACTGGCGCTAGCAATGTCAAGGTCATAGGTTTGATTCCCAGGGAATACATGTAATGATAAAATATATAGCATTTCTTAATCGCTTTGGATAAAAGTGCCTGCCAAATGCATAAATTAACACACACACACATATACATACATATATATATATATATATATATATATATATATATAAAATTGCATCAAGTGACTTGGCAAGCCAAACTCAAGGCCGAAAAGTGCCTTTCCTGGGGTGGATGTGGGACATTAGACACAAGATCACAATTTGCTGAGCTCTCAATGAAGTGCTGAATAAAATCAGAAAGAGATGCAGACAAGAGCCTCATAGTGCCTCATAGTGATCCTCAGTGTCAGGATTCATCGGCAGTTATGAGACGGATTTCTACTGAGAAATAATGAGGAATGGAAAGATAACTGTTCTTTTCACATGCTTTTATATGTAATTATATAGCAGTAATGCATAATGTACAGTTAGCCGGCATCATCACAAAATGAACATCCTGTAATGTACATCCTGAAGGGGTTTGTATTGCAATAACTACTGGCTGACTTTACATTATTCCACTTGTTATACAACTGCTTACCAAATAAATAAACCGATATGAAATAGCTTCTTGGCATATAATACAACGGTCAAATATACAGTTTAGTAATCAATGTACAAAAGGAACACCACAATTGACCAATCAAGTAGCCCTATAATAAGTGCACACTGTAAAAAATATCCTGTTAAATTTAAGCAAAACTACAGGAGCTGTGGTTGCCAGACATTCAATGTTACAAATACAATAAAAATGTTTCTGGTATAACAATAAAGCATACTGGTGCATGTATATTTTACAACGTATAACCATTTCAATTATTACTTAAATAAAATAAAATTATATATGATGTGTCATGCAGGGACTACTGGGAATGTCCATTTTATTGTTTTGCATCGTAGATTATACAGTAATTTATAGATTTTACTTCCGAAACCATAAATTTGACAGTACAAATTACATGTCCATTTACAGTTTTACAGTAACTAACACAATCAATTAACAGGTTTTAACTGTAGAATTTTTTGTGAAAATCACATTTTTTACAGTGCAAATTGGATTTGTGCTGATCAAAAACACAACTTTGTATGATTATCTAAGAATAGAAGTGTAAATTGATAGCAGCATGTTTCTACGGTGAAGCAAAGTCACTTCAGGGAACATCTAGTTCATCAGCAATTATCTGAGATTTTTGAGTAATTATGGGAATCACAATCCTGATTCATCATCGTGCCCTTAAGCAAAGCACACAACCCCTGGGTGGCTCTGGCATTCAGTAGGTTGCTTTGGATAAAAAGCATCTGTTAAATGTTATGACCCAAACTAGCAGGGTGTCCACTCCACCCAGTGAGCGCAGGTGGATCAGAAACGGAGATTCACTCTGATCACCCAAGAGACTCAAACCGAAGCCATCCCAAGCTACACCACTCAGCTTTAATGACAATCACAAGACTGACCAATCAATCAATGGCGGCTACAAGAGCACACAGAACAGCAGGAGAGCCATACATACTCTCTCTTCTGTAGTGTGGTACACTTAGTCTGACAGCATTAATGGAAAATGAAATGAAGGACCATTTCCTGAAACACGAGCTATGCTCGATTACATTACTTGGGTTCTTGAAACAGTTTCTCTAGTGGAGACAGACAGTCTTGTTTAAGCAAGGAACAGATCTAAAATGCCAACCAAAGTGGCAAAAAGCACAATGTCCAAAAATGCCCAAAACACTGGGGCTAGATTTGCACTGCAGTGAATTTCTGGTATTGGTCATGTAGCATCTCATAATATATCTACCCATGGGTTCAATTAACTGAATTAAAGGGGTCATATGATGCTTTTTTAAAGATAATTTTTTGGTGTATTTGGTGTAACAGAATATGTTGACATGCTTTAATGTTCAAAAAACACATTATTTTTCAAATACTGTACATTATTGTAGGTCCTCTATGCCCCGCCTCTCTCAAACGCCCGTTAAGAAAAAATGCCTTCAAAAAGGTAAAAACTGTCACTGAAAACCAATTACAGTGGGGGAAATATGTCTTACAATAACAAAAAGTTGATTTCTGGTACTGATCTAAAAGATGTGGATGAATAAACACTCTTTCTCTTAATGAAATACACACACAAGCATTCTGACACTTCCACACAAAAACATGCTGTCCTGAAACACACCAGTTGTCAGTGAGGTAACTGAAAACCAAGTCACCTTCCTAACCCACTGAATGAATCGACGGAAGAGTGGGAGTTCATTCACTCGAAGGTCACACAGGTATATGTGCGGTCACAGACTCACAGGTGCGGTTCCTTACCGTGATGGTTCTGTTGTTGCTGCTGATGTTCCTGCGGTTCGCCCGGTTCTTCCAGCTCGCCGAGTTCCGCCAGTCTGTGGCCGGTGGCTGTCAGCTCCGCGCGCAGGTTCGCCACCTCCTGCTTCGCGCACTGGATCGCGCCATCGATCCGCTGCGCGAGCTGCTTATTTTCGTCCATCATTCTCCGGATCTTCGCCTGCGGGGAGAATCCACGGAACCCACGGAGCGAGTCATTTTGCCTGCTGCATCATAAGCACACTAAAATCCCATTCTGTCTATGTCCTGTATTTTATAAAGGCAGAAATCCCCCAATATCCTCAAGGTGAGCAAATATATTTAGAGTCCCATATTGTCTAATGTTTGGATGGGGCTGTCAGAAAGAAAGATAGACTGTGAGACGCAGAGACTTTAGAGAAAGAATGAAACAGCGTGCTACACTAAACTGTTCTTTCCGCGCTCGCTCTCGTGGCGAGTTCAACGCACCAGAGACTCCGAGCCGCTCTTTAAACGGACTGTACCATCTAAGAACGAAAAGAGGAGGGCACCTATCGAAAGGAACGTGCCATTTGCCTCTTAAACGTATTTATTTAAACTTTATTTTTAAGGAAATAAGTAAATTAATTTTTCTAATAAATCAAGGTAAAACTGTAAAAAGACAACACTCGCTTAATAGTTACCTTTTAAAACAGTAATGAGCTTTTTTCAATATCACCTTTGATTTATTATTGAATTTTATCTATCATTTTTATTTTAAAATATAGGTCTGTTTAACTGTGAATACAAACAGTATGTGCTTGCTTTTCTGTGTGTGTGCATGTAGGCTACAGATTTGTCTACACTTCTGAAGACCACATTTTGGAAATGTCTTCAGAAATATAGTAAAACATTTAGAAAACCTACTTATGAGGATAGCTGAAGTGTTCTTCGCTGTTTGAAAGGTTCGTATATCTGCCAAATGCTGCTTTGCTTTCAATTTAATAATGTGAGCCGGTCTCTGTGAGGTTTAAAGGGTAAGATATGGTAAATATCATTATCTTAATGTGAAAAATATTGTGTCTGTGAGACACAGTTGAGACCGTAATAGCTTCTAACTTCTGTGACTTGTGTCGTGTGACACTCAGCCTCACTCATTCATCTCTTATTTCATACTTCTCCCACACACATTTAGGTTTATTTTGTATTTTATTTTATTTTTTAATGTTAAGCCAGGTATGAATTAATTGATTGTATCTAGGAGGGAGAAGAGATAACGTTGACACATTCAAAGTTTTGTAGACTAGTATGCGTGTGGCAGGAAGAGAAAGAGCATATGTCCTTTCAGTGTACCCACTCAAATTCTTCACCTCAATCCTCTCTGAGATGGCAGAATAGTGTGGTTTTGGGAGAATGGTATGAATGTGTTTGTGTGTACGAATGTTCAAGAGCTTGTATTGTGAACCAGGGCCAAGCAAAATAAAGGACTCATTTCAAAAATCCCCTTTACACAACATTCTTCTAAACTGAGAAGTCTTCTTCTTCATTCCCCTGTATAAACAAAAAGATTCTTGAATCTGAGTTTCCTGACATATCCGGTCAGCCCTGTCATATCTGGTTGGAATCACAGTAGATCATCTGCTTATTCTCTCTTTCATGTTAATCATGTATGCTGTAATGTTAAACTCTGTGAGACTTGGCTTAAAGGGTTAGTTCACCCAAAAAATGAAAATTCTGTCATTAATTACTCACCTTCATGTCGTTTCAAACCCGTAAGACCTTCGTTCATCTTCGGAACACAAATTAAGATATTTTTGATGGAATCTGAGAGCTGTCTAACCCTGCATAGACAGCAACGCAACTGAAATGTTCCCAAGTCCAGAAACGTAGCAAGGAGATCTGTAAAATAATCCATGTGACATCAGTGGTCCATCCGCAATTATACGAAGCTACGAGAATACTTTTTGTGCGCAAAAGAAAAAAAAAAAGAATATCCGCTGGACGTAAACAGCGTATGCTGTTCTGTGTCAGCTGTGTCACACGGATACGCTGTTTCCGTTCAGATCAAATCACAACAACGTAGGAAACAGAGCCGGCGTGACGCAGCTGACACAGAACAGCATGCACTTTTAGGTGAACTAACCCTTTAAAAGATTACTGACCACACCTAAAGGCAGAAACGATCTGACAACATCCTCTTTAACATACATTGCCCTCTCAAAGCTGTTCCAGTGGGATGCCTGTTTAATATTATCTGCTTTTAAGGTGCTGTTACATTTACCATTGCTCAGTGAAATTGGATGAAATTCAGTCAGTTTAACAGGAATTTGCTAAATTGTGAGTTCCACATGTTTTCCCTATGCAGATTTCGCATCAGGTTCAAGGTTGACATGTGAATTTGCCGTACTGAACAAAAGCTTTGCTTTGAAAGTGACTTATGTGTGAGCTGTGCTTCATGCATCGCTATATTGACAGTGGACAATAAACATTTTTTGCCACAAAATGTATCTTAATGTGTTCGGTTTATCAAAAAAATTGTAGAGTATACTGTATATACTGTGCAGTATTCAGTATAAGCAATGAGACATTCCAAGTCCATTTTTTCTGGGTTTATTTAGTCCCACGGTCCTGACCAATGCCTTCACTGACCACACCCCTATTAGGATGCACAATGCTGATCACAAACTCTAAGTAACTGCTGATCATGGATGAATTCATAAATCAAGCAGAAAAACACCAGCATTAAAGAGAATGACAGTAACATGGAACTGCAGGTGAGCAACATACTGTGTTAAATATAGCACATGCATTCAGCTTGTATTCTGGAGCGGGTGACAACACCTCTCTCGGTTTATGACATCACTTCCTCCAGGCTGCTATCAGAGCAGTGCGTGAGGGTGACATTCAGCTGTCTCCCTCAATGTGTTTATTGTCAGTCACAAACAGCACCGAAAATCCCTTGTGGAGGGACTGTTTCCAATGACCTCTTCAGTACTTGAACAACTGCAACTCCACAGTTCACCCAATAATGAACATTCTGTCATAATTTACTCACCCTTATGTCGTTCCAAACCTGTAAGAGGAACACAAAAGAAGATAATTTGAAGAATGTTGATAGCAAACTTTTTTGGTTACCATTGACTTTGTTATATTAAAAAAAAAAACAGACATTTTTTAAATATCTTTTGGGTTCCACAGAAAGTCATATAGGTTTGGAATTATATGAGGGTGAGTAAATGATGACAACATTTTCATTTTTGAGGAACCTATCCCTTTAAATACTCGCAAATCGCAGAGCCAGAACTTCAAAATCTCTCATCCAGCAGCTACTTTATTGATATGAAGAATCCTCACTATTTGAGAAACAGAGTTTTTCCATCATGCTAATTTTAATTACTGCTTTCCGGCTTCGCTGTAATGAGATTTAAGAGAAAGAATGAGATCCCATTTTTCTTATTTACGCTTTTTGTCTAATCTCCTCTGGTTTTCTTTGTCTTCTTTTCTTTATGCTCCTCTGAATCTTCCTCTCCCTTGTCCTTTGCCCTCTCCCTTTCTCTCCGTCTCTCTCTCTCCGCTCTGCTGAGCAGGAAAATGAGGAAAGGAGAGACAATTAATGTAGCTCTTGCACATCCAGACACAATAGACCAGCCAGACCCTCACACACACACCTATCGAGACACTTCCTAAGCATCTTGTCCGATCTCAAACTGACTCTCAGACCTTAAACACAAACCTCACACATATGTGTGCAACCACTAAAACAATTTGTTGTGGAGTTTGAAGCACTCATCCGAGATGGGCTCATCACCATGGTAACAGCCGGCCCTCTAATGTCAGTCAGGTGTTTCTTTGGTGACCATGTGTTTCTGATTGGTTGGAGGTCTTCTGGGATATCGGAAGCAGATGGCATTATGGGATACGTTAGTCATTTGTGACATGTGCCCTCTGAGAACCAGCTGGGCCTTTGCAAACTGACCAGAGTGGGTGTGTGTGTGGTGAGTTAGGCTTGATGAGGAATAGCAAATTGACTCTTGCAGACCCTATCAGTCCCCCAGGGACTCACTGGTAAGATTAGTCTGGACCCTTCTAGGTCCCGTCTAGCCCTGATTCATACTGAGGGTCATTAATGTGTAGCGCAAGGTTTGAATCTGCAAGGTTTTTAATCATCAAGTTACGATAAACCTTGTAACCCTATTAAAAGCTCACTCTAAATAATTGTGTTTATGTGTGAGGGAACAGCATGAGATGTGAGTGTATGCTTCGGGTTATTAAAAATCGCAGAAAAAAGACAGGAAGATGGCAGCAACATTATCATTTCCAGCCCCCCTAGGCCTTGAGTGGCAGGTCGGCTGATGGATCTCTGGTCTGGGAAAGAGGGGGGAGGTTTCGGCTCATCAGGGTTTGATTCGGCCAGGAGGAGCAGATGGGATAGGGAAATTGTCTGTCCAACCACACACACAACAAACACAAACACATACACATACTCACACCTATACTGGAACACATTCACACTGACCATCACAATATTCTCCTGCACATTTTTTGAGAATTTTACAGATTATGAAGTAAACTATACTATTTTGTGTAAATAAATTAAATAAAAACACAAGTAAAATCAATCATTTCAAATGAAAAAAAGTTAATTTAGGCATTAACATTATAATATACAGTAAGAAAAAGTGATATTTATCTTGAGATTTGCTAACCATTTAAGATGGAAGAAAGTGAGCTACACAAATTGTGAACTGCAAAATGTAATATCATATATACATATATATATATATATATATACATACATATATATATATATATACATATACATATACATATATATATATATATATAACAGCGCAAAACGAGCAAAGAGCGAAAAACTGATCATACAGGATTCCTCCATATACTACCTAACAATATACTGCTGATTACAATTAATCATCTAGCATTTATGTTAATCATAAGGCAGTCAGGAAAAGTGAAATATAAGGTAGCAAAATACACAACCATACAGAAAAGATAGAAGAAACTATACTTCAACACAGTTTTTCCATCTTTTCCCATTGACATATACATATATATATATATACATATACATATATATATATATATTGTGTACATAAAGTAGAAAGTAAAAACAGTAAAGTAGAAAGTAGAAACATTACATAAAGGAACATGATTGGCTGTACGTACCTGTGCATTGAGCTGCAGGTGTGTCATGAGTGTCATGGCTCTCTGAAGTGCTTCTCTTTTGATAAGCAGTGATACCTGCTCTTCATCTTCCAGATTTTTCCTCCACCCACAAAATGGAACCTGACCCTCTGCAGAAGCACAAGCATATGCACGTTCAAACACAGTTAAAGCACTAGCATATACTGTAGCTGATAAAGAGAAGCCATAATATAATGAATGGCAGTATTAACACTGATAGTCCCTGAGTGATCACGGTTTTCCATTTAGACTGAGTTGAAGTTAATTAGGATTTAATTTCTGCTTAATTTAAATGAAGATGTGGTTTAATGAAGAGCACGTCTAGGCCAGTAGCAGAATCTCCTTGTCACAAGGAGATTGTGAATTCTTAAAGGGACAGTTCATCCCAAAAAATCAATTTTTTCATTATTTACTGACCCTCGTTTTGTTCCAAATGCTTAACATTTTAATTGGAACATAAAATATAAATTTACGGAATTTTTTTTTAATATAATGAAAATGTCTGATTCTGAATACTTTTTCATCTATTCTGCATTGATTTTGGAGTAAAATATCAGAATTTAGTGGAATGGATTTAAACATAGTAAAACTAATAATAATAATAATAATAATTTATATTGAATTAATTTATATTATTTTAAATAATATTAATCTATGATTAGATTTATTTAAAAATACTTAACTTTGCTAATTGCTTCAGTCAATGTATTGCTTAAAACATTTTTCCCATTCATACTTTTTATACATTTTTTAATACTTCACATTTATTTTCAATTACAGATTGTAAATCGTTTACAGATTATTCAGCTCAGTCGGATAACAATGTTTTTGAAATACTAAAACACTGAAATGTTTCATAAATACTAAAAACAGACTGTGTGTGAAGGCATTAATAAATTAGTCAAAATATTTTATGTGGACCTGCTCATATTAATACCACTGAACCCAAGACAAATACACACAGAATGACAGGCAGTAATATTCCCAGCATATAAACTGAAAGACTGAAAATATAAATTTAAATTGTACAACAGCTCACAGGTCAGGATTTATCACACCCATCTTCTGAATCGCTCCGAGATCAGTTCATAAATATTCAGACAGACATTATTGCCTTTGGAGTCATCTTTCTCTACCATAACCCTTCACTGTCATGCTCCATCTGTCTTTTATGTCTCAAAGTGGATCTGAATCTGAACAAACCTGAACACATGTCTAAGAAAAAGCCAAATAGGGAGAAAATCATTCTCTTTCAAGACCAATTTAAAAGATAAGTTTTAAAGGAATATCTTAATTCTCTTGTGTCTGTTGGAGGGTTACAAACCACTACAGCGCTCTAGGCATTTCATTAGCTGATGACAGATGCTTGAGTGAAATTATACCACTTATCTTTTGGAGTGTTTTAATAGATGCATGTTAATTAATCTAAACGGTGCTGACAGGGAGGAGGACGACATGAATGTCACTGAATGCTAGCATCAGCTACCTCTGTCAAAGAGACTATAAACAAGAAGATTGGTTCAGAGCAAAGGCTTCTTAGTATTTCTAACATCAGATGTGTGAGTCTGCTGAAATAGACATGTTTGACAGCCAAGACTGACTTTTGATGTCAGTCCTAATCTTGGAGAACATCACTGCAGCAAAATGAATGTGTACGTACTTCACCATCACTGAAAAACAGATCAAATACTGCTATTAAACTATACTGTTTATGTGTGTGATTATAGGCTTTGCAAGTATAGTTAAACAATGACCTATGCATTTTTACATGGAAACATTTTTACATGTTTGCAATGTTATTCAGTGGTAAATAAATGGTGTGGTTCTGTATAGGTTACACCGAGGATCTATGTCGCCCTCTAATGGTCATATGTCACTAAACAGCGCAAAACGAGCAAAGAGCGAAAAACTGATCATACAGGATTCCTCCATATACTACCTAACAATATACTGCTGATTACAATTAATCATCTAGCATTTATGTTAATCATAAGGCAGTCAGGAAAAGTGAAATATAAGGTAGCAAAATACACAACCATACAGAAAAGATAGTTCTGAAGAAAAGAAACTATACTTCAACACAGTTTTTCCATCTTTTCCCATTGAAACCTGAATTCAATTTACTATATGATGTTGTAAAGCTGAAAAAATGGCAACGTTCTCTCACATTTGATTCCTGCAGAAACATCTTAATTTAACACTCACCTCAAGTGTCAAGAGGGATTTTTAAACAGCAGTGAAGAGATGTACACACATTTTGAAAAAGAGTGAGAAAGTGATAGACTTCTCACACAACACAGACGCATAAACTCTAATAATATTTCCATGTAAAAAGACGCATAAACTCTAATAATATTTCCATGTAAAAACATTTTTGTCAGGCACCTTAGCCTTACTGGTTTGCTACTTTTAGCTGGTTTCAGGTTTAAGCATATTGAAACCTGAATTCAATTTACTATATGATGTTGTAAAGCTGAAAAAATGGCAACGTTCGCTCACATTTGATTCCTGCAGAAACATCTTAATTTAACACTCACCTCAAGTGTCAAGAGGGATTTTTAAACAGCAGTGAAGAGATGTACACACATTTTGAAAAAGAGTGAGAAAGTGATAGACTTCTCACACAACACAGACGCATAAACTCTAATAATATTTCCATGTAAAAAGACGCATAAACTCTAATAATATTTCCATGTAAAAACATTTTTGTCAGGCACCTTAGCCTTACTGGTTTGCTACTTTTAGCTGGTTTCAGGTTTAAGGAGGTTTAAAAGAATAGGTCACCCAAAAACAAACATTTGCTGAAAGCATGCTTTTTGAACTTTCATTCTGATGGCACCCATTCACTGCAAAGTGATGTAATGCTAAATTTCTCCAAAAACTCATCTACATCTTGGATGGCCTGAGGGTGAGTAAATATTCAGCAAATTTTCATTTTTGAGTGAACAATTATTTTAAGGTGGTTTAAGATGGTACATATAGTCTCCCATTACAGCCAAATTTGTGTTCATCTGTTTCCTTTCTTTTTTTAACTAAAAATATAAAAATATTAAATATTGCTATAAATATTAAATTATCTACACTAGGTCACACCAGCAGAAATCATTTAAAGAGACAGATTAGGTAGATTAGGTGTTTTGCAGCATTTGATACCATCCTTTTCTTGGTAAAACTACAATAAGTCTTTCTGTGCTCAAGTGTGTGAGTATGTGTAAGAGAGTACACAAAGGTGTCCGGCAGACTAAATAAAGCTCTTGATATAATGAGAGCTGACACCAAAGGTCAGAGAACTGAAGCAGCTCGCTCCCTATCTCTCTGTTCTTTGGAGATTCACAAATAATCCACTGCAGTGATGTCAAAACGTCCTGTTATGTTGCATTTAAATGATCTGAAGTGAAGTGAGGGTCCTTGTATACGTCATGTTTAACTGCTGCCCTTTCGTCACTGCACTGCTGGGCACTCGAGTACATCTGGATAGAAGGCCCTGTCATTGCAGCAAAAAAATTTTATCCACGAGGCTTCTGCTGAAGTGTCCCTACTGCGCTCAGGGGTAAAAGCCCGCAGGGTAAATGAGTGGAGCGAATGCAGCCAGGCGAATGAGTGTGCTGACATCCAAAATCTACAGAAAGTACAGAAACTACAGTCTTGGAAAGACAAAGTGTGTGTGGAATAATCTGCCTCATCATTTGTAGTCCCAAAGTCAAAGAAGTCCACAGAAAAGCTGAGAAAGGTGAAAAATTAACATTCTGCAGTTTTTCTTTTGCCTCTCTCTCTCTCTCTCTCTCTCTCTCTCTCTCTCTCTCTCTCTCTCTCTCACACACACACACACACACACACACACACACACAAGCAATCAAATAAAACAGCCCCTCTCTCTGTTTTTCACCCTGTTTCTATTTCTTTCTTTTTCTCAGGCTAATTTGACAGTATCCTTGAAGGCTTAAGGTCATGCTCTAAAGTAAAAATCACCATATCCAAACAGCATCTCAATCTGTGAATAAATCCTAATATGCTAAAAGACTGATAAGCTATTCATTATATGTGCATGCGCTCTAATTTTAATAACTAAAAAAAAAAGTACAAAAAAGTGAAAGAAAGATGCAGTAACTAATGCCAAGTACAGAACCTTACTCGTAAGTGTCAGCAGAATTGCTGTAGAGTTGAATTAGGATTTATTTAGATCAACTAACAATAAATAGGAAATGGAATTAATAGTATTACAGTACCATCAAATTAAAAATAAATATAAAGTAGACCAAATATATGAATAAACAAACAGAATTACAGTAAACAAGAACAGAACATCACTACAGTTTTTGACATCACTACAAATAATGTCTGAATGAAAATAATAAAGATTAACATAGAATAAGATTTTATTATTACTGATTTATATTTATAAATTTCTCATAAATAAGAAGTCCACTGCAACGCATTCAATGAACTTGACTTTGCAGAGGCAGAAGAAAACAGATACTCACTGCCTTCTGTCTGCTGTATTTGAGTTCCCGTCACCTGACAGAGACTCAGAGGAGCATCTCCCATCCTGAGTGTGTGTGTATGTTTGTTATTAGTAAATATTAAGTAATAGAACTGGCTTGTGTTCTGCTCTTATTCATACCCCCTCCACCCTTATCACTCTCTTTCTTTCCTTCTTCCTTGCTTCCTCTCTCTCTTTTACTGTAAAGGGAGAGCAGGCAATACTGCTAGCATCTAAGATCACTTCCCCTGGGAATGTGTGTGTGTGTGTGTGTGTGTGTGTATGAGAGAACATATTTTTTGTGTGTATGTGTGAGTAAGAGTATTTCCTTTAAGTGACGCTTCTGCCTCTCATTCTTGGCTAAACTGACTTATCTTTCCTCCTCCTGTGGTCTTATGTGTGAGATGCCTGTAGCCTATATTGTCTCTTGGTCTTTTAAATTTTGATGAGGTGAATCCATTTGAATAAGTTGAAAGAATGTCTTTCAAATACTTCAGGGTCGTTCCTGTTATGAAGTACCTTTTGAACTTTCTAAGAGACATTAATGTTGGATTTGGAACCGTATACTACGAGTTTAGCATAATATGAGTCAAAATGTTGACATTACCATACCAACTTCTGTAGTTTTATCTAAAATTATGGAATGCTTCACGGTGACACGACAACTAATACCACAAAACAGTGGTTCTCAAACCTGTCCTGGAGTACCCCCAGCCCTGCACATTTTGTATGTCTCCCTCATCTATCACACCTGACTCATCAGCTCATTAGTGGAGATCACAAGACCTGAAGTGGGTGTGTCAGATATAGGGAGACACACAAAATGTGCAGTGCTGGGGGTACTTCATGGAGAGGTTTGAGAACCACTGCCACAAAACATCAAAGAACATTCCTCAAATCTTGCCCTGGAGGGCCAATGCACTGCAGAGTTTAGCTCCAACCCTGATCAAACTCACCTACCTGTGATTTTTTAATGCTACTGAAGACAATGATTAGCATGCTCAGGTGTGCTTGATTAGGGATAGAGCTAAACTCTGCAGGAAAGTGGATCTCGTGGGCCAAATTTGAGAATCCCTGGAATACATCAACCCATTGCTAATGCCTGTGCAGCTGTTTCCCCACCAGAATGATGTAACTTCCTGCCACTTCATGTCATTAAGGATGAAGCTTTTGGTTTTTAAAGGGACATTATAAACGATTAGAAAATTAAGAATGTGATATTGAGGACATGGGAAAACCTATAAAATTAGTTAAATCATGTTCCCAAGAAAACTTGTTTTTGACACGACACATTACACTTGACACATTTTCACTAGAGAAAGGGAAAACATGAAGAAAGAAAATGTTTAAAATTCACTCGGTTCACCTAACTGTGATACTGTAGCCCAGTGTTTCTCAACCCTGGTCCTGAGCACCCCCCAACACTGCACATTTTGTATGTCTCCCTTATCTGACACCCATTTCAGGTCCTGGAGTTTCTTTTAATGAGCTAATGAGTTGAATCAGGTGTGTTTGATTAGGGAGACACACAAAATGTGCCCAGGACCAGGGTTGAGAAACACTGCTGTAGCCTAATAAAAGTAATTTACCATCTTTAAGACTTATAAATTTACTTTACATCCGATATTTTAAGTCACATATATAGACATGAAAATGTAACAAATAACAGGAATGAACCTACACAATTTTTACATGTTCTGTAATTAAAATTCATAACTACCCTCAGTCTTTAAGAAATGTAAATTTTCTGTGTGGTCTTGTTGATATGTGAGTGCGGATTTGGCTGCTGTCAGACAGAAGGAACATTGTGCTCCTGCAATTACAAAATTGGCCACTAGATTGCAGGGTGCTGGGGGGCGCCCAGGACCAGGGTTGAGAAACACTGCTGTAGCCTAATAAAAGTAATTTACCATCTTTAAGACTTATAAATTTACTTTACATCCGATATTTTAAGTCACATATTTAGACATGAAAATGTAACAAATAACAGGAATGAACCTACACAATTTTTACATGTTCTGTAATTAAAATTCATAACTACCCTCAGTCTTTAAGAAATGTACATTTTCTGTGTGGTCTTGTTGATATGTGAGTGCGGATTTGGCTGCTGTCAGACAGAAGGAACATTGTGCTCCTGCAATTACAAAATTGGCCACTAGATTGCAGCATAAAATGGCAGCATTCACACCTAACAAATGCCTCACAGGCCATTTCAAACTTTTTTAACGGTTTAAAATAATTTGGTGTCAAGTTTTCCCCCTCCAATTCCTTGGAATCATAAACCGATGTGCTGGAGGCTTTTGCTTAGGACTCGTCGCAGTAAACAACTCTCATTTTCAGGCATAAAATAAGCAATTTGTCCATAATTACATCCTAAATTCACAAATTCTCATAATCTAATATAACTTTAGTCAGGGTGCGCGCCACATATTTAATTTTACACAATTACTTTACACAACGTGGCTATGAAGGACAGACATACAGTCTGTACAATAGGCTGTACTGTCTTAAGTCACATCTGATTTTCTGAAATTTTTTGGAAAGCCATATTTTCAGTAGGTTACTACAGTAGCCTAGGCTGCAAACCATTGATCAGACTGTCTAGCAATCGAACTTTAGTCAGGGTGCGTGCCACATATTTAATTTTACACAATTACTTTACACAACGTGGCTATGAAGGACAGTCTGTACAATAGGCTGTACTGTCTTAAGTCACATCTGATTTTCTGAAATTTTTTGGAAAGCCATATTTTCAGTAGGTTACTACAGTAGCCTAGGCTGCAAACCATTGATCAGACTGTCTAGCAATCGCAGCCCTGCTTATATTCACATAAGATTAAATATAGCATATCTAATCTGTTCCATAAGATTGATTTTTATTGATTTTTTATATTTAAGAAAAGAAATGCAATGGTCAAAGTAAAAAACAAGAAAAAAAAGGAATATAAAAAGGTGATTTTGGGGCTGTTTTCAGGTTTATAAAGAGAGAGAGAGAGAGAGAGAGAGAGACAGACAGAGACTTTAAGGCATAAGGGGCAGGACCACCTAACGCCAAAGCCCAACCCCCTCACCCTCTGAAGATACACTAATGCACATTTACTCTCTCTCACTTTGGCTCTCAGTGCCTCTGTCCAGACTGCTGCTTCAGACCTCACCGCCCCTTTCCATTCAAACCAACTTTAAGCCACACTTCTGAGCGTGTGAGCCAGCATTTCATCCACAGCTTGCTGTACTTTCAGGAGCCTCTTAATTTATTAAAGTTTTAGTTGGAGAAAAGTGACCAACAGTGACCATGATGAGGATCATACTGCTGCTGCTGGTCACCCTGGCGGGGCCTTTCTGTACCTTTACCCAAGCAAGTAAGTAAACATCCATACAGGGTGCTCTACTTTCTTTCAAACACTCTGGCCCTTCTCTCCATCTGTTTCCAACCATATCCTTTATTCATTTCAGTACAGGTCCACTAAATGATGTTTGTTCTCTTTTAAGGTGTGTTTTGGCTTTAAATTTTTGAGTATGTAAGGGAAAACATTGTTTTCAGTGCTAGTAAACTTCACAAATAATTATAAAGAAATGGCAGGCAACACATTGAATTGAACGTGAAATGTTGAAGTAGAAAGACTTTTTTTATTTACCTTGAAAAATATATATATATATTTTTTTTTGCAGTACATACATCTATATATGATGTTTCAGTGCCTTCTGTTCATGATAAACATTATCCAGACATCTAAGCATGTGCTGATACAGTGTTTCTTTCATGTGGGCCCAGTGCTGGGAAAATTATGTAATGGTGGAATAATTGTTATGCCGTTATATACCCGTTTTGAGTTAGTCAGCACTGATCTAATTCTCGGTTTCTCCCTGTTTCTTTCACTCTGGGCAGGGTTACACGTGTATTAATAGAGCCGACTCTATATTTAAGGGAAGCATTTGAGCATTTAGTACACAGGCTGGTTACATCTGAGGGCAGAGCAGGCCTGAGAGAGAGAGAGAGAGAGAGAGAGAGAGAGAGAGAGAGAGAGAGAGACGCCCCACATGTGCTTATTTTGTAGGCCTTTCTCTCCCTCTCCTCACCTCCCTTCACTTGTAACCATCTTTGGCAGGGTATCAAGCTTTCACCCCTCTCAGAGGTGGGTTGGAGGGGCATGTGCGTTATTTTTAAACTGCAACGCCTCTGACTCACTGCTCAGGGTCAGTTACAGCCCTCTAAACATCACATTAAAATGCTCAGCAAGTTTCAAACTTTGGAAAACTTCACTCCCTGCTATCAGAGGAGAGCATCAACGCACACTCTTCCTCTCTAGACTTCCTTCGGTCTCTCTCATTCTTTTTCCCGCTGCCATTTGTCTCCATTTCTTCCCCTTCTCCCAGTCTGATGGTGCCACTCCCTGTTCTAAAAGTGGGGCTTCAACAGACAGTTAAACACTTCTACACTGTACCTCCCCATCACTACTGGACAACGCCCCTTACTGGTGATTGGCTACAAGTGTGTTTTGGTGCTCGGTCCGTTCCACTTTCAACAGCATTTCGCAGAAATCGCTTACTGCACCTTTAATATAAACAAAGCTGAAATAAAATAAAATGAATTAATATTAGATGAAAAATGAAAATTAGAAATGTTGCTTTGGGAACTACTGTAACTGAAACTAAAGTACTAAAATTACTAAGAACACATAATTAAATTACAGCTTTAACTAAAATGACACCTGAAAATATACAAATGAAAGCTAATTTAAAATGTCAAATAAAAATATACTAAAATAACACTACTCCTCTATCCAAATTAACTCAGAGTTCTGTCTGAGGGATTTCAATTTGAATTTTAATCGTGCTGAATTACCTCTACACAACTTAAAGTAAATAAACTCTATAATCTGAAATTTGTCTAACAGACTAGAATCCAAATGAACTTTAACTGAATCCACTCCTCTGTTAGAATGAATCCCTCACTTCTGAATCTGAACTGAACTCTTCAGAGCTCAAAATCAACTGCTTAGTGTTAAATATAAATCAACTTCACAAATGTTCTTTAGGTTGATTGTGAAGAATTTAGATTTGTGGGGAATTGTAGAGCTCTAGTAAATATCGATAGTTTTGTCTCTCTTGGGTATGGACTCCTACTTCTTGTGTGTGTGCTATTTGAGATATGTTGTTCCCTGGAGATTGTAAGTGTGAGAGCCTAAGTATGTGTATGGGTGTTGTTCTAGTGATAACTGTACAACATAGAAAAGAGTGATTTTTCACTTGCTCTGTCCTCAATTGCCCACTCATGACATGCCATGTGATGTGTGTATATGTTTGAAGGAGTAAACGTGCCTTAATGAGATGTTCTTCACTTGTTCTTCCTGAACTAAAACATTCCAGCTTCATACTCCCTCGCAACATGCACATACACCCTACACACACACACATGCTGAAGGAGTAGACTGAGATTAATCTGGTTCAGAGTAATTAATTAGGGAAAAGGAAGATGTCTATCTTTCCTGTCTGTAACCGAGTGGCAGAATGTTTTTGTACGTAAATGTCTAAGTGTGTGTTTACTGGGCTGATGGAGAAAGCCGGAATGTTCTTGCTATTAGTGGCAGACCATGATAAAATTCTGGCTTACCCATCCAATACAACCAAAACATGCTGCAAACAGCGTCAGTGTCATTTTCATCCCAATTTTCATTTCAGGTACTCTGGTGGTGCCAACAGCTGTTGATGCAACTACAGAACCAAATCTTGTAGCAAATCTGTCTGATTTCACTGCCAAAACAGAGGAACCAGCTCCTCAAGATGCAGTCTCAACGCCAGCGCCTGCTCCTGAGGCTACAGAAGCAGTTGCCTCAACACAAGAAGTGCCAGTGGTTTCCACAGCAGCACCAGTGATACAATCAGAAGCCTCATTAGAAACAACAGCCCCAACAGATACAGCACAATCAACAGAAGCTGGACCTAAAGAGATGGCCAGCCCTGAAGCCTCTACTGTCACTGAAGTGGCAAGAGCAGAAACTGGGAAAGCTGAAGAAACCGTATCAGAGACTCCAAATGTAGATGTGGAGGGTGAAGGTTAGATATACAGTATACTCACAGACATACAGTGTAAATGCTGTTAGAGTAAAGGCCTGTTCACACACCAAGAACGACTGTGTTTTTATCATTAATCACCTGGAAATACATTTGAAAAGATTTTAGACAATTTTAAAAATTGTTGACGTGATTGCAATGATGTCATTCCTCAGTGTTGTTATCCGTAGTTGAGGAGTGGACTCTGCTATTATTTTACATTTAGAATGATCTTTATCATCATCGTTATCATAAATGGTGTAAACAGACCCTAATTGAGAATGTGTGCGAGTGAGGATGAGCAGTCATTGATGTGATACCTGGTGATTTTCCTCATTCCAGGTATGGGCACAGGACAGTTGGTGGGGATCGTAATCGGCGCTTTGATCGCAATGATTGTTGTCATTGCTGTAATCATCTTGGTGGTCAGAAGAAAGGGCCAATACTCGTAAGTACTTTTATGATTATGAACAGGAAATGAAATAACTTTTTTTTTTCAATAAATATCATTAAGGAATATCATTCAAGCAAAAATGAAAAATTTGTCATTATTAACTCGCCTTCACGCCATTCCAAACCTATATGATTTTCTTTCTTCTTCGGATTTTCAATAATTGAAAAATGTCTGTGTTTTTTGCCCATACAATGAAAGTCAATGGAGTCCAACGTTGTATTGATAATAATGTGTGACAGATGTTGCTGGCTACTTCAGAAATGTGTTTTGTATATATGTTTGAGGTGAAATTTTGCATGCTAACAATAAATGGTTTTTATGTTGTAGGACTGCAAAGAAACGAAAGCCTCAAAAACAAGAGAGCATCTTGATTTCTGTAACTGTCTTACTGTTTCATTGATAACCCGGATTAATTAGTGTAACCCAATTGCTCATAAAATGTTAAACATGTTAGAGCTTGACAAAACTATGTTGCTACTCCAAGCAGTCTTCTACAAATGTCCATCCAAATGGCAAATATCAGAGAAAAACACCACTGAACTGTATAAAGGATCAGAATGCCGAACAGGGAAGTGATGTCATAATGGAATCCTATGTACCAGCCAAACAGAATGTTTAGTTCTAGAATCAACAGTGTTTCCAATGGTTACCTTGCCATTTGAGAACATCACACTGCAAATATACTGTTTTAAAATGGAGGTGCAACACAGTGCTGATCATGCTATATTATTTATGGTACTAACATGGTGTCGCCCAACAAACAAAATAATAGGGCGAAAAATAACCCGTTGAATTCTAATTATCTAAAAAACAAAACTTTACACATTTTGTGAGTGTGTCTGGATCATTACTGAATCAAACTCATGAATGAAACTCATAAATGCAATATACATTTTCAATAACCTATTTAATGTATATTGTCATGTACTGTAATTTATTTCTTTGTTAATCTTTGTCTGTTACATGGATAAAAACAAGTTTGTGTCTGTTGCTGGTGTGTTTGTGCTAAACTTCTTTTCCTCTTTCCTTCTTTTCCAGCCCCTGAAAAGAAAGGCACGACAGGAAGAGAAGAAGAAGAAATTCGAGAAGTTCTGATGTTAAAAACAATGCAAGCTGCACTCTCACCATCCATCCAGGACTTACACGGGGAGCAGGAGAGTGTCCCATCCCCTTTCCCATTGAAAAGATGCCACTCCCCATTTTTTTGTCCCCCTAAAATCCTAATTTCTCTCTCAACAGTGGGAAGCCACAGGAAGTTACTGTCTTTTTTAATGCATATTAATGTAACAGGAGATGAATGAATGTGGAGTTTGTGAAGGGACTAATAAACAAAAACAAAGAAACAGCTGCCCATGCAAGCAAAAGCTTGTATTTTTACTATTAATAACATACAGGAAAAAAAAACTAATCCACAATCATTAACTTTCTCAATTTCTCTTTTTCCCCTTCTACAGATGTGTCCAACAGGAATATGACGCATTATGTATAGTCTATGAACTGTCATAAGCAGATGCTGAGTACACATTCTGTTCTCAAGATGTGCAAGCGGCATTAACTAGTAATATTTTTTTAATTATTAGTTAAGGGGAGCAGCACACAATAAGTGCTTGAGATTTACTATTTTGAAGTGCATTAATATGGAGTGACTAGATCAGGGCTGTCCAAACTCGGTCCTGGAGGGCCGGTGTCCTGCAGAGTTTAGCTCCAACTTGCCTCAACACACCTGACTGGAAATTTCTATGCCTAGTAAGAGCTTGATTAGCTGGTTCAGGTGTGTTTAATTAGGGTTGGAGCTAAACTCTGCAGGATACCGGCCCTCCAGGACCGAGTTTGGACAGCCCTGGACTAGACCGTGCTGTTCTTAAATGTCACCCATTCCAAAAGTGACATCACTTCCTCTGGAACACAATCAGCTTTGCTCCAGCGCACAGCTGCTATTGGCATGTATCTCTAAAATCCCGATGTTCCTCAGCCTGTACTATATAATTTTAACAGCATACAGACATTTTGCATGGTATAGTTGTTTGCGTTTCTTTTTGTCAGTGTTGGGGTTTGTGTTTCTTACTGACGGTCGAGAGCGTTGCTTTCCTGGACTTTGCTTTAAGAGATCAGTATTAGGTGCACTGAATGATGAAGAATAAATGTTTAATATTTAGACGACACTGCAACTGTTTGCAACGATATTTTGTGTTTTTTCTTGCCAGATTCCTCTTTATATCCCATTACTCCATGATCGCATTTTCCCATTTGATGTCAGAATCCAGTTAAAGCCGAGTGTTTGTCTTTTGTATTTTGGAGGTGGTGTTTTGTTTTTCTTATTGTTCAATCAGTTTAAATAAAAAAAGTTCTTAAGTATGTTGTACTTCCATATCGTGTTGTTGTGGATCCCAGATAACATTGTCTGTTTATCTGTTTATCCAGCTTTTCACACCCATTTACGCTCATGCACGGTCTCTTTCTCACACAAACACACACCCACACATCTGTCTCTCTAATCCCTTAGGTTATAAAGACTGTAAAAGACAAGGGAGAGAGAGGAAGAGCCAATGAATAAAGGCATCTTTGTAAATATGACTATGTACTCAAGTGACCTCTCTGGTTAAGTAGAGTAAATAACATGAGTCCCAAACAGCTGAACCCCCAAAACGTATTTGGACATTTGGACTTTCATTTGGAAGTGGATCGCTACAAAGTGTTTTCTTTCCATACATTTTTCAAGTATCTGTACTTTATTAGATTATTTAGATTTTTGGCCTTCTCATTACTTTTACGTTTCAGATTCCAAATGTTTTACTTCACTAATAATGCGCACGTTTTTATTAAAGTCAGCATGAAATGAAAATTCATCTATTTTGTAAACATATGTTGTACTGTAGATCTTATTGTTAGCGTTTATCCATGTTTAATTGTATTTTTTGACCTTGTAATGTTTAATTAAAATGGCATATCTCAAGCTTCCTGTGAAAACACATTGGAAGCCTAAGTAGATGGTAGAACCCATTGGCACAAATAGTCTCTGTGATTTTCTTACGCTTACAATGCTTTTGGAAAATGTAACCCTGACCAAAGCAGGTAACAACTCACTGATTCAATGATGCAGTCGGAGTGAGTCTCAACCTAACTAATCACTAAATCAGTGTCCGACTCGAAATGAGCCAAGAAGCGAAAATCACATGATCTTTTTTGCTTGAGTGTCTTCGTCCATTGATAAGATAACAAAATATAAAATTCAAGTGCCAATAAAGAAATATAATACACACAACTTGAGCAAAAGGTGAATTTATCAAATGATAAATATAACATTTTAATTATAAAATTTGGAACACTTTCTGGTTGCCAAATATTAGTGGAACATGTTAATATTTAATATGCACTACACCTATGTTGTAGTAAATTGTAGTTTGCTTATTTTGGTCTTGAGATTAGTCCTCCAGTATTGACAACTTACAAATCTTTTTTTAACAAACATCTCATTCTCTCCTTATTAATTGAAAGCCCTCTAATCATGTACATTATGAAAGTCACTTCTGCGTGTGTGTTTATGTGGGTGAGCATGTATGAGGCTGAATGTGGTTTTAGGCAGTAGCCCAGCTACTCTCACTCTCTATGAACAATGGACTCTTTTAGTGGGAGACCCATTCTGACGTCCTGCTCACAGTCTGAGCTCAGTTTGTTTGTGATACAATGATTTCTACATTCCTAATGAGAAGGGCACTTCCTGAGCAGTAAAAGTCTTCATGTACACTTACATGAACACACAGGAAAGACCTAGAAGTGCCAAAACACACACAAAACAATGTCTGGATATGCACACACACTGAAAAACAAATGTACACACAATTTTGCAAAGTGTAAAAATATAATCTCAGTGACATCACAGGATTGTAAGAAGCTTAAGTAGACTGAATAAATGCCTGCAGAAAATAGGGAGCACAGACCCTCGGACAATCATATAAAGTCCTGCTAACACAAACACACACATAAACACTACATTTAATACTTTATCATGTATATTTGATTTTTACAGTTTTTCCACATTTGCTAAGACACTAAACCCAATTCTCTGAACCAAATTCTCAATAGCCTAAACCAATTTGTCAAATAAATCCCTCTTTCTACAAAACCTTAAACAAGGTTCAAGGTCAGGCAGTTTAGACACTGTTTGCAGATCTCAAGCACTCTTTTTGCAAAACTCTAAACACATTCTCACTCATTAAAACGCAGTTTGCACTGTGATAAACTTGTGATGCAAAACCCTAAACACAAGAAAGCAAAAGTTAAGCACAACTGCAACACGGTTGTCATCATTACACACAATAATTTAAAACTGTTCACACTTGTTTCTAAATAAGTGAATGTACAAAATATAAGCCAGTTCAAAGTGCACAGATGGCATGGGTGCATCCATCAATCTGAGAGGTACAGAAGAGTGCATATATGAGGTGGAGGAAGAGGAGGATGAGGAAGAGCAAGATCAAGAACAGTCATTTCAGATGAAATCAGAGCTACTGTAATAGACCATGTTCTTGTGCGTGGAAGGACAGAGGCAGGACAAAGAGGTCAACCTAATTTGAGCAGATTCTTCGTGGCCACCATAATCAATTGGAAAGTTCAAAAGAACAGCAAAAGAAGAGTGAAAGAGAATCTTGTGTAGAATTGCAAGATTACCACGTTAGGGTGGAAGAACTGGCCTGTGGTGACATACAGCAAACGTGCTGTCTTGTCAAGGCTGGATCTGCCACACAAGAGGGTTTTTTTCCGTTGCCTGCCTGCGATGTAGATGAAGTCTTCTGATTCTTTTTTGCTTTTGATTCTTGTTCACACACACACACACAGACACACACACACACACACACACACACACACACATACATATATACACAAACACACTGTGTGTGTGTTTATTGCAAAATATTTACTAAATACAATAAACAGTTTTTTTTGTAACTACATGCACTGGACACTGTGCTCTCCATTTTCTGATGTAGTGTGTAATGAATGATCTGTAGTGACATTATTGACTAATGTGTGTATGATTTAAAAACTTTGATTCAGAGAACGGGTGAAATGGTTTTAAAGCGATTGTTTGATTTTGCCAGAAGAGTCAGCGGTTCTGTGAATTTAGTTTGAAGGTTTGGATTTGTTTAAGGTTTTGAGAAAATAAGTGATGATTTCAAGAAATGTGTTTTAGCAATTCAGAAAAACTGTAAACATTCTCTTGTCTCATTCCTCTCTGTGACTTTGGTAAATAAATCACAAATAAATAAATTTTAATAAAATACATTTTCTTATATAAAACATATATTTGTTTGATGGCTATTGTGAGGATCTCATTTGTCTATAGTAGAGAAAAATCACCGTATCAAAGTTATTTCTCCTGGACTGTAATGAGTGTAAAATGAACAGCAATGAGTTAAATGGAGCTTTTTCATTATCTGGTTCTCAGAAATTTCTCCAGAGAAAAAAAAAGGCTCCATCTTTACAATCTTCACTGATGGTCCAATCTGGTGAACATCTATTTTACACTTGTCTGCTATTCACACACAAATAATCTACAGCTCACACAAGGTCAGAGACTTTTCTCTCTCACACATACACACGTTAATGCACTGTTCTGTGTGTTCTGGTCTGAACCGTCTAATGGAAGAGTGCAGATGAAGTTAGGAAGCAGCTCAGACATCAGGAACAATGATCTTCATGTATACGTGTGAATGTGTAAATTTAACATATGTGTGTGCAAATGTAATCATTCAGATTAAAGGGTTCTACATTCATGTGTGTGTGTGTGTGTGCATGTATGGTGTTAAATGCCATCTAAAAGTATAGTACATGAAAAGTTGATGTCAGGAGCTAGGCTGACATTTGAATTTATTGGACAGCTGAACGTTGGGTGTGTGTGGATGTGTTAGCATGTTTGTGTGTGTGTGTGTGTGTGTGTGTGTGTGTGTGTTGGGTGGGTGTCAGGATGGAGGCTGTTTAGTTCACATCTGGTGTTCTGTGATATGTATGTCTTGCTCCCTCTCTTTTGTTAAGCAGTTCTTTGTGCCATGTGGACATAACATGCATTGTGCATGTGTGACACTAATGGCAGCTCAGAAGTGCCCATTGTTTAGTATGTATGTGAGGCAACGGTCAGTAGTTGGCACAAACATGCATCTACCGCATAGATATGTGTCCTGTAGATTGTTCTGCGTTCATGTCTGTATATTCAGCACATGAATGAAATGGTTAAAAGAAATAATGGGCAAACTATTTGTTCAAGACAGTCTCTTTAGCCATCTATGCACAAAACCCCATGTAACCACAATGTTTATCCCGTGACAGTCTTTGCAAAAAATCTATAAAAAGTAAGCAACATCTAATGGAGAACACTTCATTTATGTAAATTTTATTTATATGTACTGTATAAAATACCATATTACCAAGTCATGGCAAGTCATCCTCTTGTTTTTCTGGTGATAATTTACTAATAATCCAAAATAACTAGTTTTGTAAAGGAAAGAAAAAAACAGTTGGAAGCAATTGTTATTTTTGCAATTCCCTTTGGTGCCACAATGATCTTACAATCTCTGTTCTGATCTAGGATGCAGTCATTATCTTTCAAATTAATCAGCGCTGTGTATTTCCGCACACAAGATTTCTCACAACTTCACTGCTATGTTGGAAATCAATGGACATGCAGATGAAATCTGTCTGAAACCTGATTAAAGAAATATCTCGCTTTATTCCACACATTTTTGAGTCAGGCTTATCAAATAAATAAATAAAATAACTAAATATGGTCAGTGATGACGCAAAGTGAGTATACAGAGTATTTATAAGGGTTGATGGGTAATTATGAGGTTTTATGAGAAAATGTGGGACTAATGGGTAATTGCTAGTGCTCATAGGTAATAGCGAGAAAATGGTGAACACTCAGTTCTCAGATTTTCACTCTTGTGAAATTGTTTTGAGCATTTTCCTGTTATTTGATTTATGTTGAAAGAAATGTACTTTCATTGTGTTGCATGACTTTGAAGCAATTTGTGGGTTGTATTTAAATAAGCAGTATCTATAATAGATTAATAATTCGGTTTAACTCTACATAACTCAAAATTCTGCATAAAGAAACGGTTTTATTTTCTATGTGAAGAACTAAAATCTTCTGAGCAATGAAATAAAATGAAAGTGATAGAGAGCAGATACTGTGATGCTTTTTTTTTTAAAAGCTCAGTACAGTAACCATAGCCATGGGCGTTGAGGTCACACATGATCTCACTCATGTGAGAGAATATGCATGGAACATGCTCTTGGCTCACGCTTACACAAACACATTCTAATGTAAAAGAATGTTCAGTATGATGGTGAGAGTCTGAGGGTGGAAGGCAGATGATAGAATAAGAGTGGGATAACCCGCAGATGAAGGCTGAGTAGGTGAAGATTAATGCAGAGTAATGTGACTTAATCAGCGCTGTGTATTTCCGCACACAAGATTTCTCACAACTTCACTGCTATGTTGGAAATCAATGGACATGCAGATGAAATCTGTCTGAAACCTGATTAAAGAAATATCTCGCTTTATTCCACACATTTTTGAGTCAGGCTTATCAAATAAATAAATAAAATAACTAAATATGGTCAGTGATGACGCAAAGTGAGTATACAGAGTATTTATAAGGGTTGATGGGTAATTATGAGGTTTTATGAGAAAATGTGGGGCTAATGGGTAATTGCTAGTGCTCATAGGTAATAGCGAGAAAATGGTGAACACTCAGTTCTCAGATTTTCACTCTTGTGAAATTGTTTTGAGCATTTTCCTGTTATTTGATTTATGTTGAAAGAAATGTACTTTCATTGTGTTGCATGACTTTGAAGCAATTTGTGGGTTGTATTTAAATAAGCAGTATCTATAATAGATTAATAATTCGGTTTAACTCTACATAACTCAAAATTCTGCATAAAGAAACGGTTTTATTTTCTATGTGAAGAACTAAAATCTTCTGAGCAATGAAATAAAATGAAAGTGATAGAGAGCAGATACTGTGATGCTTTTTTTTTTTAAAGCTCAGTACAGTAACCATAGCCATGGGCGTTGAGGTCACACATGATCTCACTCATGTGAGAGAATATGCATGGAACATGCTGTTGGCTCACGCTTACACAAACACATTCTAATGTAAAAGAATGTTCAGTATGATGGTGAGAGTCTGAGGGTGGAAGGCAGATGATAGAATAAGAGTGGGATAACCCGCAGATGAAGGCTGAGTAGGTGAAGATTAATGCAGAGTAATGTGACAGTTCTATAATGGGTGATTGTTGAATAGAACAGAAGCCTGCTGACCACAGATACCAAAAGCAGGCTTATACATTCCACAGATGGCCCATGTGCTCGCATAAATCCTGTGAGTTCACAACTCAAGCCTGGCTCCACTTGGGGGGTGCCACGGAGGGCAAGTAATGTAATCAGTGAACAACAAAACACTATACCAACTATAGTTAATGTAACTCCATTTTTGTTATGCTCCCAACTACAGCCCCACCCCACATACCCCGGCCCACCTGGAATATCACTTGGCCCAGCACCATTCATCTCATATCTGGAGCCGTGCCTGCTGCGGACTTGCGTATCTCGCTGCTCTTTAGACAAAAATGTGACCCAGGGTCCTACTTGTTGACAGAAACAATCACATGCATAAACGTACACCAACACACACATCAGATGTCAGTTTGAGGAGTAATCTAGTGGCTTCTCTTATGTCTCTCTTAATAGCCTCTCAAACATATTGTAGTGAGCATATCCCTAGTTATGGAGACAAAATGCGAGCTCTCGATTAATGCATCACTTTTTCAGCACAGAATCACATCAGTACAAATTGGGACACTGCGGCCTCTAGTTGTCACTCATAATTACTACAGGAAAGTGGGTTTTGGAACTGGACAGACTGCTGATATTTACCATTAAGGCATTGATTATAAATTTGATTTGATTTTTTCAGAATTTCTATATATAAACATGACCACACACATACTGGCAATAAAACACTGTGCCCCTTTGCTCTTCTTTGAGTAAAACCTTTATATATATAACTTTACATTTAAAGAACTCAGAACTTTGGCTAACGTCCTGGCATGGTTCTTTCAAAGATGTGAATTTCTTTTAGTAACATTGATAGAATGTTCGTTCAAAGTTAGATGATCTTTAATAATGTTCTCAAAACAGTAAACACATGAATTATATTATTATTATTAATTATAAAGATTATTATTTATACACCATTTTTGTTCTCGTTTCAGAGAACATTCAAGAGCAACACTCCTATAATGTTTGCAAAATGATCAAATTGAATGTTCCTTTAACATTCTCATATGCAGAAAAAAAAACTGTTTTGGAATAATAATAATAATAAATCATTTACAAACTGGATTTTTTGAATGAGAACGTTAGCAAAACGTTCTTAGAACATATTTTTGTTTGCTGGAAGTGCGTTTTGTTTCTGCAGGAATCTATTGTCTACTCTCTACAGTGAGGCTGTCATGTGACACAGTGGATGATGAAAACACACCAGCAAATCGTGGGTGTTGTCTAATTTGGAATGCATTTGCCCAATTTGCATAAAAGGTTTCCTATTGTGTAGGCCTAGATGCCATTTTTACTATTTATATAAAAGAATAATGAAACAATATATTTATATACAAACAGGCTATATTAATATGTAATTATATGCTTAAAACATTAATCGTATTTATTAATGACAATTTATTGGATTCAATACCTGGATAATATTGATGAGTTTGTTGTTTATATTTGAGTGCATGCAGTTAAAGAAAATCTTTAATCTGTTGTCCCTGTGCTTTACGTGTAGCCTAATATTTGATGTAACTACAGGTGCACGAGATCTCGCACATGCGCCTTGTCATCAGTGCAGTCTGCAGTAGCGAGTGTCCTGCGCGTGCCCACCACACTCAAGCAGCGAGGCGTCACAACAAAGCTGGTAAGCAATTCACAGGTATAGCCAATTTAATGCTGAGCCCAAAGGGCATACCTAATCAAAATCATGTCGCATAAAATGGCTCGCTGAAGCTTTGCGATGTCAGTCTTATTTATGTTGTCTGAGAATTAGCACTGGGACTACCCATGCATGTATTTTTTATTATTTTTTTTGCACGTAATTACGTCGTAAAAATCACAGCGATATATAGGAGCACTAACTAAATGCATGTCGAAGCACTTTAACGTGAAGCGTGTGTCGCTGCCAGTGACCTTCTCGTCTGCGCTTAGCGACAGTGCCAAACGGGGTTTGTCTTATTTAAAGGGCTGTCAGACACCCGCAACATGTGCGCCCTGACTGTACAATAGACATGTTTGCACACTTTAAACAGTTTAATCTATTCGCAGATACCATGTATTTATACATGTTGTGTAAGTGCGTAATTATATGCGCACATGCTTAAATCTAAATAGGCCTGACACTAAAATGTGAACGCAACGCGTTTATTTACACGTTAAGCATTTTCCTCTCATATAAACAACGCGCTTAATACACCGAGACAGTAGGTGCGTTTACATTACCCTTCAAATTGTGCAAATTGAAATTGCGAATTGAAAATACACCTAATGGAAATGCGTAAATTTCGCAAAAACGCCCATATCTCGCAAAAAAAAGTTTTTACGCCTGCATGAGGTGTTTTTTCAGGCAATGCGAAAAAGGAATAATTCGCAAAACTGCAATGGAAACGTTTTTTTTTTTGCATTTACAGGTCACATGGCGTATGTAAATAGTCATATGATCATTCTTCAATGTACTATAACCTCCAAGAAACACTTCATACGTGGCCGTTCTCCAGTATAAGGGGCTTTCCCTACTATGCTTAGACAGTTTACACTGCACACGTCTGCAGTGCAATGTGGCTCTGATACAGCCACTGAAGCTGATTGCGGCCACTCTAGTCAATGCTTGTGTTTATTCCAGCTGCGCCACGCACGTTTCTGTAAATTTTTTTTATAAATATAGCCAAAATCCATTGCCATGACTTATCGCGAGAGGCAAACGGTTATGTTTTAGTTGCATAACATTGGTTAATGGAAACGCCGTCATTTCGCAATACTTTTTTATAGATATAAAATATCGCCAAAGTTTTGCACAAATCTGTAATGGAAACGCGCTTAGTGATTTAGTGATTTAATTCTGTACACACGTCTAACCAATAAAGCATAATATGTGTGGAAAAACAGATGAGGCCAAAATATGAACTTATGAACTTTCTGTCTTAATCCATAAGCGCTTTCTAGATTACAGTTTTCTAAAGAGAGGAAAACACTTTATGTTTAACGTTTAAACATGTCGTGTTAATATTCTGGCTCATCTGCATGTCTTTCGCTGTCTTAGCACATTAAATACAAAACTTTCCCCAAGCTCCTAGGGATTTGATTTTGCTTGTCATTTGTTGAAATAAATATAAAAAGTACAGTGAGTTCGTGACTGTTCGCTGAATGTGACCCACAATCTCTGATTCTCCTCCGTGGCCATGGAAAAATTTATATTTATAATGACAGCAATTATACTTTGTCATTTAAAAGTTTCCAACAAAGAAATGGAT
>NW_015505325.1:528217-557127 GCF_001515645.1 Sinocyclocheilus grahami | reverse complement strand
GTGTATGTCATTCATACTGCATCGATAATTGCAATAGTAACTCAGATCATCGTTCTGAGAGAAAACTGGACAATGCGATATGTTTTTTCGCCTTTTTTAGGTGTAAAAACACCAAGGGAAGGAGGTCGCGGAGAAGACGCCGAATAGTAAATCTGTCAATGTCACTGATTAAACCCACTGACTCTCACTCAATAAAAGAATCACATTGCTGTGTGTTTTTGCAAGTTTTGATTTTGTTGGTTTATTAGTTAACATTACCTTCTTTGCGAGCATGACTCTCACCCTCACTAGGCTTGTGAATTAGCAGAACTTGAACAGGGGACTTTCTAAAATGCTTAAAGTGGCTTAATGTACCAAGACAGTGATAAAGACAAAATTGTAAAGCATATACTATGTGCAGATATGCATATAAGATCAAAATGTGAACGCAACGCGTTTATTTACACGTTAAGCATTTTCCTCTCATATAAACAACGCGCTTAATACACCGAGACAGTAGGTGCGTTTACATTACCCTTCAAATTGTGCAAATTGAAATTGCGAATTGAAAATACACCTAATGGAAATGCGTAAATTTCGCAAAAACGCCCATATCTCGCAAAAAAAAGATTTTACGCCTGCGGGAGGTGTTTTTTCAGGCAATGCGAAAAAGGAATAATTCGCAAAACTGCAATGGAAACGTTTTTTTTTTTGCATTTACAGGTCACATGGCGTATGTAAATAGTCATATGATCATTCTTCAATGTACTATAACCTCCAAGAAACACTTCATACGTGGCCGTTCTCCAGTATAAGGGGCTTTCCCTACTATGCTTAGACAGTTTACACTGCACACGTCTGCAGTGCAGTGTGGCTCTGATACAGCCACTGAAGCTGATTGCGGCCACTCTAGTCAATGCTTGTGTTTATTCCAGCTGCGCCACGCACGTTTCTGTAAATTTTTTTTATAAATATAGCCAAAATCCATTGCCATGACTTATCGCGAGAGGCAAACGGTTATGTTTTAGTTGCATAACATTGGTTAATGGAAACGCCGTCATTTCGCAATACTTTTTTATAGATATAAAATATCGCCAAAGTTTTGCACAAATCTGTAATGGAAACGCGCTTAGTGATTTAAAGACCACATTCTGTACACACGTCTAACCAATAAAGCATAATATGTGTGGAAAAACAGATGAGGCCAAAATATGAACTTTAGTAATTACTGTCTTAATCCATAAGCGCTTTCTAGATTACAGTTTTCTAAAGAGAGGAAAACACTTTATGTTTAACGTTTAAACATGTCGTGTTAATATTCTGGCTCATCTGCATGTCTTTCGCTGTCTTAGCACATTAAATACAAAACTTTCCCCAAGCTCCTAGGGATTTGATTTTGCTTGTCATTTGTTGAAATAAATATAAAAAGTACAGTGAGTTCGTGACTGTTCGCTGAATGTGACCCACAATCTCTGATTCTCCTCCGTGGCCATGGAAAAATTTATATTTATAATGACAGCAATTATACTTTGTCATTTAAAAGTTTCCAACAAAGAAATGGATCGACTTTTGTCAGCTTGTTGAACACGCACTTTTATTTGGATAATCTACCATATGATGGCTGAAGCAGCAGCGAGCGTAAAGCGGGCGACATTGTTTTCACGCTAATTGGGTAAACACTGTAAACCAGATTCTACAAAACCTAAGAGAGAAATGCAGTGCATACCATGCAGTGCGATAAAATAGATTCTCTTCCCTGCAAACGATACAATGAAGAATGAATGGTTGTTTAACTTAAAGGCAAAAACAAAAGATAAGCATTTATTCTTTTAGAGAATAAGAAGTAGCCATGGGAACGATAGCGTATCCTGATAATATGGCGGCGCCTTCCCGAAATGCAATGCGGAGTGAAAAGATTGTGACGTAACTCCTCATTCTCCATTGTGATGCCTGCGGCAACCACATGTGATGACCCCGGGCTGGACTCTGCGTTGTCCATGGTGAAAGCCGATCCGGTGATCGACAGCGCGAAGTTGAAGTATTTCCTCAGCGACCAGCACGGATCAGCTCCAGGCATGACGAAGCGATATCGTCCTCTTTTGGAAGGCCAAACAAAGTAGTTTCGCGTTCACAACGAAGCACACAGCGCTCTCACAACATGGCGGTGGCAACAATACTACAGCGAGCATAAAAGTTACGCTTTCTTTCTTTGTGTGAACATTTGGGTGGCGTTATGCAAATCTTCCCACATAGTGACGTAGGTATGTGGGGGCGTGTTAGAACAAGCCGTTTTAGGTAGGTGTGGCTGACTCTTAAATTTTATAAATAACATCTCTTTGGATTTGAGACTTTAGTCTTTGCAACTTTACAGATCTTCTTTATGCACCAAGAGCTTGTAACACTCCAAAGAGAAAGGAAAAATTGAAATCGCATCATATGACCCCTTTAAAACTATTTCACCCTAGCTCATTTTAAATTTGTTAAACTGATAAACAACCATATTACAACAATCATTTCCCCAATAAAATGTAAATGTTTTTCTTTTGCATGAATATGTTGCATTATTGATCATTTTATGTTGAAGGGCAGAGTAAGTGTTCTTGGAATAAGTATGCTTTATTATTTATTTATTTAACTTTATAATGTAATGTAAATATTAATTCATTAACCTTTGTTTACTCATTTTCAGACATGAAAATAAGTAATTAGATTGCAGTTGTGTATGAGTTTGTCCTGGGTTAGTTTAAGATGAAATTGCAATTATCATTGCTATTATCATTGGTTAATTATCTTGCACGCAAACAAATTCTAATAAACAAACTGTGTAATTTTAATAGAGATATCACTTATGCTTTGTTATTTTTAAGTTAGAGCTGTCTTTGCGTGCTTAATTCAAAAATTACATCATAGAAATTTTCAAGAAATATTACTGTATTTATTTTCCCCTCAGCCAACAGTGGGCCTCTTTTACATACCCCAGAAGAAGCATTAGAAAGGAAGTTAAGAGATGTGGAGATCAGATGAAAGTAAGTTTTTTTTTTCTTTTCTTCATTTTGTACATTTAGCAATGTATTAAACATATGTTGGACAATATTGCATCGTACCAATTATAATGGGTATTATAATGGATGTAATATAATAATAAAGGGTTAGTTCACCCCAAAATGAAAATTAGGCTGTGTTTTACTTTACTTCTTTCAGACGAATCCAGTCGGAGTTATATTCAAAATTGTCTTTGATCTTTCAAGCTCTATCGTTGCACTCAGCGGGTGTTGCATTGCTTCTGTCCAAAAGACGTGAAATAAAAAGCACCTTTCCATTTAAAAAAGTGTCTCACATGGCTCCGGGGGGTGAACAAAGGCCTCCTGTAGCGAATCGATGCGTTTTTGTAAGAAAAATATCCATATTCAAAACGTAATAATCACTTGAATCTAGCTTGCGCTCACTGTTGTAAACAGAAGCAGTTCCGAGGGAATGACGCATGAGGTCAGCTTTGCGCATGCGCCGCTCAGAAGTGATGCACGCGGAGAGATCGAAACAAAACAACGGTCACTAATTAGAAGTACAAAACGAGGATTTGTAAAGAAGAATGTCAGAGGATTTCGATATAAGCCAAGAGGAGACTTGTTTTCCTTTGCTAAAGTAAGGAAACTTTGCTTCTTTTGATCCTGTAAACAAACGTTGGTTTTCACGAGACTCACCGGCGCATGCGCAACACTGAACTCATACGTCATGCTCCCGGAACTGCTTCTGTGTACAACTGCTGGCGCAAGCTAGATTGAAGTGATTATTACGTTTTGAATATGGATATTTTTCTTACAAAAACGCATCGGTTCGCTACAGGAAGCCTTTGTACACCCCCTGGAGCTGTGTGAGACACTTTTTTTTTATGGAAGGTGCTTTTTATTTAACGTCTTTTGGACAGAAGCAATGCAACACCCGCTGAGTGCAACGATAGAGCTTGAAAGATCAAAGACAATTTTGAATATAACTCCAACTGGATTCGTCTGAAAGAAGAAAGTCACATACACCTAAGATGCATCGGGGGTGAGTAAAACACAGCCTAATTTTCATTTTGGGGTGAACTAACCCTTTAATACACTTATTATTTCAGCAAATAAAAATTCTTCATTGTGTCACAGGCATGATCATATGTTTCAGTTGTGGAAGAGGAGAGGCCTAGAATGCCATCAGAGGTTTTTCTCCAGCAGCCCGAGGTTCAAGATGCCCACTCTGATGATATGGCACTTCATAGCATCTCGGAGTCAGAAGGGGGAGAGATAGAAAAAGGGATAGAAGGAGGAATAGATGTGAAGATGGACTGCAAAGACAAACAGAATGCAAGCCAGCCTGTGTCCCAAAATCTAGTTATTCAAAATCAAGCCTGTCAGACAAGTAAGATTGAGCATGTTGTAATGATAAAACAGGATTATGGGACTGAATTACCTTTAAATGACACTAAGGGTGACCTTGGCCCGGGTAGTAAACCCCAGGGTGAATTACCCTGTCCTCACTGTGAGAGAAGGTTTGTGAGTAGTCAAGGCCTACAGCGTCACATACAAACACATGCTATTTCAACTTGCCACACACAACGGTTTAAATGCAGTCGCTGCAGAAGAACTTTCAGTACATTGTTTAGTCGTCGGAGGCATGAGAAAAGACATGAAAATAGAAATAGGAAGACAGGTGATCTCACAGGTGCCCCTTGCACTTCCAGTCAGAATGTGCCTGGCAGTGCCGAACCTCTGAAACCGGCATCACAGAACCCAGAGCCAAACAAGTGCATTAATGCAGCTGATGGTGAACAAAAGGATGATAAAACCAGTGATGTCAAATCCTCATATGTCTGCAAGTACTGCAAAAAAGCATTTAGGACTTACACTAGTCTAAGGAGACATCAGCGCAGGATCCATGAGCGCCATCTTCTTCCTAGAGGAGTTTATAAGAAGGTCAAAATCATTGAAGAACCTGAAGGACAGCAGCTTGTTGAGACGGCACAGGACAACCATACTGCTATCTCACAGTGTGCAGAGGACATTGATCAGGAAAGGGAGTACATGGTTGACATCTCCAGTAACATTTCAGAGAATCTTAGCTTCTACATAGATGGGAAAATTGTCTCAACAAGTGCCGTAAGTAACTGTGAGGTGATTGAGATGAACTCTGGTGGTTCTGCTGTGATTGGATTAAATGCTGTTATAATCAGTCCAGCTCAAATTACACAAGCTCTTAAATTAGAAACCAAATCCAGCAGTTTTACCTCTGACCTGTCTGAGCAGTCCTCAACCAGACGTAGGACGTCTACCCCACCTTTACTCCCACAAATAAAAACAGAATTAGAGTCTGAATCCATCTTGAGTACCTCCTCATTTTCCTGGTCATCCTTGACACTGTCCTCTACATCTGGAACTCCTCTGGTCACTGCTCATTTACCTCAGTGCATTGAGACAGTTGCCTTTCACAAGGAAAAAACTATCTATCTGTCTCCCAAACTCAAGCAGATCCTTCGGAATCAGGATGGCAGTAAACCAGCATTTGCACTGATTGCTGATGACCACAAACTGGGTCCTCCCATATCTCTGACTGTTTTACCTGCAACAACAACTAGATTTAAGAGAAGGACAACCTCCCCTCCCAGCTCACCACAGCAAACCCCTGATGTGAATATAGAAAAGCAAGATCAGGATTCTATGAACGCCAAGAAGTCAAAGTTGGAGAGCCATGGGTTGAGCCTCTTGGACAATGAGGAAACTGAGCCTTTGAATTCACCCATTAACAGCTCTGATGGAGCTCCAATGCAGCAACAGATCTTGCCGTTGGACTGCTCTGTATCAAGAACTGGTGGAAACTCTTGTAATCAACAGCCACTGGACCTCTCAAATTCTGTGGTTAAGCGAGAGAGCAGCGATGCCTTAGCAGAGTCCATTCTGGACTTAAGTATTAGTGGAAAGAGTTTAGACTGTGACTCAGCTGGAGTCTACCTGACTCAGTCTGCTTTAAGGAAGAGTAAACCGAACTCTAGTATGCTTCAGAAGGTACTTATGAATGATTATGGTGGGGTAGACATTCCTTCTGCTGAAGCTCCAGCTACTGCAGGTGTCCTCAGTGTCCCTGACATAACAAACCTGGCAGTTGTGGCCGTGTCTGATGCAGGTCCACCAAAACCTGAAAAGTTTTTGTTTGAGTTGGCTCTTCCTCCTGCTTCAATCAATCCAACCCCTCCACTGCTCGCTCCTGTCAGTATCCATCCAGCTACCCCAGTCCCTTCACCTCAGTGTTCACCTTCTTCGTCTCCAACTTTTGTATCCTTTCTATCGACTCCCACAATGGAACCCACTCAGGACATTCAAACTCTTCATTCAGCCTTCATGGTAACTGACAATGAACCACCCACAGGGTCTGTAGAAGACTTTGCTGATAATCCTGTACAGCTTTCACAGGGTGATTTGAAAATGACAATCCCTGACTGGGGGTCCTCTGTTCCTGGAGGTCTGGAAACCCTTATACCTGCAGTCCCTTCACTAAGTTTACAAAGCTCTCACTGGGTTGCTGATCCTTCTGTATGTGAACTAGCTCAAAGAACATTGGTTGTAGACTCTGTGTTAGCTTCTGATGCACAGATATTTTCTCCATCTCTGCCTGTTAACCAGTCCAGCATCACATCCTTGGATTTTCCTCCAAACACTGTTGTTATAGAGTATACAGTTGCAGTGCAATCTACAGAAAATATTCTTCCAGCTCTCCAACATAATTCTGCTCAATGTCTCTCAGATCAAATTCCTGTCGAAGCATTACAGCAAGAACCTTATGTCCCATCTGAGCCACAACCTTGCAGTCCTGACACCACCCTACTGCCTGAAACCTCCACACAGTTGGCATCTACAGAGCAGTCAAAAAGTTATACAGATGGTACATTGACTCTCACTGCTTCCACCAATGTTGTTGAGGCAGAGAGCAATGAGAATGGACAGGAAAATATCCAGTCCTCTGATTTTTCTAAGCAGGAAAACAAAGTTGAAGAAGAATTATCTCCCTTGCATCCTTTTTGCAAGAACTTCATGTGCAATGTTTGTGAACAGCCCTTCCAGTCCATGAAGATTCTTAGTCAACATGTAGGTGAGCACTCAAAAGAGTGGCCCTATAAATGTGAATTTTGTGTGCAGTTGTTCCAGAGTGACACAGGTTTGCTGGAGCACCGATCCAGTTATCATGGCATTGGTAAAATTTATGTTTGTAAAACATGTTCTAAGGAATTTGCCTTTCTCTGCAACTTGGAACAGCATCAGCGAGATCTCCATCCTGGTCAAGAGTGCTCACACACCGAAGCAGTACATGGCAAGTTAAGACCTGAAAATCATAACAGTCCCAAAACTGACATTACTGATCCAGGCCTTCCAATCACAGAAATTAAGCAAGAATCTGCCAACACAACCTCAAAAGAAGAGAAGGATGCCTTGGACAACACTTCTGAGGAGCTGTTCACAACAATAAAAACCATGGCATCAGGAGGGGTCAAATCAAAAGGCCAAGATGTACGTCTAGGCATTAACCAACATTATCCAAGTTTTAAACCGCCTCCTTTTCCATACCACAATCGGACACCAACTGGGACGACAGCAGCATCGGCCACCAACTTTACCACCCACAACATCCCTCAGACCTTCAGCACAGCCATTCGTTGTACCAAGTGTGGTAAGAGCTTTGACAACATGCCTGAACTGCACAAGCACATCTTAGCATGTGCTAATGCTAGCGACAAGAAGCGATACACTCCTAAAAAGAACCCTATACCACTTAAGCAGTTTGCAAAAGCACAAAATGGGGTGTTATCACCTGCAAGGATTGTTAATAGCAAGCAGAATCTCTCTCAGAAAGTCGGACAACCAAGAAAAATGAACTTTCACGAATCACCAGTTAAGATAAAAATGAGTATCCTGAATAAGAAGAAATCTCAGCTGGTGCAAAGGGGTAGACCTGCTGGGGGAAGAAAGGCCTTTGCTCATGATGACCTGGGCATTTTTGCATGTCCTCACTGTAGGAGAGAGTTTACTTACAATGCCAGTTTAAAGAAACACGTAGCTTTTAGCTGCCCCATGAGACCAGCCAGTAGAAACTCCAAAAAAAGAACACTCAGCATTGTTTCAGCCCAGGAGAACAACGGGAGCCTTCGCAGACAACTTGCAAATTTGAGCACAAAGCCACAAGGGTCAGACCACGGGCCAAAAACAATAACAAGGAACCAGATCATTAAGCAAAATGCAGCAGTTGATACCACTCAGGATTTTAGGCTTAAAAGATCTACCATTCTGTCAACATCTGTGGTTCAGTCTAGTAAAAAAGACAAGCCTATTTTAAAGAGTGGCTTTATGCCACAGCTGGCTTCAAAGCAGATAGTTCTCTCATCTGTCGCTCAGGTAAACTCTCAGGAGCCAGGCGTTCGGGTACATGCTTTAGGTAGAAAATTGGAGCAGAGAGTGGGCGATATAAAGATACAGCCCAGAAGAGAGGACCATTTGTCTCTGAGGTTGAGAGAGAGAGTAGGAGGACCCATTACTCGCAGTGTGCAGCAGGCCGGCACCACAGCAACAGTACTTAAACAGCCAGACAGTCACAACATCATCATGCGCCCTGTCGTTCTTCAAGTCAAGAAATGAGACGTGAAATAAACAAAAAATTATTATTGATGTTGACTGTCTGTTTTCTTAAAATGCATCCTCAGTGCAACATTTATCTGTAAATATGATCCATCTAAATATTGGACACTGTTTAAACAAACTTAAAATGATGGCTGAAATATCATTTTTATTTTATTTACTATTTCAAAAAAAGCAGGCTATAATATACATTCTAAGCATTATGAAATCCCATTACACATCAAGATATCAACTTCTCATTTGTAAATACATTCGCTGTCTGAAACAATTTTAATGTGCTAATACAGGGGGCGATATTCCTGGATATCTGTATTTAGCTCCTATACTCTGCTCTAACACACCTGCCTGTGGTTTTCAAATGACTTTGAAATGCTGGTTTAGGTTAAATTAAAGCCTGAACTTGTGCACTTTCTGCTGTAGTTCATATTTACCTGGTTTAAATGCATTGCAATACAATGAATCCATTACTAGTAATTATTTATTAATGTAAGTATTCTGTGTTTAAAAGATGTGTTCAGTGAGGTTCACTGGAGCACAGGAATTATTGTAATGGTAACTCGCTTTTATTTTTGTAGACTGTGTTAGTTGTGTTTTACTTGTTGTATAGATGCAGTCTGAACTCTTCATGCATGTCAGATATTTCATGTTTGAGTGGTAGTGTTTATATATCAGTCTCTCTGCACTGGTAACAAAAATGCAGCAGGAGAGGAAAAAGAAGGGTCAGAATATACTGCATACCTGACAACATCTACACCTCAAGGAGCAGGAGAAATGTATATTCTGTTCACAAAGAATATTTATGACTAAATGTCAAAAGTCTCTGCATTTCTCTCATCGTTGCTTTTTTTGTGCCATCTATTTGTGATCAAATGAGTAGTCATATTTAATGGGTCTCGTTTTTTGATGCATATGTTGGAGAAGCATTGGGGAAGATATTTATTTGCGAAATAAGAAAGCATTTGTCTGGAAATGTAGCTCTAAAGATGATTGTTCAATAGTTTGCACAAATTTGTGTCTTGCTGAGTGAACATTCTGATGGTAAACATGGTATTAGACTAAGCAAAAGGCCTAAAAGGGTCAATAAGTTATAAATCATTATGAAGAATAGATGCATTGTTTAGGAAAAATGTTACAGAATAATATTTTCTTTTAATTAGAAGACTTAATTAAAGCTAATATGAACACTGAATTGTTTACAGTTTGATTGATTGTTGTGACTGAAAATGTTACTAAAGCATGCCTGTTTGAGACATTTACAGTAATAATATCAGAACTTATCTTCTGGAAAGAAATTTAGTCATTAACCAGCTCACATAGAGGTTCCACTGCAGTTTCATTACACCTTTATGATGGTGTGGTATAATACTTGGCAGAGATTAAAAAAAAAAAAAATCTGAAATATTGTAGGCCTACGGAAAAATAATTTTTGTAACTTTGCTAAAATTGACATATTTAATCCAATATTTATCTCCTGCCACAAAGTTTGCTTTGTGGCATACATATTCTTGACCCAAAATAGGTTTACAGGCTTGAAGGGTTTCAGAAGCTTCTTTAATGTGAAATGTGAGTGTGGTCTGGGAATTGGTAAAATAATGTTCAACATCTCCAGGGTTGGGTTGAATCTGTATAGTTTAGAAACCTTGTTCTCGAATGATTGAATAAATTGCGCTGTTATAAAGTTGTGTTTAAAGTTCAATGAATGTGTGTTTTGTTTTCATTGCCTAATTGCATGATGTCACAAAAAAGAAATGACAGTACAAGCCAAACAATCTGAACATCAGACACTATATCATAAACATAAGATACATCAGTTTTTTTTATCCTACCCCAAAAATTAGCATCCCAAGAGTGAAGGATGTCGGTGACATTTCAGATGCATTCCAACAGCTCTCACAAGCCTCATAAACACATACTGAATATGACTAAAAACTATTCTGTCTTTTTTTTTTACTCATAATGGGCCATATGTGAAAACTGATATGCAAAACCAGAACTGTGACTTAAGTATCCTCTCAGTTACTGGTTCAGCTAACCATTACTCAGAGGTGTAAAGTATTGGAGTAAATGTAATTAATTACTGTACTTGAGTATCTTTTCGGGTACTTTGTAGTTGTACTGAGTATCAAAGATATTAGCAACTTTTACTTTACTTTTTGAATGATTATCTGTACTCTTTACTCCACTACATCTGAAATGAGTGTTGCAGTTACACATTACATTTTGCATGGATCTAGCTTTTACTGCAGCAGTTTATTTCTGCTACAAAAGACGTGATACTGCCTATTACAGGCCACTGAAAGTACTGCGATTTGCCCTTACTCACCCAAACTTGTCAACAAGGCTACTTTATGTGAATGCGAGTTCCTTAACAAGTATTTGTGAATCACAGGTGTTTTATATATGAGGAGAATTTGCCACTGATGATTCAAACGTGAGTTTTGAGCAGTGTAGAGTAGCACTTGTTGTTTGTCATTTCTCCGATCACAAATGCAGACATGGTTTTCTGCAGTGGTGTATAAAGTACCTGAAAGCCATACTCAAGTAAAAGTACAGATATCTTACCAGAAAATGACTTTGGTAGAAGTTGAAGTCACCGTTTAGAATATTACTTGAGTAGAAGTCTTAAAGTATGTGATATTTACTGTACTTTTACAATAAAAGTATTTTTTTAATCTTAAACCTACTTAAGTACACACCTCACGCACTGGATGCCGTGCACGCGTGCGCCCAAAGACAGTTGGGCATAGTGGTGTATTAGAGGTAAAAAAAATTATATAAATACTGTTCGGTTTCTGGCACAAACCGATCGTTTCATGTCTTAGGACATCAATGTGTCGTCATGAGCCGCAGGGTTTAATTTGGATTTGTCTGTGCATGTTTTTTTTACTCTCATAGATTTTGTTACCATTGCCATGCATTATACGACTGATAGACTGCAACGGTTGGAGTTAAAAATCATCAAATGTGTTCTACTGAAGAAACAAAGTCACCTACATCTTGGATGCCCTGGGGGTAAGCAGATAAACATCAAATTTAAATTTTTGGGTGAACTATCCCTTTAAGTACTGTAACGAAGTATTATTACTTCGTTACATTACACCACTGGTTTTATGTTTACCCAGCGTGATGCAACGCAACGTGTAAAAAGACAGTATAAGTCATTATAATCTGTAATTATGTCCCCACTGGATGCAACAAATGCCTCGTTTATAATGGGTTTTATTAGTTTTGTCTCGTCGCTCCGGCCGGACAGGGCATCACAGTAAGGCAGGGGCGTAACATTTCCGTCACATGCTTGAGGTATTCGGCCAATCACAACGCACTGAATAGCTGACCAATCAGAGCACACCTTGCTTTTTAAATTTTTTTTACACCTGGCTTTTCAGACCGATGAGCTTTGTAAAAATCGACGCATTTCAGAAAGGCGGGGCATAGAGGAGAAACAATAATGTACAGTATGTGGAAAATAATGTGTTTTTTAAACTTTAAACCGCATAAACACATTTCATTACACCAAATACAGGTGCATCTCAATAAATTAGAATGTCGTGGAAAAGTTAATTTATTTCAGTAATTCAACTCAAATTTTGAAACTTGTGTATTAAATACAGATTTTTTTTATCTGGTTCCATGTGATTATATGTATTTAAATTATGCATGAATGTTCCCAAACACTATTACAGTGAGATCTCTGTGTGAGATATGTGATTGTTGTCATATTTCTATAAAAATCTAAAATACATGTTTGTATTAAAGTAAAAATGGATGATAAATACACATTTCGAATGGAATTAAATAGCAAGCACTTTGAGTGTCTTGTTCATATTTAATTTCATATAAAAGCATCAGAACTGAAATTATATCATGTTTATAAGCAACACAGCATGTGAGTGAGAATAACGCGATATCTGTCTTTGATCTCGTTGGTATCTGTTCACTTCGAGAGGTCAGAACTGTCCGTCTTGCCTGCGCTTATTTGTTGAATGTAATGGTTGTTTGTTTGCTTGCCAGTCATTCTGTTCTTCGTTCCCTTTGGTTTTTGCCTTATTGTTTGTTCTAGTTTTTCCATGAAATACCAGCACATAGATCCTTGCCTCTGCCTGTTTTCTGCAGCTTCTCCACAACGTTACAGGTTTTCACTGGCATGTCTCTTTGAGCCTATATTTAGTATAAGTAAAATACTTAAGTACTGTACAAATCAAATACTCTAAGACTTTTACTCAAGTTGTTTCGGAATCGCTGACTTAACGTGTAGTGGAGTCATTTTCAATGGAAGTTATCTGTATTTTTAGGTACTCTTTACACCTCTGCCATTACTCAAAATATCTGGGACTGAATCTCATAAACTTTCAGTTAGCATATTAGATTTTAAGTGCAAGGCTACTCTGACCACCCTAAATAAAGGTTTATTATCATATGCAGTTTAATAGATTAAATTAGTATACTGAAATGTGAGAGGACAAAGGAGGGGTAGAGTTTTTATTTAAATGTATTTAAATACTACTGAACTATGGGAGTGTTTATTGTCTTTATTAACTGCACAACTGTTTACTTAGATGAATGGAGAAAAAATCCAACATTTATATTTATTATTATGCTATATATTTTACGTAAGTATTTTATTATGCCAATAAAATCTTCAATATGGCAGTAATGTAAAGCATGTGTTGATGTTATACTAATAATAACCACTTGGTGGCAGCATTGACTCGCCTCACGATCGCATCACAACGACATTTACATCTCCGTCGCTGGCATCACTGGTGTCTTCTAGTTTTCATTGTTTAGAAGTAATGTATTTGCAATGCATTTGCTGAAGGAAAAGTTAAATTTGTCCAGCATATTAAAGCACTTCTGTAACATGAGAGGGTCGTAGTATTATAAACATTATTCAGGCTGCCCAAAGCATGCTATCTGTTTCGACAGAAAATAAATAAATAACGAGTTTCACGCCATAAATGTTCCGCCCTGAAAATCTCTCTTGAAAGCGGATTGGTTAAGGAATTTGGCGCTGGGGGTTGATGGACGTGTTCGGTCGAGATAAGGGCGGGACCAACAGTCCTTTTGGCTGAAATGATGATTTACTGCATCGTGTTATTTCTGTGAACGTTGCAGAGCACATTTCACAGCGAATTGAACAGATTCATTTGAGAGAGGGCGAATTTGATTGAAAACCCTTTATTTACGTGCAGGTTCAATAATGTCTGTATCTACAATGCCTGTTCTCTCTTCCTCCCCTTGCCCCCTCCCTCAGCCTCTCGGGGTGTAAACAAAGCCGAAGTGGGTCATTTGTCGTGGTATGATCTAGTACAGGTTCCGCATCCCGTAAAGAGTCGATGTAACAGGCATTAATACCACAAAAGAAATTACACAAAGCCATAAACGTTGCTCCGAGGCATAGTGGTAACGTACATTGACTCATATTTCCAGACTGACGATTGACAAGCTATCCATATCCGACATCTGCCTTGACAAGAAAAGGATCTTCGGTGTTTTGTTGTTATTGGGGTTGCCACGAAACTAAGAAAACGCTGATTGAGCTACACAAAAGAGTAAGGATGCGCTTGCAGACGCAAGGAAGGGGGGGGGTTCTCAACCGTGTTTTTTTTTTGACCGTTTCAACACGTAGCATGAGCAAGAGGCGTTGGTACCCAGACCAAACCTCCCCACGCCCGGTCTGAACCGGTTCGGGGGCCGTGCGCGCTCCTGGAGACTCCCTCCCCTCTCCCTTTGCTGAAATTGCTGCCACGCGCTCACACGCACAACACTAAAATATCTTACCAGAGAGCGAGCGCGCGCGCACCCGCGCATACGTCACCCCTCCCCTCTGCCTCGCTCACTCAGCATCTCCCATTGGCTCCTGCGGACATCTCGAGCCTCCTCTTGTTATCGTCTCTTATTGGTTCGCAGTGAGGACTCTGTCCTGGGATTGGTCGGTGCGAGCGCGAGCCCTTCTCGCTCATTGGCTGGCGCGGGCCGTGCATGAGCGCGAGGGAAAGAGTTGTAAACGCAAAGCGCGTGCTGGAAAAGCCGAGGCGTAGGGCTGAGAGCAGCGCGAGCGCCGGAGACCAGCAGGGGCATCTCTCGTCACAACATCCAGCCTCTCATCCACCCGCGATTATTTTTTTTTTTTCGTTTTTATCGTTGAAGCCTGAATCGTAGGAAGCGATAGAGCCCGAGTTCCGCAGCGAGGCTTTTGTTAGCCCGTGTTGGGGGCAGTTACTGTTGTCCCTCAGCGGGGGAGCGCGTTATCATCTTTAGGTTATTTGGGAGGCAAAACCGCAGCCTTTCACCGCGTGTTCGTTAAATATCGATTTTAGGTGTCTTGTTGCGTAATTTCGGATCTGGTAAAACCGGATTACCTGGGATTTTTTTTTAAAAACAGTGTCGCGGGTCTTTGTGTGGCTTCTGCTTCGTGTCCCTGCTTGCAAGCTACCAGAAGTTCCGCACTCCGAGCTCCAAAACATGTGCTCCCGGGTGTGGTTTATCACAGACCGGCGGATCAGCCAGGAGTACCCGCAGGTCCAGATCCTGCGAGCTCTGAAGGAGCGCTGCGCCGAGGACGATGTTGAATTCCGCTATCTTCTAATGGATGAGATCGTCCTGACCATCACGGATGGACAGCTCGGTAAAAACCGCACACATACCACAGACATATACATTCACAAACGCATTCCTTCTGTACGAGCACGGAAATAGTTTTGTGTTTAAACTGTTGAGTTGGCTAAATAGCTGGTCAGTGTGGATGGTTAGCGCGCTTACATTGAGCGGATGTACATCACCGCGTGAGCGTGTTTTGTGTAACGTTATCTGTGCGTGGGGTGACCGCCTAACCCTCTTTCAGCCAGTCAGCCACCACAGCCTAGCCGATGGATGGAAGGCCGGTTAAAATCGTTGAGAAATTGTTAGCGAACATTTGATATCTAATCTAAACACTGACGTGAATGTGTTTATATCAGCGTTTATTGTTGCACCATGTGCGCGCGGGACAGTCACGAGCACGTTCATAATCAACACATAAAGCGTCGAGCGCAGATGGCGCGACGTTCACAAAGACCCGTTATATTAAGGTGTTACACTCTTTATAATTTTTTCTTTTTTTCTTTTTTGGGTGTTTATATTCGATGCGCAAGCTTTCATACAATAGATTAAACTGAGATGTTTTGACGCATTCGCGCGAGATTCCACATACAAAGGGCTTGCGTCGCAATAATCGATTCGCCACGTGTCAACCTCGACTGAAATACGATTTTCAAAATTTTAATCAGTCGGAGGAAGTTTGTACCGTCGTTTAGACGATTATTGTTGTAATAGCATCACGGTTTGGTAGCCATACTAAAGATACAGATATTGTCTAATGAACTTGAGGTATCCGGGATGCTCAAAAGATACACACACCTATATCGAATCCTCTTAGTCATGGATTAATCTATCTTGTTTTACCAGTTTAGTTTTTATATCAACTTATATACTTAACCACTTGAACATCTGAGACCGCAGTGGTTTATACCAAAGATGATTTCAGGTCACTTTAAGACCTAGTGTGTGGATTTGGAGCCTGTAGAACCCACTAGAATATGAAGAAAACATTTGTGGTGGTCATGCCGTTTAAGTTAAATGGACAGTTCATAAAAACATCTTTCATTTAATCGCCCATATGTTGTTCCAAGCTGATTTTCTTCCGTGGACTACAAAAGGAGATGGCAGCCTGAGTCACCATTCACTTTAATTGCATCTTTCTTTCCATGCAATGCAAGTGAATGGTGACTGAGTTGGTCATTATGCTTATCGTCTTTTTGGAAGCAAGACATATGGGTTTGGAACAACATGAGGGTGAGTAAATGATGATGTTTACATTTTCATCTTAACTGTTCCTTTAATAATCAGCTGACAGCGAGTTGCAAAGTGATTCATAAGACAATGATCTGAGTCATTGACACCAGTGTTGCCATTGTGGGTGGGTGGGGCTGTTTTGCTTTGAGGTGACAGCATTTCTTTTAGGGGTGGCAGATGGGGACTGGGACATTTTGCATTTTGCATGGACCTGAGGTAAAGGGAGTGGCTATGCACCAATGCAGCTTTGCTTTGAATCAACTGCTTTAAGTTTAGTGGTGTGACACAACATGAAGGACTGCCAGTCTAGCAGGAAGACCCAAACAGACAAGATAAGTGAAGGAGAGAAGAACTGAGACCATATTGACCTACTTTAAAGAAAAGGTAGACAGCTGTCTGGAGAGCAGCACAAGTGGTGCAGGTTGTTGGCATGTTATATTTGTGTGTGTGTATTTGTGTTTAATCTGCTGGCCCGGATCCTGTCTTGGTCTAATTAAGAGGTGGTTGACAGTTGGTCAGCTTTGGGATTTAAACCCCCAAAGATCCTGACATTCTGCTGAGTTACATCAACATTAGACACATGGAACAGTGTAGGTCAACACTTGATCATGATCTCTTATGTCAGTAAAACATTGCCGTTAAATACCAGCACATGAGGCCATATCAAAATCCCTGAACATGTCTCATTTAAAGGGGTCATGAACTGAGAAATCAAAATTATCTTGATCTTTTGACACATAAAAGGTCATTGTACTATAAAAACATCCTGTGTAAGTTTCAGAATTCAAAACTTTCTCGTTAGTCTAAAATCAGCTTATATTGAAGCCAATCTGCCAAAACGAAATGGTGTGGCTAAACTTCACCTCCTCAGAAGATCAACGCCTGCTTCTACATCACTGCCTGTTTATCCCCGCCCACCAATTCGTGTATGTAGTAAGTAAATAACGAGAGAGGCAAACGCAGGTCTACGCAGAAACCAAACGATAAAGATGGCTCTGAAGACAACGAAATGCTTTGCAGTGCCAAGCTGTGGAAAAACACAGTCTTTGCATTGATTTCCATCTGATCCCAACATTAGGAAAGAGTGGATTAGCTTGATTTTTTTTTAATGAAGTTCCAGACCGCGTCAGTAAGAACTTGGTCCTGCTTTGGGCACTTCATTTCACAGCGGATTTGTTTACAAACAAGGCACAATTCAACACAGGATTTTCAGAAAGATTGAACGTAAAAGACGATGCTGTGCCGAGTCGACTATGTTGGATCCGACAGTAATGTCGCACCACACAAGTGTGAGTAACTGTTTTTATTACGTGGTCACTATTGCTTTGTCTGTTATTATAGATCGTTTGTACTGATATGTTCTATTATGGATGTAACAATTCACTCGCGATTCGATTCACGATTTGTAATTTTTTTTTTTTACAGAATGAGATTTAAGACAAATTATAAATAAATGTGTCCGTTTATTATTACAAAATGCTGCATGTTTCTTTATGAAATTGAAATATAACACTATAATAATATACTAATACAGCACTTTATATATATCTATATTATTGCTCTTTTGTTGGTTTTGATTGCTTCTAAAACTAAATTGACATTTTTAAACAAGCCCCAAATCAAATAAATAAGTAACACATTATTTATATAAATAATGCGTTATTTATTTGATTTGGGGCTTGTTTAAAAATGTCAATTTAGTTTTGTTATTTACATTTATATTATATTCAAATTTATCCAAAGCGACTAAAAAATGAGAACAATAGAAGCAATCAAAACCAATAAAAGAGCAATAATTTACAAATCTTATATTGGTATATTAGTGTCATTTCAATTTCACAAAGAAACTTACAATATTTTGTCCAAGCAATAACAAAAGGACACATTTAATTTATAATTTGTCTTAAATCTCATTTTGTTAAAAAAAAAATCGTGACTCGAATCATGAAATCAAATCGTGAGTTGAGTGAATCGTTACATCCCTACTTCCGAGTCTACAATACGCCACGCCTATTCAAATGGAGCGTTCCGATGAGGGGGCTCAAAACAGGACCGAAAATAGCCTATTACTTCTAATTGTTTTTTTTTTTATGTAAAAATTTTGAAAACATTATAAGTGGACCTCAGAGAACAGTACAAAATAATAAAAAAGGCTGTTTATGACCCCTTTAAATGAAAGATGGTGCAAATCCATTGGTGAACCTGTTGACAGGCACTGCAAGAGTGTGTATAGTTATCTTATCTCCTGCTGTGTGTGTTGCGCCACATGCAGCAATCAAACAATCAATAGGTAATCAGGGTTCAAGACTTGTGACTGTGATTTTCACTTCATTGATGATGTGAGCGAAGTGTGTGTGTATTACTTTTTGATGTCAAGTGTCCATTCCTCTGAGAGATGCAAATCTAACACCAATTTAAAGTCTCACACATGCACAAACTGCAAGCATGCTAAAAAAACAAACAAAAAAACTGTAGTTGGCGGTAAGTGAAACTTCAAACAGGAACAATTTAATCAACCATGTCCGAAGACATTTAATTATATAAATAAAATCCTTGGGAGGATTTTATAGATATAGAGGAGGATGGAGAAGTGTCGTGTTTAAATGGCATTGGTGTCTGTTGTGATTGAGGTAGTTCCCCTTGATTATGTCAACTAGGAAAAAGCAAAATGTACGTTCATAAACAAATGCGGAATGCAGTTTACTTGGGTTAGGATCCTCAGTGTTGGATGACACTGCTGTGAATTCTCTGGCTTTCAGGGCTGAATTTAGGGTTTCTGTGGTATATCGATCTAGTGTAATCATACAAGAATGAATGCCAGTTCTAGCCCTTAATGCACACAGATTAGGCTGTATGTGTTAAGATGGGAGTTGTTTATGTAGTCTTGCTTGTTTATGAATGAAAGGCCAACTTGATTTTTTTTTTGGTGATGATTATGATGGTGGAAAATCTGCTCTCATTGGCAGCTGAATGACATGTATTCAAAACTCTAAAAATGCATTTCAATTAAGTAAAACAAATCAATTAATTTTCAGTTCTACCATTATAAAGTTTGGAATTAATAAGATAAAGATATTAATACTTTTATTCATCGATAACACTGATGATAATAATAAGAAATGTTTCTTGAATGCCAAATCAACATATTAGAATGATTTCTGAAGGATCATGTGACACTGAAGACTTGAGTACTAAAATTCAGCTTTGCCATCACAGGAATACATTTCATTTTAAATATTCAAATAGCATATATCCTTACTTACAAAAAAGAAAAAAGATCCTTAAAATTGTAGCATTTCAAATTATGTACTGGAAGGTTTTTTTGTTTTTTTTTTAGCAAACAAATGCAGTCTTGGTAAGCCTGAGCTGTCGTTCAAAAACATTCAATTGTACCAACCCCACGTTTTTGAACAGAAGTTTATATTGAGTAGTTGTGTGGTATTGTCCAGACACTGTGCGATTAGCTGTGGTATCTGTTAATGGGGGTTACTTGTCTTGTTGTTTGTTTTGTCTGTTTACCTACCTGTATCTTAATACCAGCTCACCTCATCCTCAAAGCACACCTCTGAAGTAGGTTAAACCTGCGTCTATACTGTACTTAACACAGTAGGTTATCCTGAAATTCTCACTTGCTCTGGATTTAGTGTGAGAGTCAGTTGTGTTTCTTATGGCTCGTTTCCACTGAACGGTTCGATACAGTACAGTACGGTACGCAATTGTTTCCGTTTTCACTGTCAGAAGTTGTGAATGGCACCAAAATAGCGAACCGTACCACTTTTTTGTTACCCTTCCATTGGGGTACCTAGCACAGCAAAGGGTACCAAAAGGGTGGAGCTAAACTCACTGCAGAACGTTGATTGGTTGACTATAATCGTCACTTTTGCGTGATACAAGGAGATAAAGCATCCTTCCCTCGTTCCGCTTTGCTGTCCGTGAGTGTTGGGCTTATTTACATCAGAGTGTGCAAACACAAAAAAATATAACTGTGTATTTTATATTTTCACACAGACGATAGCCGTTTCTCAATATGCGTTCGTCATTGCCCAGAAACCCATGTAATTTTCTAAATAATACTGTTATTGTGTCATGAAATGTATTTTTAAGAGTTTTCAGGTGAGAATGTAATTGTTTAAAACTCATCTGTGGTTTATTTATAAAGATAGCACCTATTTGAAAATTTGCTATGCCAATTTCGGAGCTCCAGGCGATCACTGGGCGCTCAGCGCTCATGTATTCACATAGCGCAGCCTTAGCTCGGCTAGTCCTTCTAAAAATTTGCCGCTGGCTCTGATGTCTCTGTAGTGATTAAACACGAGATACAATTAGTTTTGGGTAGGCTATATTTAACAGGCATTCGTGGTCTCATGAATCTATTATTTATTCCTGGTCATATCGTTTTGGCTGAGCACAAAGTTGTTTAACTTTATATTTATTTTGAACTTTACTGTAGTACAGTGCTGACTTTGTAGCATACGTTTGACTGAATTGTTTGCTTTTGTCTTTATTTCCTCTTATAAAAGCCTCTTATACTTTGTACTTATACTTTTATAATGGCTATTATTGTTCATTAAAACTGACATTTAACAAAGTTAGTCGTCGATCGCTACTTTCTGGCATACACCACGCCGTCGCCTATCAAGAAAGGTACTATTGGCAGTGGAAACGCAAGCCTGATCAGGGTTACCCTTACTGAATCGTACTGTACCGCACCGCTCAGTGGAAACGAGCCATTTACCCTCAGTGAGACCGCTAACACAGAACTGACAGAAGAGGGAAGTGAAGGAGGTAGACGGTATGTGTGCTATGTTTTCTGAGTCTGTGGATACATTTACTGATTGAGCCTCAGGCAGAAAAAAAAACTTGATTGTCTTTTATTAACTCATGCATGTAAGATAAGATAAAATAAATAAAGATGTGTACACTTACAAGTGCTTGAGGGCTGATTTCTTATTGTCACAGTGAGTGTATGACTGTCATTTCCTCCGGAAATTAGTCAGACCGGTATGAACCTGATCTGTTAGTGTACCTTTTTGGTTACAGTTGGCATATATATAATGTACTGTTTTTTTTCCCCCCAGGTTGTGGGGTTAAAAAAAAAAAAAAACTGAAAAGTCAATAAATTAGCATGATTACAACCAATGAAAAAAATGTATGTGCTGCCATGTTAATCAGTGTTAAGAAAATACTGAGTAAGAATTATCTGCAGTTTCAAAATTTAGTGAGCCACTGACACCATCCAAGATCGTGGACATGGCGAGAGAAATGTCAATTATGAGTATACACTACCGTTTGAAATAAAGATGTTACTTTAGCACCAAATCAGCATTTTAGAATGATTCTGAAGGATCATGTGACATTGAAGACTGAAGTAAATGCCTGCTGAAAATTCCGCTTTACCATCAAACGAATGAATTGTATTTTATTATATATTAAAATAGATATCACTTTTTTATTTTAACTTGTAATATTGCACTCAATTATTGTGTAGATATTTCATGGTTTGTTGTAATAATGAAGAAATGAAGTGGTGCACCCAATATTTGTGTGATCTTTGTATTCTTTTTTTTCAAGTGTTATGCTTTTAGGTTCGCAATATGCTAAACTGAAATACTATTAAAATCAATCGTGACTCATTACGAGTTTCCAGCATGTGAGTGCTATTTGTGTAGCATCTAGCGTGCAGAGTTGTTGTCTGTGTAGAGCAAAGTATGAGGTTCTATGATGTCTAGGATGCTGCCTATGTAGGGAACTCACTAAGTTTGAAAACAGAGCTAAAAGATATCAAAAATTCAAAGCAGACAACCGTCTGTTCAGTCAATACAGTAAATAATGATATATCCTTACATTTATTTTTGAAAATCAATAATATCTGTCTCGTCATGCCTGTATAGTCCTGTCATACTCTTAACTGCATGCCTTCAAGTCCCATCTGCTTTGATCCATGAGAGGAAGAGGGAGTGCTGATGTAGCAGTTGCTAGTGAAGATGCTGAGTCGTGGTTTGTGCGTGTTGCTCCATCCTAAAATGGCGGAGAAGCTGGACAGATTAGAAATTCTGTGACTCATTCATGTTTTGTCTTTCTCTTGTTCTTTCATGGCTCCTTTTATATCCTCCGGTTTACATTTCCTGTTATCTCCTGAATGCTCAAACACATGCTTGCCTTTATGTAATCTCTGAAATCCTTTCTTGTCATCATCTGCTGTTTAGTGTGTTCTGTTCCATCCAAACAACAATATTACATATTTGCATATTTTTATGAAAGTTTGATTGCTCTTGTATTTATAATCCGAGTCAAAACGCATGATTTGTGAAGTTAAAATCCAACGAGTGCCAGAGTGATTTTAGTTTTTACTAAGTGAAGGCTGGTTTTAAGTGAGCATAAAACTTAACTGGCATCTTAATTAAAAGCAGAAAGCAATGCAAACTGTTATGAAAGTTTGATTGCTCTTGTATTCATAATCCGAGTCAAAACGCATGATTTGTGAAGTAAAATCCAACGAGTGCCAGAGTGATTTTAGTTTTTACTAAGTGAAGGCTGGTTTTAAGTGAGCATAAAACTTAACTGGCATCTTAATTAAAAGCAGAAAGCAATGCAAACTGGGTTAGTGGGTCAGCGTGAACGTCGCAATAACGAGGCAAAGCAAGCAAGCAACCTTCTGCAGTGTTGTGTAACGGCTCTCAGAAGGAGATCAGCTATTTAGTATTGCAGAGATGCTGTCGTGTGTCTCGTTTTGGAAACTAAGGCCAGCTCATCTGTCATACTGAGTGTATGTGTGAGAGAGAAATGGGTGACCCATCCAAATAAAAGTCTGACTCTCATTGGTTGCCCAGATACAACCAGTGTAATCCCTTCACACAATACTGTGCCGGCCAAAACACAGACTGCACTGACCGTACTGCAGCATTGTGATTTATCTTTCCTTTCATTCTTTCAGGTCTGCGGGTTGGGCAGGAAATCGTTACATCATACCCACAAGTTGCTGTGGTGCGCGTTCCGACCCCATGGGTCCAGTCGGACAGCGACATCACTGTTCTGCGTCACCTGGAGAAGATGGGCTGTCGTCTGGTCAACCGGCCTCAGGCCATCCTCAACTGTGTCAACAAGTTCTGGACCTTCCAAGAGCTCGCCGGGCATGGAGTGCCTCTGCCAGACACGTACTCCTACGGTGAGAGATCATCTTTATCTCTGAAACGCACCACTTCTTAATCTGTCATAAAATAAATAAATAAAGGAACTGTACAGAAAGGAGAATTTAAATTTTCAAGAAATATTTTTGTCATGACCGATAACAAATATGATCAAATACATTGTTTTTAAATGGCAAATAGCTTTTTAAAAGTATCATGGCTTTCACAAAAATATTAAGCTGCACACCTTTTTTCAACATTGATAATAATGAGAAATGTTTCTTGATCACCAAATATTAGAATTATTTCTGAAGGATCATGTGACGTTGATGACTAATGAAAATTCAGTTTTGCCATCACAGGAATAAATAAAATTTTTATTTGATTTAAAAAGGAAAACGGTCGTTTTTCAATTGTAATATTTCACAATTATACTTTTTTCATTTTTTATTTTATTTTTTTGTATCAAATAAATGCAGCCTTTGGTAAGTATAAGATAATTTATTTATACTATCTTTAAAAAAAAAATCATACCTGCCCCAAACTTTTGAACAGCAGCGTATGTGTGCGCTCCTGTATTTGTCATTTATTCGTACAGACAATGGCTGTTTATGTGACAGTCACAGAATGAAAGGGGAAGCCCTTATGACTAGCTGAAGAAAATCAAAATGAAACGCCAGAGAGTGAAAAGGGGAGGGGGTGTATAAGAGCAGTTACATCTGCTGTAGTGACGTGTTCCTGGCAGAGCCGGTCTGACATACCCTGCATTTTCTCTTTCGCCCTTTCACATTGAACGCTAGTTCATCTGCTCAGCTCAAACCAGCCAAACAGATTCTGCATACCAAAGAATCTTCTCTTCAAAAGCATGAAGAATATTTATATTTGAGCATGTAGAGTAGTGCTGGGCGGTATACTGGTTCATACCGAATACCGGTGTTTATTTTTATGATATTAATTTTTTAAATACCACAATACCGGTGTATGTTTCTTAAACAACGTTCGGAATGCGACACTGTTTGAGAGGGGTCCCTTTTCACTGTTGCACTGTGGTGAGGGCACAGCTGTATGTGTTACGAAGCGTGAAAGTTCCGAAACTGAAGCTGTAGAACTAATAGAACGTGATCTCATCCACAATATCCACATTGACCGCCACAAATATCCACCGCCCCCTGCTATCAGCTCCCGCGCCTCACACACACGAGCACGACTTTAGCACTAGATTTAGCAACTTTCAGACCCTTTTAGCAGCTTTTTTCCATAGAATAATCATACTGACACCCATATCATGCATGGGGAAAAAAAATACCGTCATGTACCGTGAAACCGGTATAATTTTGAAAAATACTTTGATATAAATTTTTGGTCATACTGCCCAGCACTAATGTAGAGGGTACAAAAACATCCAGCAGTTATACTTACTGTGGTCTGGGTTTGAGCTTAAATTATATCTCCACCCACTCCTTCGTTTTCTCTTTCTCTTCTCCTTATACTCTCTTTCCATATGCTTTCTCTGTTTGTTTCATCTTGGACACATTCAGTCAAAGCAAAGGATGCATTAAATTAAAATATTTTGTCATTTTCCAAACACTAACGGTTGATTTCAAATGTTGTCTAGCATTTTGAATATAAATACAAGGCAGAAAACCATTAAGCCTATTTTTCCCCCTTTAAACATCTGTAACTTGTAGCCTGTGTTTTGCCAAGTTCAGGTTGTTTAATTCATAAACATAGACTTGAAAAACTAAATGGGCCCAAATTTATAGCATTAACGCATGAATAACCATAAGGTGTTAATATTTACTATACAGAGAAATCAAATGTATGTACACAAAATAGAACACCATATATTTACATACTTAAGGGGACATTAAAATTAATTTAAGTATAAAAATAGACAATGAGGGGAATTATTATTAGTATTTTTTTTTTTTTTTTTTTTTACAAAGTCAATTATTTATAGTGCAGCCTCTGGGTCAAACATGTGGCCGTCAGGTTTCATCTGAAGCACACATTCTCCGAAAACATCTTTGAGCCATTAACCTTGAAAAACTGGCCACGTAGTTGGACAGAATGCCGTCCAGGAAATGGGAAACATTGTGCATGGCAAAAAAATCTGTCAGTCTTGCAGTCCTTCTCATGTGGATATTGAATGTCTCAGTGTTGCTTCTTTCATTAGAGCTGTTTGCATCTCTCTCAGGAATCTCACACTTTAATTAAATCTCACTTTTAATTACATTCATTACATATTCACTAACCAACATCTGTGTGTGTGTGTCTCCAGGAGGACATGACAACTTCCGCAAGATGATCGATGAAGCCGAGCCGCTGGGTTACCCCGTGGTGGTGAAGAACGCTCGTGGTCACCGAGGTAAATCACTAATTCTAGTACAGCCGGTGTGCATAATGGGTCTTTTGGGGAATTAAAGAAACGGGTCACATTAGACTTCAGATCTGGGTGCTGACAAACCTTCAGGAGCCCTGAGAACACAAACACCTTAGTTATATAGCACACTGGACCTCTCCAAATAAAGAAATCAGGCAGCTTCGAAACATCATCTCTTTTACCTTAAAAACAATGGTTGTCTGTGTTTTTCTCTCCCAGTGCACATAAGGCATCTTTGTCCTGCACTTGTTTTTTTTGTTTTTTTTAAGCACATTTGAAGTGTGTGTGTGCTGAAAGCATAATTTTCTTTTCGACTGCTTTTGTTTTAATGGTAGTTACTGATCACCAGTCTTACAGAAATACACAAAACGCTCTGAATTAAGTCTCACGGTCAGACTAGAACTCGCTTTGACTAGCGGCCATACCTTATGATGTAATATACTGTATAGAAAAATTCTCCCAGATCAGCCCCACCAATCTCTGCACACAAATTCAGAATGCTGCAGCTGCACTAGAGACCTGCACTCCCACGGAACTACTGCGAGACCCGACTAGGGATGGGGTCACGATTTTCGAATATTTGATTAGTTGATTTAATTATAGAATATTGAATAGGTTGTGCGATTATTCTCTTAATAAATTTCCCCATGTTTTCCGTGCTGATGTGGCTGATATTATTTTTGCTTGGAATGCCTATCTCTAGACCCGACGCAACAGAGTGCGGCACGGGGCGAGGCTTGATGGGTGGGTGCGGGTGGACACTCGTGTGTGCAGGATGTGGGAGAATAAAATGATTTTCAAGACTCCCACAAAATAGAAATCTCTAAACATAAAATATCTAAAAACAAATGTATTCATCTATTGCACAAAAGCAACAATAACCAATATAAAATACAAATTATTAACAGGCGCAAGCATAGGCAGAATTTCTATTTATAACCCCTTTCATGCAGCGTTGAGCAATGTAGTCAATCAGACATATCTGTTGATTTCTGGGACGCAATGGACAATCAGAGGTGTTTAAGTTAGAATCCACTCACTGCTCAAAATTACTGAGTTGTAGTGCAGTGCTAAACTTTCGTGCAAATTTCGTTTGAAAATTTGTGCTCATGAATCCTCTTATTATAACACACGAAGTGTATACATTATGAAAGATTCATTGTGCATATGTTCCTTGTGTTATAACAGAGCTTTGTGAGATGACGATGAGCTGAGATGTCAGCATTTTAGTGATTATAAAGGGAGCGCTCTTTGCTCGCACTCTGCCATTCCAAACCATGCATTTCAGCCTGTCAGTGGTTTGTGAATGTTGATGCTTTAATAACAAATATTTTATCAGAAGAGTTTATTAGGGCTGCCACTAATGACTATTTTTATTTCGACTAATTTATCGATTAATCTAAACGATTAATTTCCCACAAAAATCAACCATTTTACTTAAGAATATTTTATTAAACCAAATGAAGTCCAAATTTCTATGAAAATCTTTTTTTAAGCAAAAGTCAAGTGCAACAGGCAAGAAGCAAGTGTCCATCTCATAGTCCAAATCACTGAAATCAAAGTTCAGTATTATAGTGTAAGAATGACAACATATCCATGTGTTCTAGTCAACTAATAATACAATTATAATCAAACAACACTTTTTAAAAGAGTATTTACCAGAAATGTTATTTACCAGAATTTATTTAGGAGAAAAATGTAAATGTGCAGTATTTCGGAAAAAAAAACTAAAAACATTTTATTTTATTTTTTAAATAAAATCAATTAATTGGAAATGCTTTTGATTATTAAAATTTAATGGAACCATTAAAATGGAATCCAGAAAATAATGCAAAACAGAATTTGGTAAAGATAAAACTGTAAAACTCAATTAATTAGACAGGCTTTTTGATTAATAAAATTGAATTTAACCATTAAAACGGAGTATAGAAAATGAAGTCGAGGATTTTTTAAAAATCGAATAGTCGAATAAAATCGACGATTTGCGACAGCCCTAGAGTTTATGCTGGGATATTGTAGCTAGGCAACATGGAACTTACTATTTCATGTAAATTTCATGGATGTATGTACTAAAAAAAATGTATATAGGCTACATTTATGCGGGTGGGAGCGGGACAAACATGAATGTTGCGGGCAAGATAACATTTCTGCGGGAGCAGGTCTCTGTGCTGCACTTCATGTCTACAGGTTCATGCAGGTTCATGGTTTTGTGACGTCATCGTGAAATGGATTATTGTCATATTGCAGGTTTCCTCAAAGTTGAAAACTTGTTAAAGTTAAATACAATTAAATTGGTATTTATTGTTCTGATAATTTGCAATAGAATATTAATTTGCCATTTTATTGATACAAATATATTAATAGAACATTAAAATGGCAATTATTGTTCTGTTAATTTACAAACAGAATATTCATTCAATGTTTTGATACAAATCTGTTAATAGAAAAGTAATGAACAATTTCATCTAGTGAATGTTTTGTTTCCCTTAAAAACATTGATTGTCTTAAAAGGCCCATGGGGAATTGGGTGGGGTGGCGGCAGCCTGATAGTTGAACATCTGGAGAGTTCACAGCCCTGCTGTATCACCTTTGTGCCCTTGAGCGACTCGAGAAACTTGACCCCAGGTTGCTCTAGGGGGCCTCTCCCTGCAATTAGTGTATTGCGCATCTCCTTGGATCTATTGACAATAGGGATGTAACGATTAACCGCGAGCCGAATATGTGACGATTCAAATCGGTTGAGATACTAAACAAATCGCGATTCATTTAGGGGTAAGAGTTTATATGAATGCATGTCTGAGGGGAACTTACTGTCTTTAGAAAAGTTTAGATGGTATTGTTTCTTTTCATCTTGTCTGTGTATAATGCATATTAAAGTTCATAAGTTCAGCGCTACTTTGTTTACAGCGGAAACCAAGGAAACGCTTTAAGCAC
>NW_015505325.1:421161-527707 GCF_001515645.1 Sinocyclocheilus grahami | reverse complement strand
GCAAGAAGCAAGTGTCCATCTCATAGTCCAAATCACTGAAATCAAAGTTCAGTATTATAGTGTAAGAATGACAACATATCCATGTGTTCTAGTCAACTAATAATACAATTATAATCAAACAACACTTTTTAAAAGAGTATTTACCAGAAATGTTATTTACCAGAATTTATTTAGGAGAAAAATGTAAATGTGCAGTATTTCGGAAAAAAAAACTAAAAACATTTTATTTTATTTTTTAAATAAAATCAATTAATTGGAAATGCTTTTGATTATTAAAATTTAATGGAACCATTAAAATGGAATCCAGAAAATAATGCAAAACAGAATTTGGTAAAGATAAAACTGTAAAACTCAATTAATTAGACAGGCTTTTTGATTAATAAAATTGAATTTAACCATTAAAACGGAGTATAGAAAATGAAGTCGAGGATTTTTTAAAAATCGAATAGTCGAATAAAATCGACGATTTGCGACAGCCCTAGAGTTTATGCTGGGATATTGTAGCTAGGCAACATGGAACTTACTATTTCATGTAAATTTCATGGATGTATGTACTAAAAAAAATGTATATAGGCTACATTTATGCGGGTGGGAGCGGGACAAACATGAATGTTGCGGGCAAGATAACATTTCTGCGGGAGCAGGTCTCTGTGCTGCACTTCATGTCTACAGGTTCATGCAGGTTCATGGTTTTGTGACGTCATCGTGAAATGGATTATTGTCATATTGCAGGTTTCCTCAAAGTTGAAAACTTGTTAAAGTTAAATACAATTAAATTGGTATTTATTGTTCTGATAATTTGCAATAGAATATTAATTTGCCATTTTATTGATACAAATATATTAATAGAACATTAAAATGGCAATTATTGTTCTGTTAATTTACAAACAGAATATTCATTCAATGTTTTGATACAAATCTGTTAATAGAAAAGTAATGAACAATTTCATCTAGTGAATGTTTTGTTTCCCCTAAAAACATTGATTGTCTTAAAAGGCCCATGGGGAATTGGGTGGGGTGGCGGCAGCCTGATAGTTGAACATCTGGAGAGTTCACAGCCCTGCTGTATCACCTTTGTGCCCTTGAGCGACTCGAGAAACTTGACCCCAGGTTGCTCTAGGGGGCCTCTCCCTGCAATTAGTGTATTGCGCATCTCCTTGGATCTATTGACAATAGGGATGTAACGATTAACCGCGAGCCGAATATGTGACGATTCAAATCGGTTGAGATACTAAACAAATCGCGATTCATTTAGGGGTAAGAGTTTATATGAATGCATGTCTGAGGGGAACTTACTGTCTTTAGAAAAGTTTAGATGGTATTGTTTCTTTTCATCTTGTCTGTGTATAATGCATATTAAAGTTCATAAGTTCAGCGCTACTTTGTTTACAGCGGAAACCAAGGAAACGCTTTAAGCACGGCCTGCTGGCAGAGAGTGAATCTGCGTCTCATTCAGCTCGTCTGCTGTTTCTGTTTCATGCAGATATTTTTATGTGTAGTTTCACAAAACTGAAGTCAAACCATTCTGTTTTTGCTTCAAATTTTTAAATGATACAATCTAATTTAGATTAAAAACTGCTCATGTTGCATGTATTTGTTTGGATCAAGATTAAAATGCAGTGGTTGTCTCTAATTTTAAATGAAAAGAGCACAGACAAAGCCTTATTTTGTTTATATGAAGAGATTTATTTTATTTGTGTTATTTATTTGATTTGGAACTTGTTTTAAAATGTAGTTTTGTTATTTACATTTACATTATATTAAAACTTTGTCATTTAGCAGATGCTTTTATCCAAAGCGATTTACAAATGAGGACGATAGAAGCAATCAAAACCAACAAAAGAGCAGTAATATGCAAGTGCTATATTAGTATATTATTATTATTATAGTGTTATATTTTAATTTCACAAAGAAATGTGCAGCATTTTGTTCAAGCAATAATATAAGGACACATTTAATTTGTCTTAAATCTCATTTTGTAAAAAAAAAAATTGTGAATCGAATCGTGAGTTGTTACATCCCTAATTTACAATTATGTAATTATCTTCCCCGCCTTCTCTTATTACTTTTGTTAACTGAAAACAAGTAGGACATTCTGCCTGTGTCCGAATACATGCTGCTACACCTGGCTGTGTATCAAGAGTATAAAATGTAGTCACATAAAACTTCATGCATTTAACCCTGGACTGTTACAGGTTGCTCCTGTTCTATTTGGTCGTTATGCAGAGAAATCAATAAATAATTGAGCTTTTGGCAATGACACTTCAATATTGCATAACTTCCTGAAGTAGCAGAAGACACATTTTGCTTTAGGTAGTTCCTAAAATTAATTTTGTAAATTGTAGAGTAAGGCTGTGTTCGAAATGCCATACTATCATACTACTCTTACTATTTGTGCAGTATCCAGTATGTATGCTGTGCATATTATGCAAATTTTCTGTATGCATGTAATACCCGGATGACCTACTATATTCGCCAGAATCTGCCAAATATGACTCAAGTACACTGAAATCAGTACAGAAGCTGTTCGGAATGGCATACTACCATACTATATTGCAGTATGCTGATTCGTTTCGTAAATGAGGCCCAGTGTAACTAGAATATATCGCCACTTAGTGTAACTACCAAAAATATCAATAAAGACAGCTCGGTGTTGATTTAGTTCTGTCCAATATGTAAAGTTAATCAATTATGAAATGAGTTCAATTGGGCAATATAGCATTGTTTACTAGTATGAAGCCTTCTTAACAAGCCTTTATAAAAAGAACAGTTAGCTCATTTGTTTCTAAGGTAACAACCTTGACAGCTGTGCTGAATTAATGTTCAGTTTTTGTCATGTGACAGCTCTGAAACATTTATTGCTTATTGTATACTGTTTCATACACTATTCTTTAAAAAAAATGTTAGACACTGTGTACTGGGCTGTAAGCAGTAAGCAAGTATGCCATTTCGAACACAGCCTAAGTCTTTATCCCTGGTAAAACTGTCTAATTTCGATCTGTACAGGTAAAGCGGTGTTCCTGGCCCGGGATAAGCACCACCTCTCAGACCTGTGTCATCTGATTCGCCATGACGCCCCATACCTGTTTCAGGAGTATGTGAAGGAGAGTCATGGGCGGGATGTGCGGGTGGTTCTGGTCGGGGGGAGAGTGATCGGATCCATGCTGCGCTGCTCTACCGACGGACGCATGCAGAGCAACTGCTCACTGGGTATGCAATCGCACACTCACCTCCCCTAAAATATTTGACTTGTGATGTAAACTTTCATTATGTATAATATGTAGAATTTTTGTGGCTTATTTTTCTCTTTTCTTTCTCTATGGCTTTATTTTTTTCTATCACAGCATTAGTAATTGAAGTTTTTCATTTAATATTTCGGATTCATTTCAGTTACCAATAAAAATTTTTTTTTTTTTTTTAGTTTTGCTTACAACAACTGCCCATAATTTGCCATTAGCCTCCCTGCTCATGATTTTGCTCTTTTTTTTTTTTGATAGGTGGGGTGGGAATGATGTGCCCCCTCAGTGAGCAGGGGAAGCAACTGGCTGTGCAGGTGTGCAATATTTTGGGGATGGATGTCTGTGGAGTTGACCTGCTGCAGCTAAACGACGGTTCCTTTTTGGTGTGCGAGGCCAACGCCAACGTGGGCTTCATCGCGTTCGACCAGGTTTGTGGGATGGACGTGGCAGGCATCGTGGCCGACTATATCCTCTCCCTTCTGCCAAGCCGCCTCAGCAGGAAGATGTCGCTGCTTTCTGTGGTCTCCAGCACCAGCGAAACCAGCAGCGAGCACGAGGTGTGTATCCCGACCGAGGTGATAATCCCCACGGAGGTGTGTATTCCCAATGAGATCTGCCCACCCGGCGCTACCTGTGCCATCACTGACGCCGTCTCCACCATGAGCACAAGCTCCACCTCCAGCGAGAGCGAGGTGGATCTAACGGAAACAGGCCCCGCTCCCGTCACTGCAGATCCCGCCTACAATATCAACTCCCTTCTCGCGAGTGAGATAAAACTGTTGACTGAGTGAGTTGGAATTACAGCCACAAACACACTTACACATATGCACACACACACACGACCATCAAAGAGCGAAACAAACTGAAGTGGACACTTTACATACAGATGCACACGTGTAATCATACTAACCCTCCCTGTAAACCCCCGTCTGAGGCTGCTCCCCTGATGTTTCTTCTCATTGACGGACTATAGAATTATACAAGTGTACAGTGCAGTTGGAAGTGCACTAGCTAGTGTACACTCCAGCCTGGCTGTAGTGCACCAGCTGAATATGTGTTTGTCACTGTAATTTGAGGGTGCATGCACTGTAGAGTGGTTTTACCGGGACGTGATTCCCAAATGTAACCTTTCAGCTACCATCAACTGGATTCTCATGTACATACTGTGGGTTAGGGTACACACATACTGACATACACTTAAGGACATATTAAAGTCTGTATTATAGGGAGAGAATGAATGAATTTTGTCTGTTACAAACCTTGTGGTAAAGCCTGGCTGAAGGTATAATGTATTGCATGCATGGGGCGAGAAAGAGGAAACCGAATGGACCCAAATTTCAACTGCTCACCAGGATACAAAGGCACATACCTCCCTGCCCTCAAAAAGCCCACACAGACAGACACGTAGAGGGACAGCAAGAACAAAAACTGGAAAGCTGTGAATATTCTCATCCATCCTAACTCTTTTAAAAGCATGAATGAGTATGAGTTATTTTAGTCTGTTGCAGTGACTGCCTGTAGTAAATGAATTACTGCTGATCAGACAAGCGTAAAGGTTTCATTTGCTTTGCTGGTGTCAGTAAAATTGAATGACTGATGTGGGACCCGTTTTGAATTACCTTTCTTAATGTGTAAGTGAGGATTTGGCCCATAGGAACTTTTTTCTCACAGGCATCTGCTGTCTGGTAATTCTGCGAATGAAGCGGCCATTTTAGAAATCCACCATTTTGAACTGGTTAAAGCAATCTGCTTAAGGATCAATTGTATGAAAGATATTGAGAGCGGAAAAATATACTAAAAACTGAGCTTCTTTTCCCAATGTCTACTACTCAGATCTGCTAATGACTGAATGAAGCGGCCATTTTAGAAATCCACCATTTTGAACTGGTTAAAGCAATCTGCTTAAGGATCAATTGTATGAAAGAAAATATACTAAAAACTGAGCTTCTTTTCCCAATGTCTACTACTCAGATCTGCTAATGACCACTCGCCAATCTGCATGTCTGCCACCCCAAAAGCAATTTCCCACATAGAGTCTGAACAGTGAGTTGCAGAGAAACAGAGCAAGTAGACTTTTAAATACTAATGTTTTTACCACAAGGGCTGAACGTTTTGCCAACACTAAGTGCTGATGATGAATAAGCTGTTCGTCTTCAACGACTTTTTTGTACAAAAATACTGCAACAATAAAACTGAAGTGTCAACTCAAACGGGTACTACAACTGCTCTTAATTCAGCCCAGTGGTCTAACAGCCAATGATAACCTGAAAGAAAACCAGGAATTGTATTGATTTGAGCTAAATTTACATTTATCTGTTGTACTCCGTTATATCTGTATACCACACATTTCTCACAAGTCTAATTCTTCTATTTAAAGTTAAGCAACTCTATTAATGTCCCTTTTTCTATCTGGAAGTGTCCTAAAATCCCAAAATTCTTTATTTCAGCATATTTGCATATAATGAAATTCACATCTAGTCTTAAGGATTCCATACAGCAAATCTAAAGTGGACCAAGCTCACAATCCAAACCAGCTCAGAATGGTTTACAATGTTAGACGTCATAGAGTTTAGATCAATTAAATATGAGTTCGGACTTTCGATGAAATGGTTTACATTAAGATGCAATATAGATCTGAAATTTAGAGTCAACTCAGGGAAGCAGCCTTGATCAAATTCCTCTCCTTGGAAAAATGACATATTCATGCTAGACAGTCCTGCCTATGTGTATCAATAAACAAAAGGACAAAGCGTTCTAAAATATTAAGAAATGGATGCTGTGAGACCTGATGGTTACATGCACTCTTTTCTTGTTCATTTTATAATATTTAGTGTTCTGTTGTCTTTTGTTTTCCTAATTTATAATTTTTTTTAAAAACTGGTTTATATGCGATTAATCTTGCTTGGAGTGACGAAGGGTTTTAATGTAAGTTTGACTGAACAGCCGTTGACCCCACTCTTCTCACCACCCCCTCTCAAGCGTTGTGATTTGCTGTCTTGTGTGTGTGATGTGTTCCATCATTCCATGCAACCAGATACTTGCACCTTCCACCTCTTCCCACACAAGAACAAGTGTCCCTGTAAACTGACACTTTTCCGTGTTTTCGCGATAACGCACTATATGGTTGTCGAACTTACAAGCTCTGCCTCCACTTCATAGGATACAACAGGAAGTTTCTTCTGCCCTTATGTTAAGTATCAAACCTGTGTGACTCCAAAACTTAAAATGCAAATTCAGAATAGAGGGGTCAAACTTCCATGACAGCAGTTCAAAAACACGCATCTGAACTGAGAGCTAAAATAGCATTATCAGATCTTACGCCGTGGAAAACTGGTCTATATGAAGTAGTGCTCAATCTGATTGATAAGGTACCACTATACCCTTCTGACTTGTGAGTTGGCAATTAACTTAGCATCACATAACTAAAAATAAAAAGCAACAGTTGCTGCTAATGAACACTTAGCTTTCTGGTATGGAAAAGGGAAATGTTTTGAGACTCCATGTGTTCATTTCATTGCTTTTTTTTTTTTTTTTTAGTGGGAACCTAAATGCCAAAAACCAAGCAATGTTGTATAATTTAAAACAAGAAATTACTAGTGATAGAACGCCAACATTGATGTTATGTGTCATTACGTAATAATACCAATAATACCAATAAAGACATTTTAAAAATGTCCAGAACATGAAACCGTGTCAGCTTGTCTATTTATCTCGCATCACAGTTGACGGGCCTTTTCCACTGATCTTTTGCAAGATTTTTGCTGTAGCCTGCCTCACTAAAGGTGGGGTCACACATACTGTTGTTTAGTGAATTCATGGGTAAAATCCAGTCATTTCAATAGGAATCCATGCGCTTGGGAATTTTACATGAGGGTGAAATATTTCCTCTCACAGATTTCGTGACCGGTTCGAGTTCACAAATTCACTGCGTTAACCAACAGAAAGCTGCTTGGTTTAAAAGTAAAAAAAAAATAAAATTTAAAGTGCGAGCCGTGCTTCATACATCAGTATTGACCTAGACAATGAACCTTTTTTTGCCCACGAAATTTCGCTAATGAGACTGCACCTTAATTATACATCAATATCTCCCAATATCGATGGATTTAATGAATGAATATGAACACTGTACAGTGTGAAGACAATTTGACTGTTGTTGTGCTGTATATTGTGGTCCATTTTGATTTGTTTGCGGTGTGTAGTTTAGTGGCCAGTCTCATTCCAACTGTTTTTCAGCATGTTGTAGTAGATTATGGATTGACTCTCTCAGTCTGTTTTGCTCACTTAACCCCTGGATCAACACCTCAGCCTTCTTCCCAAACTCCAATGCCTATATACACAAACACAAAAACATAAAAGAAATATATAACAAAAAAGGAAGCCTAATTTCCAAACGCACGAAGAGCGGAACAATATCGCCCATTTAATATGATAGTGTGGTAAGTTTAGCTGTTTTAATTCAGGGAGTTTAGTGTAGTTTGACGAATAATGGGATGTTAACGGTTTGATATAAGAGCTGTGAAGTGATAAATTAGGGAGTTTTGTTGTTGTTTGATATGAGAGCTGGGAGTTTGAACAAGTTTGCGATAAGAACTGGGGATTTAAACTAGTCTGAGATGACCTAATTTTCAAACGCACGAAGAGCGGAACAATATCGCCCATTTAATATGATAGTGTGGTAAGTTTAGCTGTTTTAATTCAGGGAGTTTAGTGTAGTTTGACGAATAATGGGATGTTAACGGTTTGATATAAGAGCTGTGAAGTGATAAATTAGGGAGTTTTGTTGTAGTTTGATATGAGAGCTGGGAGTTTGAACAAGTTTGCGATAAGAACTGGGGATTTAAACTAGTCTGAGATGTAGTGGAAGTTGGAGGAATGCTAAAGGAGAATCCCATTACAACAGCAGCGGAACAGTCTGACTGTCAATTTTCATCATGGCTTTAGCCTTTAGTGTTAATCTGCACTGAAGTCAATAGAACTTAAACATGTTCACAGCAAGACATCCATCCAAGTCGAATTCAAACATTCCACCTCAGAACTTTCAATTTAATTAGACATTTGGTTATTTACTATGATTTGATTATCCAGAGCACTGGTGAGGAGGTCAGTGTTGAATTCAAGAGCATACTGTAAATGTCTCATGAAGTGTCTGAATGGAATATTTTAATTGGTCAATCTTTGTTTACCTTGGTGTAGTTGTTGCATAGTAACCACAGCATAGCCAGAGAATGTGCCAACATGGCTGACTGGTCAGGGCGAGGCTTCACACACTGTTCCTCAAACTCCAAGATACATCTCAACATCTGATCAGCCTCCACACACTGGGCCTCATCTACACACAAAAGAGGAAGATCAGTGTCCGCTATAATAGTCACAGGTGAGTGCAGCAGTTTGATTCTGAGAAACCAGATCTATCTGTAAGAGACTGAATGATGATTTCTGTTGAATAATCTCTAGGAGATATTCAGAAACATGATCTATCATCTACTGTTTTGAAACGCATCCCCTTATAGGGAGTTGCTCCTATCTGACATTGTTGGCCAGACTGATAAATCAGCCAATATTTGACCACTTTAAGATTGTCTGAATTGGCTGATAACCATGCTAGAGCTTGGTCCATTAGGAGAAGCATTAACACTCCCTGGTGCCAGTTCAGAAATCCGCCAACAACCTAGTCTATGAATAATTTTTTTCCAAATCATTTTATTGCATAAAAATGTTTCCTCATATTTACACCACTGTTCAGAAGTCTGGTCAGTGAGAGATTTTTTCAAAAGAAATTAATATTACTTTTCAGCGAGGACACATTTAACAGATCAAAAGTGACTAAATAAATGTATAATGTAAAAAAAAAAAAACTATATATCTTTTTTTTTTTACCTACTATTCATCAAAGAATTAAAAAATTTATCGGTTTCTAGAAAAACAAGAGTTTTGAACATTGATAAGAAATGTTTCTTGAGCGGCAAATCAGCATATTAGAATGATTTCTGAGGGATCATGTGACACTGAAGACTAGAGTAACGGCTGCTGAAAATTCAGCTTTGCCATCACAGGAATAAATCATTTTTAGAATATAAGAAAATAGAAAATTAATATATTTAATAAATTAATTAATTTAAATTGTAATTAAAATAATTAAACAAATATTAGCTTATATCATTCGTTTTTGTTATTTTTCTAACATTAAAAGTCAAGTATTACGAACAAACATAAATGCACAATGAACAGTAGAATTTTTATAAATTAGCACTTATTAAACAAATGTATTCATTTATAAACAAAATTAAAATAATTATGCTGATACCTACTGCATTACCAAACATTAGAAAATTAAACTGTATTGTAAAGTGTTACTGAAGTTGGTTGACTGAACAGTGAGCATAGTTGGATGTATGACTTCACTGACCAATGATACGATATGACTGTCTGCTCCACAGAGACAAAAAGAATAAAACTCTGGCTAGTCTGTGTCCCTGATTGATATCAGGTCATGCTTGTTGTTGTAGCTCTGTGCAGTCGCATCCACCAGGACATGCAGAGCAAGGCCGGCTAAGCTGTTTCCTGCTATAGAGTCATCTGGTCAGAAGTTATAATATGATGTGGCTAGCCAGAGGGCAGAACCGGCGCCAGTCTACTGACCTTGGGTCAGTCAGTGTGAGGCCAGAAAGCAGAAAGGATCAAGCGTACTGACCACTGACCAGCCAGCCACGTCACTGGAAGACTTAGCCAAAACAGCGCTGAGGTTAATAGGCTTAGAGAGAGAACTAGGGCAGGAGCGCTGCACGTACTCACGGCTGTGTCATGTTTGATCTTAGTTATCAGTGGAATAAACTAGGGTTTGCTCTAGGACACAACCTCATGGCTGTAAATATAACGCTAACTTCATACAAACTAATACATAAACATACAATCATGCTGGAACCGAAACAGGCTGCTTTAAAAGCTTATGATAGATTAAAACCACACCATACACATGACATTTCATGACATCGTAACAATAAACAAATATATATATCAAGATATCAATTACATATTAAAATTAAGTTTTTATTTGTAAGTTCAAAGTGTAATGTGCATGAATTTATCCATATTTACCTATTAATTATAAAAATAAAACTTAACTGTTTATTTTTATTCGATATTTATGATACAAGCCGTCTGTGAAATGAGTGAGTTGTCAGATTTCCGAAAAGAGAGCCTGTTTATCAGGAGCATCTGTAACCCTAACGGCCTAATTGTTTGGTGTTTTAGGATCAACAGTCTTTATGATTATGACTACATACAGAAAGCATGGCAAGACCTCATTAGAGAAGAAGAACAGTGGGCAAAAAGTGAAAGATAGAGACTGTCAAACACTAAGAAGGACTGTTCAAACAACACAGAACTACTTCTGCAAAGTGACAGCAAATCTCAATATTCCTTGAAGACCTTGAACCTCGTTTCCGCAAAAACCGACCACAGACAACTTCACAAAGCCAGCATTCATGAAAAAGCTGCAATTTGCTAAAACGTTAATCACAGACACTGATGCTAAAATGTAAAAAAATTGAAAATAAATATGCTGTCATGATCATAAAACCTGGAAGCACTAGGATGAATTTCAACATCTGCCCTGGCCAGCTCAATCACATGACTTGAATATTATCAAAACACTGTGGACCGTTTTGGTGAGAAGACTGAGAAGCTGATTCCCTACAAGACTCCATTTATTAAACATTACTGCAATTTAATTAAATTACAATAACTTTTAAAATCTAATTTATTACTGTGACAGCAAAGCTGAATTTGGAGGTTAAAATGAACAGACTATGGATGAAACCTGCTATGATTACCCTAATTTTAAAGCATACATTTGATGTCTACATAATATTCTCATTTGCAGGTAATAGGGGACATATTGTAATAGCCCTACAGTTACAGCATGAAATACTATTTAAACCTATATAATTTAACATAACATTGACCCATTTTATCTCACAATTCTGTTTGTTTTTTCTCGCGAATGCAAGTTTATATCTCCTAGTTCGGACTTTATAACTCGATTTAACTCAACAATTGCGAGTTTGTCAATTCTGAGGAAAAAAGCCAGAAGTGTGGGATATATTCTGAGCCGAGGAGAAAAGAGAATGACCAGCTGATTTTTCTTATTAGAATTCTGAGATTACACTACCAGTCAAAGGTTTTTAAACTCTAAGATTTTTTTAATGTTTTTTAAAGAATTCTCTTCTGCACACCAAGCCTGCATTTATTTGATCTAAAATACAGCAAAAGCAGTACTAGTGAAATATTTTTACTATTTAAAATAACTGCTTTCTAGTTGAATAGATTTAAAATGTAATTTATTCCTGTGATCAAAGCTAAATTTTCAGCATCATTACTCCAGTCTTCAGTGTCACATGATCCTTCAGAAATCATTCACATGATTTGCTGTTCAAGAAACATTTTTATTATTATTATCGATATTTAAAACAGTTGAGTTCATTTTTTTCAGAATTTTTTGATGAATAGAAAGATCCAAAGATCAGCATTTATCTGAAATAAAAAGCTTTTGTAACATTATACTCTATACATTCAAAAGCTTGGAGTTGGTATAATTGTTATTTATTTTTGGGGGGGGGAAAGAAATGATAGAAATTAATACTTTTATTTAGCAAGGATGCTTTAAATTGATCAAAAGTGATGATGAAGACATTTATAATGTCACAAAAAAATTATATTTCATATAAATGCTGTTCTTCTGAACTTTATTCATCAAAGAAACCTGAAAAAATTCTACTCAGCTGTTTTCAACAATAATAATAATAATAAATGTTTTTGGAGCAGCAAATCAGAATATTAGAATGATTTCTAAAGGATCATGATGTGACACTGAAGACTGGAGTAAAGACGCTAAAACAATCAGCTTTGAAATAACAGGAATAAATTACATATTACAATATATTCGAATAGTTAAATAGTAAATAATTAAATTGTAAAAATATTTCACAATATTACTGATTTTGCTGTATTTTGGATCAAATAAATGCAGGCTTGGTGAGCAGAAGAGAATTCTTTAAAAAACTTTAAAATCCTACTGTTCAAAAACCTTTGACTGGTAGTGTAAAAAAGTCTGAATTTTGAAATATAAATCTTAAAATTACATTTCTTCCATAGACTGCTACTTTAAAACTCATTTTCTGCCACTAGATAGGCTCAGCCAACAAAAAGGTCATCACTGTTTGCAAATTGGTCTATTTAATGCGTCTTTGCACATTAAAAGTACTCATTTTGTTAAAAAAAAAACTGACCCCAAACTTTTGAATAGTACATATATATATTTATATTTCACAAAAAAATATGCTGATTGGATGAATAATGTTTGCGGACGTGTCTTTGTGTAGGTTTACTGTCTTACCAAAACACTTCTCTGGTTGAGTGCCGCTCTGCCCGATACCATCCATCAGCTTACACAGGTGAGTGTGCCATGAATTTGCCACCTGTACACACGCACGCAATGTGATGAGAGACATTTTACAGAGACAGATGTCTCAATGTGTGCTGATGGTGGGTTTTCCCACCTCTGTGTAGAGCGAATGGGCAATGTCAGGCTTGTTTTGCTTCAGAAACACATCAGCCATAAGAAAATATCCTCCAGATGTCACAGTACTGCCCAAACCAAACATTTCACTGGCATAATACACCTACACATAGAAAAAAAAAATATGTAGTCAGTTTTGTAGTTAATACACACATAAATAAATGATATCAATAAATGAACATAAAATATAGATTTTTAGTTTAAATGATTCATGCCAGTATGCCACAACTGACCAAATAAGTGCAATAATAATAATAATAAATGTTTTTGGAGCAGCAAATCAGAATATTAGAATGATTTCTAAAGGATCATGATGTGACACTGAAGACTGGAGTAAAGACGCTAAAACAATCAGCTTTGAAATAACAGGAATAAATTACATATTACAATATATTCGAATAGTTAAATAGTAAATAATTAAATTGTAAAAATATTTCACAATATTACTGATTTTGCTGTATTTTGGATCAAATAAATGCAGGCTTGGTGAGCAGAAGAGAATTCTTTAAAAAACTTTAAAATCCTACTGTTCAAAAACCTTTGACTGGTAGTGTAAAAAAGTCTGAATTTTGAAATATAAATCTTAAAATTACATTTCTTCCATAGACTGCTACTTTAAAACTCATTTTCTGCCACTAGATAGGCTCAGCCAACAAAAAGGTCATCACTGTTTGCAAATTGGTCTATTTAATGCGTCTTTGCACATTAAAAGTACTCATTTTGTTAAAAAAAAAACTGACCCCAAACTTTTGAATAGTACATATATATATTTATATTTCACAAAAAAATATGCTGATTGGATGAATAATGTTTGCGGACGTGTCTTTGTGTAGGTTTACTGTCTTACCAAAACACTTCTCTGGTTGAGTGCCGCTCTGCCCGATACCATCCATCAGCTTACACAGGTGAGTGTGCCATGAATTTGCCACCTGTACACACGCACGCAATGTGATGAGAGACATTTTACAGAGACAGATGTCTCAATGTGTGCTGATGGTGGGTTTTCCCACCTCTGTGTAGAGCGAATGGGCAATGTCAGGCTTGTTTTGCTTCAGAAACACATCAGCCATAAGAAAATATCCTCCAGATGTCACAGTACTGCCCAAACCAAACATTTCACTGGCATAATACACCTACACATAGAAAAAAAAAATATGTAGTCAGTTTTGTAGTTAATACACACATAAATAAATGATATCAATAAATGAACATAAAATATAGATTTTTAGTTTAAATGATTCATGCCAGTATGCCACAACTGACCAAGTAAGTGTTTCAAAGGGCCTTGCAATATTCCTACAAAACCCTAATATTTATTACCACACAAACATGCATCAGCAATAAGTCATGGCAGATAATTCTGTACATGCAATCCAATGACAGTGTTCCACACATATTAGGACATACGTCATTGGCAAAGTGAGTGAGAGCAGATGTGTATTTTCCCATGGCAGCGTGCAGGCGACCCAGGGTTCTGTGTAGCTGATGAAGGACAGTGTGACTGCACCCTGGTGTTTTCATTACTGTCCACTCAGCCTTAGACAGATACTCATGTGCCTGGGAGAGAGAACCTAAACCTTAACACACACAAACAACATACATTATGAACAAAGTGTCCTTGATGCCTCTTGACTTTACGTTAGCCTGCCTATTAGAAGGTTTCTCTACTCAATACAACCATCTTTGATGTTTCTGTTGGAAAAGACATCCAATGTTTTAAAGATTCATGCCTGGTTTGCTCATCTGTCAAACAAGTTGAAAGCAGCCACTGAGAATTCTGAGCATACAAAGCATCCCATCTATCCATATAGACAGAAGCTTAATTATCAGGGGTGTGTCTCAATCCGCTCCCTAGTTCAATAGTGCACTCCCCAGGGAGTTGGCCATTCCTAGGGGTGTCTGATCATTCCACTCCCAAAAAATCCTCTGAATCCACCGTAAAAAAATCCAGCGAGCATCAGCTGCTCACTATATTCACGTACTGGAAATGTTGTCATGTCTGCCATCTCTCTAGTTGTGAGAAGCACAAAACAATGCTATATTTCTGTATTTAAAACCTTTTATTCCTAATATGCATGGAAGGGAACAATCATGCAAACTTTTAATAACTATATAAAGAAATTAAGTTTTTTATAGGATTAATTTTAATATAAAATGTTATAATATCATTTAAATTAAAATATATAATATAATTAATTTTAATAAAAAAAATTATTTGTTAATTTATGCATGTTCTGCAATTTTGTTAAACATTTTTCTGTGGTCTGTAACATTTTTTTTAAAAGAAGTCAAATGATCACCAAGGCTGCATTTATTTGTTTAAAAATACAGTAAAACAGTACTGTGAAATATTATAACAATTTAATAATTCATTAAAACAACTGTTTTATATTTAATATATTTTAAAAAGTAATTTATTTCTGTGATGGCAAAGCTGAATTTTCAGCAGTCATTAGTTTACTCCAGTCTTCAGTGTCACACGATCCTTCAGAAATCATTCTAATATGCTGATTTGAAGAAACATTTCTTATTATTTTCATTATTGTACTGCTTCATATTTTTGTGAAAACCATGATTTTTTTGGTCAGGATTTTTTGATGAAAAGAAAGTTCAGAGAACAGCATTTGTTTGAAAAGGAAATAAAAAATGTTTTACTAAAAAACTAACTTTTTGATTTTCTTGTCACAGAAGTGGAGCTGGAGCTCATGACGAAGAGCTTTCAATGCAAGAGTTTCTCATTGAGACAGTACACCTCTGCATGACTAGTCTGCCACATCCTGAATTACATAACAATTGTCTCTCCCCTCAGTTCATGTCCAAGCACCGCCCTTGAGCCCACCCATAGACCGTCCCACAGGAAGTAAACAGGGCTCAACGCCAGCCTCAGATTTTAGCAAACGTTTGTTTCCATTCTCTCCTGAAGTGGAAGTTATTGGCGGTCAGCCTCTGGAGAGGTTCTAGAACTGTGAAGTCTACCAGTGGCTCTCAATCTAATGGACCTTGGAGAGATTTAATATTAGCACAGCACTGTGTTGATTTTTGCAGATGTGTTTCTATGCATGTCTCACCTATATTAGCCTGTGCGAGCAGTAGATAAGCTGGTACCAGTTCAACAGCACAGGATCCGTACACCCGCATGGCCCAGCGCAAGAATAGGAGAGCGGCCGGTAACACATCCTGGAACCTCTTCTTGGACACCCACCTCTGCGACTCCAAATGAGCAATCTCTACTAGATGTTTCTAGTGTCAAAAACACTGACTAGTTAGACATCTGCCCTGTTGGCATACCATTTGCCCCAGTTTACTTGCTGGAGCACATACAAACCTGTTTCTTCAGTGTTTCTTTGTGGTGGTGCTCTCGGTCAGACTGCAGTGTGCTGAATGGTGCAGGTGTGTGGATAGATACCAGCAACGGACAGACTTTCCCATGAATACTGGTCCAGTCAGTTTGCTGGTGGTCAGAGTTACTACACACACACACACACACATTCCAAATACTTTATTGAAATAGACTCAATATTACTCCAATAGAAAACATTATGCCATTTTTTCAATTAAAAAAGTTATTTACTTTATTATATATATTTTTAAATACCCTTTTTACAAACTTGGATGCTACCAAAAGGGGGTTTTGGGAGGTCTTGTCAGATTTAGCTAATTTCTAGGCACAAATTTGTCCTTAAGATATAAGTAGGTACACGTGTGTACACACATGTTGGTATATGTGGTTTATGGGGACTCTCCTTAGGCGTAATGGTTTTTATACTGTACAAACTGTTTTTTCTATCCCCTTACCCTAAACCTACCCCTCAAACAAAACTTTCTGCATTTGTAGATTTGTAGATTGTAGAAACACCGTTTAGTATGTTTTTAAGACATTTGGTTTATGAGGACACAGGAAGTATATGGAGGACCAAACCTGCAGAAATGAAAAATAAAGAAATATAACAGGAAAATAAAGAAATAAACTACTTGATAAAAACAAATATAGTTCATTTGTAATAAAATGTAATCCTGAATTTATTTTTTATTACCTTTTTCCTATATGTATTATTTTCTGTATTTATTTTTATTCTTTTTAACTTAAATGAACTAAAATAAATAAACGTCTGAATACATTAATTTAATAATAAATACATACTGTACATAAATTAATTCAATAAATATAAAAATAAATGAGAAGTAAATAAAAGTTAAAAGAATAAAAAATAACTACGCTAAATAATATAATACATAAAAGGAAAATACAAAGTATTTAAAAAAATACAAATTATTCTGAGAAGCAGAAGAAATTCTAGGTTAAATTTGATAACAAATGAACTATATTTGTTTTTATCAAGTCATTTGTTTTTTATTTTTTTCCCTGTTATTTTTATTTATTTATCATTTCTGCAGGTTTGGTCCTTCATAGAAAAAGTATCCATATTCACGTTGTAATACCTATGTCACACATTTGTGTCAATCTCTTTTTGTGAAACAGACACAAAACAAAGCAAGCAAGCCATACAGGTTCGAAACAACATGGCTGAGTAAATAAAGACATTGTTTTCATATTTCATTTAACTATCTCTTTAAGAGCTGCCCGTCAAAGAACAAACCGTTTCTGTCCAAGTTATAAGATAGATATTTGCATGTTGACACTGTGTCGTGGTCTGCGGTTATTTGAAAAACAGAAGCAGAAACACAGTGACCAGCAAAATAGATTTTTAGACCAGCACTTTTGCTAAAACGCTGCAGAAAACAACAATGCTGCAAATATAGTTCTTTTTACCTATCAGACTCTGACCGTTCAAACCAGGTTTGAGACATAGCATTTTTTTCATGGACATTTAACATTATTAATCAGTAGCCTATGTTAAAGAGCATTTTAAAAATAAACATATAATTGTTCAAATTTGGAAAATTATTTGTAGATGGCAAGGAAAGACAACCTAAACATTGAAAGTTAACTTTGTTTTCTGCTCATGTTGAGAGCGTTTTGATTAAGCAAAAAATTAAATAGTCCAGACTTAAATAGGAAGACTCTGAACCTCCATACATTATCTTTTCTGACACATTGCCTCCTGCCTTACATATGTAGCCTATCTAAACGTTAATAATAATAATAATAGCTTTGATAAAACATCTGATCTTATCTTTTAGTATTCAAATCTAATTGGCCTCAACTGAGGATTTGTTTTTAATAGGAACATTCTCAGAAGCCACTGGCATTTGGCTCTGAGGACCCAATATGCTCATCTTTGATGACTATTTGGACTTTTGTTTTTCTTTTACAAAGCATTACTGGAGGCCAGATGGAAATGTATAATGACTATTCCTATATATTGTCCGGACCTCCACTGGGAAGGAAATATAGAGTCCGGACCTCTTGGAACTTCAATTGAATACCCCTGGCCTGCCGCAGATGGTTGTGAGGATTGTGGCGTCTTTAAAAACAGCAAGTGAAACTCCACGCACGCACACAAAACACATACATTTTCCCAGTCATTCTCGTATTTCTTTCTCTTTTTTCCTGGTTGTGTTTAAGCACGCATGGCTGGCTATTCTCTTCTCTCTGCACATAATTTCTCCTCCAGCTGTTTGAACTCGTTCAACCTTTCCATCTCTGCAGTAACACGGCTAAGAATGCGAGCATGTGTGTCTATGGTGCCACCTGCTGTCTGTACGCGCAGTTACACCATGGAGCATTACGTAACGTTACTAGTTTAAGGTGCTCGGTTGGATAATATAAAGACAAAAACACACAAGTTAACTGAATAACCCGAAGGCTCCAGACTCACCAGTAAAATGTGACCAGGCATTTTGTGCACTGAAGTTTAGCAGGTTTCTGGCAAAGTTCGCACAGCTTCTTTACTCCTTTAGGATTTGCTAGCGGGTTAATTGTGGCCGACATCCCAGATACATTTACTCGCAGCGGTTTCAGCCTTCAAAATGTGCTTAAATTAAAACAAGAACTTTTATTTGTCCTTTCTGACCACAAGCCGTTTCAACAGTTTTCCAATTACAAATCGGCTCGCGCAATAACTCTTCCTTTGTGTTTGAGTTTGTGTTTTTCATATTGGTTCCCATGGAGACGACCTCGGGCAGCTGAGGAGGATTTGTCTGCACCTGAGATTTTTATGTTTGATATTTGTTTCGTGTTTTTATATACACAGTTTATAGTTTAGTTTTTTAACAATAGCGTTATTATTGTATTTCAATAGATATATTACATGCTTATATACTTATTGTATTGTACATACTTTGTCTGGAAATACAGGTAAAACGGGATCTGCAAGTTTATAGCCATCTAGTGGTGAAGTTATAGGAGCCTATCTATTTCCGTGATAATGACACTTCACTTTAAAAAGTTTCCCCCTCTTGACCACTACAGGGTTATTTGTCAGTAACGTTGAAGTTTTCAGTCAAACGACTAATTAATATGCAAAGCAGTGATTTTGTTTTTCAGATATATACAATATAGGCCAACATTTACATAAATTCTGTTCTCCATCTGTACAATGAAGGTGAACTGTGAAGATGTTTTCAGGCATGCTAGTGCTATAGTTGTCAAATATTATGAATATTCTAAGTTTACATTCATTCATTTATCAGATGCTTTTATGAAAGCGACTTGCAAATGGCAATAGATTGGTGGAACCAATTAAAGAAAGACTATACAAATAGTGGTACCATAAAAAAAATACATAAATACCAGAAACACACTACAGCAGATGGGTAAGTGCATTGTTTTAAATAAATAAAATAAATAAAAATGTACATACACAGCGGTTTAAAAGTTTGGGATCATTAAGATTTGTAATGTTTTTTTTTTTAAAGAATTCTCTTCTGCTCATCATGGCTACATTTATTTGACCGGAAATACAGAGAGAGAAAAAACAGTAATGTAAAATATTATTGCAATTTAAAATAATGTTTTTTTTATTTTAATATATATTAAAATATAATTTATTCCATACATAAATACCAGAAACACACTACAGCAGATGGGTAAGTGCATTGTTTTAAATAAATAAAATAAATAAAAATGTACATACACAGCGGTTTAAAAGTTTGGGATCATTAAGATTTGTAATGTTTTTTTTTTAAAGAATTCTCTTCTGCTCATCATGGCTACATTTATTTGACCGGAAATACAGAGAGAGAAAAAACAGTAATGTAAAATATTATTGCAATTTAAAATAATGTTTTTTTTATTTTAATATATATTAAAATATAATTTATTCCTGTGATGCAAAGTTGAACTTTCAGCATCATTACTCCAGTCTTCAGTGTCACATGATCCTTCAGAAATCATTATTTCTTATTTATTATCAATATTGGACACACTTTTGCTGCTTAATATTTTTTTTTGCAACCTGTGATACTTCATTCAGGATTCTTTGATTAATAAAAAGCTAAGAAGAACAGCATTTATTCAAAATAGAAATCTTTTGTTGCAATATACACTACCATTCAGAAGTTTGAGATCAGTAATTTTTTTCTTTTGAAAGAAATGAATGCTTTTATTTAGCAAGGACGTGTTAAATTGATAAAAAGTCATAATAAAGACTTACATTGTTAGAAAAGATTTATATTTTAAATAAACGCTGTTCTCTTTAAAGCAGCACTATGTAACTTTTTCTGTTCAAAATTTGCTAAATGTATATAATGAGCGAGTACATCATGAATTCATCTTCCAAACCGCGTTTTTGTCTTATTCCGAATCACTACGGTACACTTCTAAGTACTTATATTTGGACTATTGTAGCCTGGTCGGGTCGTCACCGCTGCGGAGTAACACATACCTGCGTGAATCGCCATAAACATAAACTTAGAGAAGTAGCTCCGGTTAGAATGTTCTTCCGCGGGATGTGTGCAGTTCTGTTTATTAACCGCTAGAGCGCCAAAAGTTACATAGTGCTGCTTTAAATATTCATCAAATAATCCTGAAAAAAGTACCAAAAAATATGAAGCAGCACAGCTGTTTCCAACATTGATAATAAATCAACCAACCAACTCGGTCCGAGCAGCTGAGTCCATCTTCAAGAATCTCTTCCATCTTTATTTGACCCTCTAACTCTAGCACACACTTTTCTAATTTAATTCTTTAAAAAAAAAAAAAAAAACGTGCCCCTTTTAGACTTGCACTCTATTAATTTACTAACTGCTTGTTTTCTTAAAAAAAAACCCCCACTAGTTTTTTTTGTATTCTATCTATCTATCTATTTGTTTTGTTTTTATTTATTATACAATTAACAAAAGAAAAAAGGGCCTCTAACACTAGCTTGCTCTGTTCTTTTTCTATTCTATCTTTTTCTTTTTATTACATAGTAAAAAAAAACCAACCTTGCTATGTGTACTGCGTTAAGCTAACTGAGACTTGTTATAGCACTTGCTTATCATCGCTCTCTTGTTGATTTTGTTGATCTCTTGTTGCTGCCATTGTCCTCATTTGTAAGTCGCTTTGGATAAAAGCATCTGCTAAATGACTAAATGTAATGCAAATGTAAATCAGCATATTAGAATGATTTCTGAAGGATCATGTGACACTGAAGACTGGAGTAATGATGATGAAAAATCAGCTTTGCATCACAGAAATAAATTATATTTTAATATGTATATTAAAATAGAAAAACATTATTTTAAATGGTAATAATAGTTTACAATATTCCTGTTTTTTCTGTATTTTTGGTCAAATAAATACAGCCATGATGACCAGAAGACACTTCTTTATAACACATTACAAATCTACTGATCCCAAACTTTTGAACAGCAGTGTACACACACACACACACATATGTGTAATGTACACAAGTTGATATTTTTGTTTAGCGCCTTTTATATTTTCATAATTGCTGTACTATTAAAATTGAGCTTATTGCCACATTCTATTGTGCCCCCATATAGTGACAACATGCCTCATTACCATTAGACATTTTTTTCATATGGTGGAAATGTTCAATAACTTTAAGATTTAAGAGGTACCTGTCTACATAGAAACTGACTTTAGTGAATATCTGTCAGAGTAGTTTCTTTTTTTGAGCAAAAAAAAGTCTCCCAGCCCCATCATAACCTAGAAGCACCAAGCAATGATTATTTTATCAGAATTGATATATTTCTCACACAGTAATAACACGTTCACATTTTTTAAAAAGTTTATTGACTTGCTCATCCACACACACAAATCAAAACATACAAAATTTCACACGTAATATTGTTTAAAATACCTAAAAATATATTTTTCCTCTGCCCTAAATACCTTAAGGGCCCGACTCTACCCACTCTCCTAAATTAATCATGAAATCGTGAATTTGCATGGAATCTCTGTGCACACACACACACACACACAAATACATACGTCCTAACCCTGTCTCTCCAACTGAATCAGTTGTCTTTCTGACAGGAGACATTTTAAAAGCACGTTTGTTAGTGTAACATCGACCCACAAGAAACAGTGGGAATACTTTTGAAAATACGTTCAACTTTTATGATGGAAAAATGAGAAGAGTAAACAGGCTTTACCATTTTCAATGCATTTTTTCAGGGTGGTCCATTTTCTCTATACAGCAGTAGCCTATTTTCCTTCACACAATTACCAACACTAATAAGAAATCCACCTGCACACAAAAGTGGAGTAGAGTTCAGACAGCTCTGATCCTGTACGAGGAGTGCAGTCAGAGCAACGATACCGATCTTACCTAAGAGACTGAAAATGAGTCGTTAACGGCTCCGATTCTCTTTCTACTGTTTTGTCTCACAGCTGCTATGATTCAGCCGAGCTCTGAGATTACATTACCAACTCCGCCACACCAGAGAACTGTATACAAGCACACATCCCTCAGGACCCACACAGATACATTTCTACTCAGGAAAAAAAGTTACATAAATTGCCTTACACTGTGAATGCTACGTGTGCAAAACTCAAGAAGAGTATGAATTTCACCTTAAATGTACCTAATTAAAGTGCACTATCTGCCATCTGCTGTGACTAAACAACAACGCTAGAACAGATGTAGGCTACACCTTCGCTGAAACACAGAAACGGCAGTGAACCAGCATCTTTGACCGCAGCATCACGATGAACGACAGCAGCCAGCAGGTGCTGGTGTTTCCTCCCTTTTGTTTCAATGTTTTCACCTGAAATTGGCTCACTCTAGAAAACCAAAAACTGTCACGATGTTTGAGATCTGCTAAATCTTCTTTTTGCAGACTCGAGAGTCGTGTTGTTTTCCACGTGCTCGGCGAATCTACAAAGCAGAAGGAATAGGATGGCTTGGGAAACTTCAAGAATATTCCTTCACCTATTTGAGTTTGTAAAAAGAATAAGCACCTACGTTTTGCAAATAAACGCGAGTGCAGCTTAACACTAGCAGAACTTGAAATGAAGTCTTCTTTATCTCTAGCCAACACAAATTCAGTACCGTTTGTTGCTGGCTCAGTTTGAAATGAAGCACTCTACTCTCCCCTTAGTATGACAGAAAAGAGCAAATTAATAGCAGACTATCAAATTAAAATCACTACACATCCTTCTGACATTGCAAAAAGCTCTGTAAAAAAAGGGGGTCAGGAGTTGTATCGTTACACGTATGGCTGTTAAATACAAATACCTGTATGTAGATCGAAAGGCACCTAATTAAGGCACAGGATCAGTTGGCAACCGTAATTAAAACATTTTAGTCTACACATTGAAAAACAACGTGGTCCAAAAGCTAAGTGAACACACAATTTTAAAAGGATCCCCTGTTTGAATGTAGTTTACCCTAGTGAAATCATCATCTTCACTAAATGCCACATGAAACAGAGAAGCTGAAGCACATCTCTGGCAGACTTTTCATGTGAAGTGTCTCGAATGAAAACAAGACCTTTGCGACATTGTGTCTGCTGCAGCTCCTAAAAATGGTAACCACAGAAATCTTCATGGTTACAGTACAGTGAGTAGAGAGTTTGATAACCAGTGTGAGATCATGAGACCACCAGAGCAGGAAGCAGCCTGTCAAAAAATACATTAAACTGCACTTGAATTAAACGAACCGCGAATACTTCTGCCATGCAAAGGCAAAACACATTTTGCCCTATTTCATGAGTGAATTCAAGTTTATGATCTGTCCCGTGACAGACCGGATTTCCTAAACTATGTTCAGAGAACAATAGTTGATATCAAATCAATCCAAATACGTAATCAGTCTTGACATAATTTCTGTGTTTTGCCTTTATATGGCAGCCTAGCAAAGCCTGGCACTATTTTATACCAGCCAATCACAACAGGGAAGACTACATACATATCATAAAACAAAAAAACTTCACACTCAACTTAAAAAAAAAAAGAAAACAAAAATGTGTATCCTACATATAATAATGACCTTTAATCCAAAAACACTGCATTTCTAAGACGGAAGACAGACAGAAGAGTCAAAGATCTCTCTTTCTTCTATGTCTTGAACTGACAAATTCTGTGTGCATGTTTCCTTAAATGTCACACATCATAATACTCAGTTTTGAAATGTGCATTTTGTGGCTTCATTTAACGGTGATCAAAATCTAGGAATGCTCTCGTAATGGTTATAATATATACCACAAAAAGGTGAATAGTGAAATTAGGTAGAGAGACACTCTCGGATGAATGTTGGGAGAGTGACAGTAACATCTGAGGTGTGTGTGGGATTGCATAAAAGAGAATTTCTTGGCATCATAGTCCTTTGTGCTGTTTTAAACACTGGCTGAATCATTAAGTGATGCATTAGAGGGGAAATTATTTGTGATTATCATTTTGGATGGTCAAAACCCAAAGACATGGATTGTTGGTGTTTGTCCACATAATATCGTGTCCTTCTTCATTTGGCAACATCAGCTCACGCATCCAATGCGTCTCCATCCGCCTCCCTTGCCTTCTCGTTCAGGGCATTGTCTATGTTCGTCTCTTCATCCCTCTCTTCCTGTCTAGCTCTTCTCTCCTTCTCCCTCTTCTCTTTGTCCACTAGCCGGTAGTTGATTCCCATTCCCACGAACAAGAATATGCTGGCAATCACCAGGATGACTCCACAACCCTGATATGTGTATTTATAATCACCGTAATCATCATTGAGTTTTCCTGCAGAAATGGAAGAAAAGGACAAACGGGTTTGTCAGTCTCTTTTGCACACTAACTGGGACAGGATATACTATGACATTCAGTGATTAATGCAATTAAAGCAGAAAAGTCCAGCCCCAATCTCACGCCATTGGTTGAGCCAATGTTGCCATGACAAACTGGTTGAGATGCTCAAACAGCAACGTTTAGATGGTGTCACAGAGCCAGAAGACCACAGACTTCTCTCAAATGGCTCAGTGCTTTTTTCTTCTTCTTTTTTTTTTTTTTTTTTTACATTTTAAATATTTGACTTTAGATAAAAATCTTTCAAATTTAGTCCATTTTAGTTTAAATGTAATCATTTTATTAAGTCATACTCATTTTAGTAACAGTAATAATAACAACATTAATTAATATTAAAATTACTTTGAATATTTTTATATTTATTATAAAATTAATATAAAATGTTATTTATATTTTTGATAAAAGTATTTTTTACATTTTGTCATATTTATTCGTATTTGTATTCAAGCATTTTACACCAAATATTTAAGCATTTTACATATTTAATTGTAGTAATCATCCCTTTAAAATATTTATTATTTTTCATTTTAATATGTATATATTAATATATTTGTTAAAAAATGTTCTTTTAGTCAATACTGTCATGTTATGTTCATTAATTTTAGTAATAACCTTTTAGTTGATGAGATTTTAATGATTAAAACCATTAATATTAATATAGCAGTATTTAGTGTTATATAACTATGTTTGACAAAAATACCCTTTAAATTCAGAAATAATTAAACCAAATATTCAAGCATTTTACACATTATCACATTACATATATTTCATTTTATATATGAATATTTTTGATAAAAAATATAAAATGTACCCTTAAAATGTTGATGTTCAACTAAAATGACACTCCTAAAATTAATACATTTATTAATAATAAATAATTCAATTAAACTGAATATTCAAGCACTTTATATATTCATTTAAACGTGCATCAACATTTAACAAAAATAAATGTTAAAGGGAAAATTTTGTCATCATTTACCCTAATGTCCATACCTGAATGACTTACTTTTTTCTGTGGAACATAAAATGGTCAATGGTGACCAAAACTGTTTGGTTACCAGCATATTGTTTTTCGTATCGTGGAAGAAAAGTCATACTGGTTTGGAATGACATGAGGGTAAGTCAATTGCCATTTTTGTGTTGACCTTTAAGTGAAAAAGATTTACACTCAGCCTTACCCAGTAACGGAGGACCCAGCAGCACAGGCCCACACTCCACAATGGTGACCAACCCGACAGCACTGGAGAACTTCTGAGCGCCCACCAGGTCCATGAGAGTCTCAAACAGCACGGAACTCAGCCAGCCGAAAGCCACACCGAAAAACACAGCATAAATGGCAAAACCCACGTAATCGGTGGAGAGTGGTGCCAACAAGTGGCAGACGCCATTATACAGCACAGACGCGGCGAAGAAGTACTGGATGCGTGGACGGACCCAGCGCGTGTTGGCCACCAGGCCCATGGACGGCCGAGCGATCATGTCAGTGAAGGCCAGGATGGACAACAAGAACGCAGCCTTATCCTTGGAAATCTCTTTACTCTTCGCATAGTTACTGAGGAACACAAGGGGTGCAAAGAGGCCGAAGAACATGATGACATTTCCGAGCAGGTACAGCAAGAAGCCTCGGTGAGTGAACAGGGTCAGATCCAGGAAGCTGTTGATGGTCTGAATGCATGTTTTTTTCTCTTGAGGTTTGGGTTCGCCATCCTCTTTTGGACTGGCAGGTTGTGGTTTTGGTCCAATGGGCCGCATTAGCGACCCCGCAACGCAGCAGTTCAGCAAAGCTCCACCCAGAATGAAGAAACTGCCCCTCCACCCAAACTGATCAAACAGCCAGCTGTTCAACGGGGCAAGGGTGGACAAGAACACTGGGCTGCCCGCCATCGCAATGCCATTAGCTATTGGCCGGCGCTTGTAGAAGTATTTGCCAATCATGGTCAATGCTGGATTCAGATTAAATGCCAAGCCCAGTCCTAGAAACGGGAGAAAACAGATTCAGAAACTTTCATTATTTAAATTGTACTCACTCAGTCTTCAGGTCTCTGAATAGTTAGGATCCGTATTCGGTGTACTTACCGCCTATAACTCCCACACAGAAGTACAGACCCTCCACTGTGTTACAGTAGGATGCGGCGACTAATCCTGTGCTAGACAGACAGCCCCCAACAATCATGATTGGCCGACTACCAAACTTATTCACCAGAATACTGCTGAGCGGTCCTGTTGAGAGAATACAGGTTGGTTAAAAAAATTATATATAATAAATAATACACATTTATCTTATTTATAGCTAAAATAAATAAAATATAAAAAAAATAAAACCTAAAATAATAAAAATAAAACACACCAGAATGGGTAATAATTTTATAATTGTTGTTTTATATTATATTCTTTTGTTATGATGTTTGCAAAGCTTGAAAACCTAAGATAAAACAGGTGGGTTTAAAAAAGTAAAAACAAACTAAAACCTAAATTTGCAACCCTGTTACCCACTGAGACTTTTTTTTTATAAACAGTAAATTTAAGTCGTTTATCAAATTTTTAGAAAGCAGCAAAATAAATGTTTTAAACTACTAATTTTTTTAGGTAAGTAAAATTAAATAAAGTATAAAATAACAAAAAATAAATCACCAGAATGGGTAACAATTTTGTAATTGTTTTATATTCTTTTCATTTGATGACGTTTTACAAAAATGGTCAACTTTAGAAAAAACAGGTGGATTAAAAACCGACAAACAAACAAAAAGCTAAACCTATAAAAGGAAAAGTATAAATTATACATTTTATAAAAATAAATAAGTCTTGAACTGTATTTATTTTTAGCTAAATAAAAAACAAACAAAAATAAATGAAAAAAGTAAAACCACACAGACCGTAACACACACACACACACACACACACACACACACACACACACACACACCACACAGAGAGCACAATTTGTAAACCTCTCAAAAAGCTAAACCTATAAAAGGAAAAGTATAAATTATACATTTTATAAAAATAAATAAGTCTTGAACTGTATTTATTTTTAGCTAAATAAAAAACAAAAATAAATGAAAAAAGTAAAACCACACAGACAGTAACACACACACACACACACACACACACACACCATACAGGGAGCACAATTTGTAAACCTCTCATCAAATAAATAGAATACAAAACAGCTCACGTAACATTTACTTTGTCCTCCCGAGGCTGACAACAAACATTTTACCAACCATTTATTGAAAAATAAAAATCTTTGTTAGCTTCAGGTAGGCCTGTCACGATAACAACTTTTTGTTGTGCGATATATGGCCCCAAAAATAATTGCAATAAACAATATTATTGTAATTTTAAGGCCATTTTATGCCACTGAATATATAACCATAATATAAAAGCATAATAATGCAAGAAGGCCAACACACTTTCAAATGACAACAAACTTTTCATTCTTACGAATATTTAGATCATGGAAATTAAGTATCAAACTATTAGATACCTTAAAAATCTTGAATAAATAGTATATAAACATTTTCTAACAAAAAGTGCAAAGTAACAAGTGGAAAAAAGAAATGCACAAAGAACTTGTATGGAGATTTCTCCATCTACAGATTTTTCCCAGACCTTCTTTTCTCTGTAAATTAAGGGTCTGCACTGTATTGCTGAAAAGCACAATCCCTACTTAGCAGTCTAATGTCCGTATGCACAAAGGCACAGATCCCCAAACAAGACCATATCTGCAGATGAAACTTTTTTTGAAGAAGCATTTTTTAAATTTGAACTAACACCAACTACACCACGTTATGTACAAGTAGCTGCAAAAGACACAGGCACAAGTGGAATGCAAAAAAACATGGTGACAATCATTTTTATGTAAATATAATGGGCAATATATTGCGTCACCAAAAATTATTGAGGTCATGTATTGTGCGATAAGTCGATATATTGATTATTGCGACAGGCCTAGTTTCAGGCCACATTTTATACCCTTTTAATGTTGCAATCACATAGATCCACCACATGATGGCAGTCACTCACACCACCAGGACTGCAGGAGGACACAGCAGACGATTCAGAGGAAGGAAACTGTGATACCATATGCACACACTTCACTAAATGACATGTGATCAACTGAGGTGGTGAGGAGGAGAAAAACGTAATCAGCAGAATGAGACTGGCCTCCAGCAAGCAGAACAGGAATTTGCTATTTCTGTGTGTGGTAGACCAGTGTTCATTTCAGTTAACTTTCCTCCAACATTATGTCAATCAAACACAACCAGCGGCCTTATATGACCTTTCTTTACTCGACTGAATTACTGGAAGTTCCCTCACAAATACAATTGCAAGCTATATTAATATACTAATTAAATACGTAAATATAGTATTTGTTTTTACATTCCTGAGCTGTACTGTGGCAGTAATAGATGGGGGTGTATTCAAAAAGAGGCAGGTTTTCTTGGTGAATAAATAAACTGCTTGGTGGTAAGTGCTCTGCTTTTCTTGTGAAAGGCTCCATTTAGAGCAGCATCACCCTTAAACCAATGAGAGTTGAATAACATCACTTACAAGGCAAAACTCCACAGCCTTTTAAAAGAGGTTGTTTGGTCAACATGGTTATTAAGACTTTTAAATGATAAACACAGAAAAGACACAGTGATGTTTGGCACGGTTCCACTAATAACCCAACCTATATTAGACAAATCCATCACAGTGTTATTGAGAGAATCTGAAACAGTGCAGAAGAATCTTGTGCAAACTCCATAAAAACGTCATAGCAAATAGTAGTGTGTACATATAACCCAAGCGAATGCTAACATGTCAAGTAGCTTTAAAAAAAGACTTCATAAATAAAGAGTTTGTTTTAGCGTACAGAAATGTATAGACAAAAAGCACTACAATTTTTATAAATTCTTACTTAAAACTAAATATCTGCAAACTTTACATGTGCCAGTTCACCATAAAAGCTAATCTATCATCAGGAGGAGGAACTTTCCTTTTGGTTTCACACAGCCAATCAGAATTCAAAGCAATTTGTCCGTCCCCCAGTCACATTCCTCAAATTAATTTATTCTGACAGGCTTTGTGTAGCACCAAAACGGGCCATCTTTTCCAGCCCAAAAAAATAAACAAAGGCAGCAGTGATCCAAATACACACATACACGATTATATAAACTGGTTCAGAGAGACGTGAGAGTCAGCAGAGGATACGGTTTAGATATTCAGTCTGAGAGCTACTTGTGCTTTTACGGCGAGAATTTCAAATGTACAACTTACAGGAGCAGCAGTGTGATTCCTACTAAAAATCAAACGCTTTACAAGGCTGAAAACAGCCAGTGATGTGGCCACAGATGACAAAGAGATATTATATGGCATAACGTCATATCAGTGCTGAGTCTGACATGAGCCAAGGGAAACAGGTGAGAACACTCACACGTCTGCGGGAAGTGTCCAGATCATCTCGCTCAGAATGATTCTGGATCTTGAATAAAAGTACAGGACTAAAGGGCCACACTAGATTTTGTGTTCAAATCACTTTCTTTTATTCATTCCCAAATTGAGTTTATGAGGGAAGGGCAGAGGGTTTGTGAGTTTACGAAAAGTGAATAATTAAATCGTGAAAGTGTATAATTAAATTAAATACTTTATGAAAATATTTATTAAAAATAATAAAACATGTATTGTTAAATTTTTGAAATATGAACTTAAAAGGGATACTGAAGTAAATATTTCAGATCAAAAGGGTTCAGCAGACTTTCAAAAGTTTGGGAATCCCTGGTATTGACTTCTCATTTTGCTGCATACTAAACACCTGCAAAATACAGCAACAAGGTGTTTGACCAATAGAGGGTCTAAAAGTCACAGATTGACCTCTTGGTCAAATGAAAGATGTAATAAACGGTCACTGACAGTTTTACATTACTACAAGTTTACAAGGAGAAGCTGCATGGTTTGCAGTTTCAAGGCAGTATATTTGGAATGTTTTATTAATATTAAAAATTTTTATAAAGACAAATAATATACACTACCATTCAAAAGTTTGAGGTCGGAAGTCTTTTATGCTCACCAAGGCTGCATATATTTGATCAAATACAGTGCAAACAACACAGTGCTTTAAAAATATATATTTATTCCTATCCTGGCAAAGCTGAATTTTTAGCAGCCATTATTTCAGTATTCAGTGTCACATAATCCTTCAGAAATCATTCAAATATGCTGATTTGCTGCTCAAGAAACATTCGATATTATCAAAGTTCAAAAGAACAGAATTTATTTAAAATACAAATCTTTAAAAACATTATAAATGTCTTTTCTGCTGCCTTTGATCAATTTAATGCATCCTTGCCGAATAAAAACCGCACCTAAACTTTTGAAAAGTAATGTATTGAAGTAAAATCACATCCTGTTATTCATTTTTGTCACCAGAGTTTGAAATAATTTTGCATATTTAATTTAGTGCCTCTTATGACAGAAAGAAAAAAAGAGGACAGAAAGAGAAAAAGATTAATTCATTACAGCACACGCTCACATTTATTAACCTACACTTTTCCTTTCAAAGACACGCACAGTCACACCAACTGATTTAAGAGAAGAAACCAAGAGCATCTTTCTCTCTCTCTATCACTCTCACTTTTTCAGGTTATAACTTATATGTGACTGGAAGAGCATCTTTGTTGAGTTCAGGCTACGTGCACAGCCACATGAACATAATGAAGTCAGTGTATGCAAACAACCGACACGTTCCACTCCAGAAAGTGACATCAGTCTACACGGTCCTCACCCAAATTCTCTATTATGTGGTAGCTGACTGAAAATATTAGTCATAATAGAAGTTCATGTTCGGATCCTCCCTAGTTTGGCGTGAAGTAACTTGGCAACACTTCAAACCCTAAACAAAAAAATTCTTCAAACCTGGCTAGGTATCTCATCAATTGCCTTTTCAGTTAAAAAGTTAACTGAAAATTAATTTCACAGAAGTAAAGAAGTGTAGTTTAATGGTCTGATCAGCAAAGCATTCTGGGTGATTGCCTGCAAGAACATCAGGTTAGAAAACCAGCTTAAACATGCCTCTACCTAACCAGCTTAATTAAAGGAAAACTTGTAAAAATGTAAGCAAACAAACAGATGCGCAGCCCTGCAGTGCACATCAGTAGCAAAAAGCATGTCAGGGTTTAAACACACAGCTGTGTTTCAGTTCTGACCTTATTTTACTCTACCAGAACACAACCCCAACAGAAATGAAACCTCTACAGAGAGAGCGGTACCCAAAATACAGAATTTAACAATTCACAGTTTTCACAATTATCCATCTGCTTCAAGCCATAAATTAGATCACCTCTCAAAAGAAGTATATGTGAACAAGCTGCAAGTTCTGGACAAGTTAACATGAAACACGTTTAATGTGGCATAATGTACTAAAACAGTGGCATTAAAAGACCACACTCAGCATACACTTTATTGATGATGCATACTCTATACAGTACAGGCGAGCAGATGACCTCAGAATATGAATGTGATGCACTAAATTGCAAATTAAATCTTTATTATGGTTTTCGACTGGAAAATTCTAAAAATCAAATGTTAAGCATTGCATTCATATTCTGGATTTTTCTGCATGCCTGTATATAGCATGTTTTTTTATATAAGGTCTATACTGTATTTGGTTTTAGCAACTTGAATTGGCCACATCGACAGGATGGTATTCAATTATGACAGGAAGAGAAATTTACTAAAAAACATTACACAATAAAATTTAAAAAAGAACAAAAAAACCCCTGGAATTTCAAACAAAACTTGTTTGAAATTAAAAGTTTTTAAGTTAAAAATGCATTAATAATATGCATTATTAAATGGACATTATTAAAGAGACTTTTATAAACAAAAAGTAATCTTACCAACCCAAAACTTTTAAACTTATTTTTTCCTCTTTCTCCAAACACTGATTTATCAATGTAATAAAATATTCCCATATGGGTGAATGATAAAATGTTTAGGGGTAATTTGGATAAATAAAAAATTATAATAAATACATTTTCAATTCAATTCTCAAAGAGAGATAAATAAGTAGAGTAAGTACCAGGATGGACAGAAGTGACAGCAGTAAACGGAACTGACCTCCTGCATACATGACAGCCAGCATGATTGAGGAGATCCATGACACTTGGCTGCTGGTGGCATTGAAGATCACCTCGATCTCTTTGAAGAACACTGTGATGGACTTGGGGAAGGCATAGGAGAAGCCAATGCTGATAAAGGCCCCTACCACCACTGCCCAGCCCCAGCCACCTTCGGGAGGAGTGTAGCCCACCGGCCCTCCTGTCGCTGGCGGCATCTTTACACACACGCGCTGACCACGACGATGACAAAGAGGAGAAGGATCAGCTGAGCTTCAAGCGCACCGAATCAGTCTGTGAGGAGAAAAAGAGAAGGATTTATAGCAGAGCGCACACAAGCACAGACTGAAAAAGAGATAATTCACACAGTAGTTCTCAACCCTGTGAACTGTGTCAGATTCTAGACCACACTGGCTGAGATCCAATTCAGGCAAAGTTATCCATGTGGACAGAGCAAGAGCACAGCATGTGAATGAACAAAGCGTGAACACAAACACTGTGTAAACAGCTTGTAGTTTGAGCGTAACTGCCCTTAATCAGTTACTCTTTAACTGAGCTGATGTCAAAATACACAAACATACAAAACCTGGACACATCCAATGTCCTTTCCCCCACAAGTAAAACAGAGAATAGGCTTAGATGCCTTCACACACAGTCTTTAACTCCAGTGAACAGAGTCCCTCAGGCTTCAGAGCACAGAAAACATTCATTTGAGTGCGAAAGTCATGTTCTCAGGCTGGTATGTGTGCTTGGGGAGGAAGGCTAAATCACTCCAATTGCCTCAGAGAGGAGGAAGGGCAATATATCAGAGAGGATAAAACATATGGGGTAATGGCACTAATTTCAATTAAGTCCTCTCACTGTTGCTTCAGGCAGAATTTATCTGAGCACTCAAAAAGCTGCTATGATGCAAATACTGTGAGGTAAAGTGTGGGGCGATGTGTATTGCAGAGTCTACTTGGAACTATTAGGATTTTGAAATTGTTCACTCGCTGAGATGAGGAAACACCTCCCCACTTATGATGTGCATTTGAAAAAGCAACACACGCCAAATTTCTTCCCTTGTAATGACTGTTGTCCAACAAAAATATTATAACATGTTTTTACTCCACAAAATGTCAAATGTTTTGAAATAACTTCCTTTTGTGATCTGATGTGGCTTCATAATCACAGAATGATGTAGAACATATATTCTATACCATAAAAAAAGGCTATGTCGATTAGCAATAGATTACAAATATATTTTGTGATGAAAATACCCGAGACGGCTTGAAGAACACAATCTCTATATTATCGCAGTTGAGTGTTTATCGTCTTTATATTTCATCATTCAAAACATTTCTGTCTTCTTTTTATTCAGTTACAGTGATAGATGGATGCCTTTGTCCATATTAGGAATTTCCTGGAGCGTCATCAGTTCTATTACCTCTGTGACGCATATGTGGAGTCTCTCCGGCTTTCAGTATGAATGAAACATTACATGTATTTATAGCACTCAATAATGGCCAATCCATTCTACTTTGGGTAAAAATAAAAATAAATTTGAAGTAGACAAATGATAATCCATGTTTTTCTCCAGTGTAAAGAAGTGTATTTATTGTTGTTGTTAATTTGTTTTAAAACTCACATTTTAAATCACAAAAAAAACCTTCTGATGTGCCAAGTCATCAGAACCGAACCAAAAACCGTGGTTAAAAAACAAGGTATGTATTGAACTGTGGGCTATGTATAACTGTATTGTTGCATCCCTACTAAGCAGCTGTTCACTCTTCAAGCATTAGGACACATTTTACATCACTGCCAATACTGAAATCCTGAACACTCATGTTCTGAGAAAGAAACTCCCACTGAAGCCAACAATTTCAAAAAGCAGCTTCCACTGGCACCCAGGATAAAGTCCTTACTGGCTCTCACAAATATTTTCACAACTATACTATCTTTTGCCTTGCCAGATCTTAAATTATAGTCCAAAAAACAAGTAGGAAAAAAAAAATCTTAAACTCAATGTGAATTGCTTCTGCAAACCTCTTGTTTCTGGGTGAAATGGAAAAGGCGCGACTTGACAATCCATTTCTATAATATTTTAAATGTTTTTGCATGAAAGTTTCTTTGGAATAACATGCAAAATTAATTGTTCACAAACCGACCAAAAAGCTGCATTAAGAAAAAGAAAATTACGATTTTTTGTCAACCTGCATGTGACTGTTTCAATCCAGTATGTGATGACATCCTCTTGAATTTATGCTGTCTAATGCACAAACATCTACGGTCAGATGAGCTCGTAGACACACTAGCTAGATTGTTCTGAGAACAAACCGAGAATCGAGACTTGAGTGTGGTGATACCAGGCTCTCCAACTTCCCTGTGATGTTTTATTGATGACTACTGACCAACCTATTTGGTTGGCTGATGAAGTGATGCATTAACCCCTCCTCTTAATCCTAACTGGTCTGCAAATCTGCCAATCACCTTCACAAGCTGTTGATTTGTGATTTGATTTGGATGAGTATACGCTCTTCCACAAACTGAACTAATAAAACCTCAGAGTTTCGAAACATCCGCAGACTTGAGGACTTTAAAGTGCTGATCTGTTTCCTAAAACAATTCAACGAGGCCTGTGAGGGACCAGAACCCCAGCAGAATACCAGATCAGCTCACACATAAGACTTGCACATTCCTATCCGCTGTTCTTTTAATACTGCAGAAACGTATGCATTTAATCTTGCTCAAATAGGAAACAGGAAATACTAGTGTGTGTGTTGCGACCTAAAATAACGTTTTTGTTTTCCGCTGACTTTGCACATGCCTTCATAAGGGCAGTATAGCTTAACTGGCGTACAGTTATTTATAAATCATTAATAACGTTTATGACTCCCTGCAAAAACATAAGCAAAGATTAATGCTTCTGGTAACTGAAGAACCACCATGTTGTAATATTCAAGGGTCAGAAATGCATTTAAAAGCAGCACAATGTTACTGCAACACCTATATGACATATGTGTCCATATTTATGTGGAAATCTGCTTGTCTTAATCTCTCTGAAATCAGTTATGGGTTCCTTTTAAGGACCATGAATACCAAGCAAATATTAAATAGTCTGTAAACCTCCCAGCATGCTTCAGTATGGCCCAATTAAGCCATGAAGAGGCTCTGTCCTCCAGAGACTGCAGTATTGGACAGGCTACTGGTTCAGTGGTCTCCTGAGAGTCTTGAGATGTCCTGAACTGCTCTCCATTGTGGATGTCTTTGTGTGTGTGTGTGTGTGTGTCAGCCAGGCTCTTAACAGTAAAGGTTAGAGACTAATATTTCTCCACTGGGAGCCGCAGGATGCTGACTAGTCACAGGTTGAGAGATGATGGTCTTGTGCTTTTGACAAGAGACGTGAGATCAGCACTAAAAGGGAGCAAATGTCTATTAAGACTTACACACTCAGTGTAGGGCAGGTGTTGTGTTTAAATCTCAAGTAGGGATAGGTCAGGATGGCCAAACAGTCAGTCGACAGATGATCCATCATCAACCAGAATTAATTAAATTGCATTAAACCCAGATCATTTCATATGCATGCTGCTTTATGTCAAAGATAAATGTTATCAGGTATTGAAGCAAAAGTTTCTGTCCTTATTTGCAAAGGAATTTATCATTGTCCTTATTCTGTGTCCTTTGATTTCCCCCTTGTTTTCTGAAATGGAAAAGTACAACAATATTTCAGTTCAAATCTAATCAAATCAATTTTTTCTTATCTGGGAAAGTTTTAAGTATTCTAACTATTACTATTCTGTATACACAACAGATATCATTTGACATTTGCCTTGATTTATGGTGGGTACTTGGGAAGATCAATGGCAGTAGAGGAATAAAAATAATTTGGCAAGTACAAAGCTGTCTGTCATCATTGACAGTTCTGAGACCTGCATGTCCCATAACTGCAGAGAGCCACATATCCTCCTTCAACACTTCTGCTGTGTCCTCAATTCAGCACATCGGAGGACAAAATCACTCTGCATCATGCTGACACCTACATCACCACTATATGACAAAACCTGAATCCAAAGATCTGATGCGGAAGGTCAAGTTTAGAGCGGTGTTATTTTAATGGAATTTTTTTTTATATTATAGTATTTATTAATATTTTAAATAAGCTTAATTTGCTTTCCTTTTAATTTTAGTTTGAGTAATCGTCATGTGCTTTTGTCCTTTTTATTTTATTTATTTTTTTTTTTATTTAGCATTAAATTTACTTTTATTTCAGTTTTAGTCGGCTACTTCAACTTTAAGTTACTGTATTTCCTGTATTGCCAAGGCAACATTTCAAATTTTCATTAAAGTTTAAGCATTTCATCTAGCATTTATATTTTATTTCGTTCAGTTTTGTTTTTAATTAAGAAAAGCGATCAAAGGATTTTTAATAGTTTTAGTAAACAATAACAACATTGGTCTACAGATACAAGATTTCTTTAAAACCATTAACAACTTGACAGGTAATTTTAAAAACAAATAATCAGATTTTCTGTCAATTTATCTGTCTAGTACTCGAGTACACAAAATGGCCCGAATACACTAGTTCATGGCATTTTATGTTTTACGTTAGTACTGTATATCCCCAGGACCTTTAAGTTAGCATCCATCTACCAAGGTTCATCTATTTGTATATGTATAAAGTATATGATGTTAAATCAGACTGAAAGAAATTACATTTCAAACACTGTTTGTCCAATCTATAACCTCCATCTGTTACACAGGTGACATTTAGTCTACCTTCCAAACTCCAAATGGTTCACATAAGTTGGTAGAAGTGGATTTCCCAGTCCTCTCTGACACTGACCATAACAGATCACAGAGAATAAACCTATCATCAAAATATGCTGGACATGAGTACACATTTCTGAGATGCTTGAAAGAATAACAAAACCCCAAGAATTTTAAATAAATTGCTGTAGTGTATATAAATAAACTTTCAATTCAACCGCCATCAAATCATCTGTAAACACCAAATGCATCTTCCTAGAATGTTTAAATGGCAGCGCAGAAAAGCCAGTGACACTGTACAATTTGAAATGCCTGGGAAGATTAAATAAGAGAAATAATGGATGACGCATTCACTCACTTAGAGACTATAAGGGTTTAAATATGGCCAATTAGAGCTGTCTAGAGCTCTGAATGCTATAGACATCTGCTAACTGTTCAACCAGTTCACAGCTGCCGTTATAATGAGAGCCCTCAGCTATAGGGCCTTTCGCACCGCAGGAACCTTTTCATAGTACCAGAACTAATTGTGGAACTACCCACTTTTCGGCGTGTTCGCACCGCCGGAACTGGGTGCAATTTTAGTACTGGACTGCCTTTTTCGAGAACCAAATGAGCAGGGTCTAACCAGCACAACTGGTACTAATCATGATGTAAGTAGATATTGATTGGCCAAATGCGTATGAAAACGCCCTCACCCGCTATTGATTTAAAACTCTGTAAGCATGTCAACTTATTTCGCAAGTATGGAGAACAGCGATAGATGGACGGACGCTGAAGTGCAGGCACTTGTAGCAAATGTAGCACTGCCAGTTGTCTTTGGAGATTCTTAGTCCTCCTTTCCGTTCTTTCAATCGCTTTACGTATACGTCGACTTTCCATGTCCATTATTGTGAAACCCGCGAGACACAACAAACACACAGCTCCGATCACAGCGTCCTCCATCCTCCTGTTGTTAATGTTCTTCTTTGTTTCTGTTGTTGAACCCGCCGCGCAACAAATGACGACGCTGTCGACCGGCTTACGTCACTTCTTAGTACACACTCTCAGTGCGAATGCAACCCTTTAAATGGTACTGGGAAATAGTTCGTGCAAAATCGTCCCAGTACTTTAGTACCGTACGTTTAGTTCTGGAACTAAATTGGTGCGAAAGGGCCTTATATTCAGGGTCAGACTACCACACTACTCTATTGCTGAATTTCATAGTAAGTATACATATTGTGCTTACTATGCTAATTTTCTTTATGGACAGAATACCAAGATAAACTATGACATCTGCAGAAATGTGGGGGGATACTGTATCCCACGATACAAAATGCACTATTTTACCTTTCATATCCATTTACACCACTTGCTAAATTATACATGCACTATTTAAAAACAAAGTACACAATGCAGTATTCAGTATTCTTATTTTGAATAGTGTGAACTACAGGTAATACAGTTAACTGAAGCCAAAGGCCTTGTAAAGTCTATCAGATTGATGGCATTTTTCACAGTCCCTCTTCTCTCACTCTCAGCAAAGCAGCAAGAATGGTACTGAATTACATACTTTATTCAAGAGCATTGTTGTCATATGTACTACTAGTACAATAAAATTCTTACTTTGTTTACTTCATTCATTCATACACGCGACCAGAGTACACACATTCAAACCAGATTATTTGCTCCTAAAAACAGTTGACTGCTCTGTATAACACCTGATGGAAATCTAAAAGTGGGCCCACAATCACTCAATTCATAGAGAACCGTTCTTGTGACCCAAATCAATTATTAACAGTGAAACAAGTAGCGCACACACAGTAACAAATAAGGAATAACCCCCAAAAACAATTTAACAGGCACTTACACCTACAAAAGACAATTCACATTGCTTGCCCTCTCAAAGTCTTGAGGCCTGAGAGGTGGGTTTAAACACTCCCCCATCATTCATTGGTATCTGACCACACAGCATCTGTCTCTCCTCGGGGCTCTGACGAGGAAACATTTGCCTAATGCATAATAAACGCTTACATGTGAGGAGTGGCTGCAAGTTAAAGCAATATTTCAACCCAAATATGAAAATGACTTTGACAAAGACAATAAATGGGGACTGAAGCTTTCAAACTTAAAGTATAAAAAAAAGCTACAAAAACTTTCATAAAAGTACTCCATATAAACCCGATTTATTTCGAGTTTTCTTGAGCCATACAATAGCTTTGTGTGAGGAACAGAATGAAATTAAGTACACTGATAAAAGCTGTTAACGCTTCCTTTTTAAAGTTCCTCTTCATTGTAATTACAAAAAAAAGAGCACTGAACAAAAGTCTTAAAATTGTCTTCTTTCTGCTGGCGGAAGAAAGCATGTATTAGCGACGTTTGTAACAACATTAGGGTGAGTAAATTTCATTTTTGTGTGAACTATACCTTTAAGATGGCTTATAATGATTTATAATAAGACAACAGACTTTACAATAAGCCACATTTTAAAATCAAGATATTTATTTTTATTCACTTAATGAGTGTTTTTGTGCTTTGCAAAAACAGGATTCCCATGTTCTTGGGAAATCAGGATATATTGATCAAGTGTGATTTTGAGACCTGGAAAAATGATGTAAATTTTAAAAAAAAAATCTTAAAACTATGTGGGAATTTATATAATGTATACATTTTACTAGATATGACAAGCGCTAAAATATTTTATCATGTAGAAATTGTAAATAAAATAAAAAGTAAAAACTCTTATCTAGTAAATTATGAACAGCTTGAACAGTCATGTGGCTTACAAACATTGTCATGGACAATGGGGGGCTTTGGAGTCAAATAGGTTGAGAACCACTGCATTAAGGATGTTGACAAATGTTTTAGAGTGTGCATCTCAAATTAATTAACATTTACCACCAAGAGAAAAGTGGAATAGCCAGACAGACCTGCCCCAAGCCATACACACCTTCCTTGTTCTGCATTCTTATTTAAATTTCCTTTCCACCCGTACGAAAATTAACCATGGTTTAAGTGTAGTAACCATGTTTTTTTTTTGGCTAATTGATTACATTGGTATAACCACAGTTTTACTACAAATACCATGGTTAAACTATGTTTAGTGTAGCAAAACTATGGTTAATTTGTGGTTACCATGGTTTAACTATAGTAACTATGTTTTTTTGGTGTTATTTGTAGTAAAACCATGGTTAATTTCCGTAAGGGCATTCTCCAACTTGACTTCTCACCCTCAAACTAATGAGTAGAGTCATATCTTTAAGCTCATTATATATCCCTCGAGTATTTCACCTTTCATCAAACCAGAGTACACACATTCAAACCAGATTATTTGCACCTAAAAACAGTTGACTGCTCTGTATAACACCTGATGGAAATCTAAAAGTGGGCCCACAATCACTCAATTCATAGAGAACCGTTCTTGTGACCCAAATCAATTATTAACAGTGAAACAAGTAGCGCACACACAGTAACAAATAAGGAATAACCGCAACCTTTAAGTTGCCCAATTCAGTTACAAGACTCAATGTCACAACCATCGACTCTTAGAGAGTGAAAGTGAAAGTGACGAGTCATGTAGCCAAGGGCGTAGTTTTGGTTTGAACATTGGTTCCACTGTTTTAGTGGAGACCCGGGTCATGCTCCCTCATAAGGTTTATTTATTTGTTTGTTTGCTTGTATGTTTATTTTTGTAAAATTATTTTTTGTGCTATCATCATGCAAAGTTGGCTGAGAACATAACTGCAATAAAGTAGCCTAATAGCCTAGTTAACAATTACTTGTTTACATAGGATATATAATGTATAACCTATTTTATATTATTTAGGCATTCATAAGCTATAGTTTGACAGAATGTTCTAATTCAACATGCCATGGAAAGACAATCTAACCTAACATTTTCTTATATTGATATTGTTTATTTCTTACTCCTTAAGAGTTCATCAGGCTCTTAATGATTTAACCTATGCCATCTATATCTGAATATATAATATGTGAAGGACAGTTTTTTCCATCACTCATCATAGAACCCATGCACACATGGCTCTCGATTCTGACTTGTAGCTACTTGCTCTTATGAAAATGTACCATAGTTCTTAACAGAATTTGTTATAATAAGGCTAGCCTATTATTCATTACCAGGCCAATAATGACTTTTTTTTATTCATCTATATAGCATTCGTTATGAAAAACAACAGCCTGCACATTTAGAAACAATAGCTACAACATGCCACTGTTGAAATATAAATCTATAGGGAAAAATCTACTCCCTTAACAGATTATCTATTTATAAATTCTACATCAAGTTCAGCAAAATAAGTCTACAATAAAACGTGATAAATTCTTCTGGTAAAGGTGGTCATGAGTAGGCCTAGTTTAAAAAGATTTGAATATGCGTTAGTGCTGGTGCAAGATTATGTTTTCTCCTCTTTTCATCAGTCTTTTTATTTTATGTGCCTTTTTTAGATAATATTCGACTTAGGGATGCACCGAAATTATTCGGCCGAAAATAGCAAAAAAAAATCTCTTTCGGTGTTCGGTCGAATAATACCGACCAATCACTAACGCGATCAAATAGAGGCACGCACTAATGCAGCAAACATGTCGGCAGTGTGAAAATATTTAAAACTATCAGAGAAAGACGCAGAAATCATTACAAGCACGAAGCACCGACAGCGAGAGACTGTTTAGTGCTGTATCACATGTCTCCGATGAGAAGAAGAGGTGGCTGATGCTGGTGTTTAGGCTAGGCTACTGTATGATGATTGAAATCACATGCACAAATTGCATGAATTCTGACAGTGCTGCACGAGCTCGCGGCGCCAGGGTTCAAAGTCCAAAGCGCGAGGAAAATCTGCGCTGAAACACTGTTACTTGTCAGTTGCTCAGTAACATTTTTGTGAATTTTTTTAAAGGCATGTGACAATGTGATACGTGTGACAAACATCTTCCCAAATTCGTAATGAGAATCATTTATAAATCTGCATGCTGTTGTTAACAAAAAGAAGCACTGAGATCTTTCTGCGGGTTTCTGCCAAAATAAAAGCCGAGAAAAAGCAATAACTCCATCAACCTTCATAAATGTTAGTATTGTAATTTTACTGTTGTTCTGTAAAATAAAATAATAATACTTGCCCTACAACAGCTCTATTAATACATTTATTATAATATTCACACATAGTGTTCAAACTGGGATCTGTGATAATATTCACACATAGTGTTCAAACTGGGATCTGTGATAATATTCACACATAGTGTTCAAACTGGGATCTGTGATAATATTCACACATAGTGTTCAAACTGGGATCTGTGATAATATTCACACATAGTGTTCAAACTGGGATCTGTAATATATTCTAATGTTTTAAAAGAATTTGTCTTCTGCTCAGCAAGGCTGCTATTATTTTGTACAGTAAAAAATACATGCCTGATTTAAGTCTCAAAAATGGCCAAAATATTATTTTACTAACTTATTCATTTTAAGTTAAATTGTGCTTTGTTGGTATAATGTCTGCTAGAATGTTAAAAAAAATGTTCAGTGTTAAGTAAATTATATTGTTGTTTTGTAATTGATTTTTTTATTTGAAAACCAGGACCAAACAGTAAAAAGCACATTTTGGCTATTTAATTTATGCAATGGTGAAAAAAAGAAAAGAAAAGGCAAAATAGGCCTACATGGGGGGGAATTTTTTTTTGAAAAACCGTGTTCGGTATTCGGCCCAGTGTTTCATTTTATTCGGCTTCGGCCAAGAATTTTCATTTTGGTGCATCCCTAGTTCAACTTTGTCCATAGCATTTTAAAGTGGCAATTTCACTTTAGTTCCCCCCAATACCCAGCACTAAGCAGTGAACACACACACACACACACACACACACACACACACACACACACACACACACACACACACACACACACACACACACACACACATCTGGAGCAGTGGGCAGCCATTTTTGCTGTGGCACACGGGGAGCAGTTGAAGGTTCAGTGCCTTGCTCAAGGGTCTCACCTCAGTCGTGGTTTTGAGGTTGGAAGAGAGCGCTGGTCTTTCACTCCCCCCACCTACAATCCCTGCCGGTACCGAGACTCGAACCAGTGACCTTTGGGTTACTCTAACCATTAGGTCACGACTACCCCCTAAGTGTAGACGCAGTCAAAATCTCTGAAATGCAACAGTGAGTCTGCAGCATCCAACAATAGAACGACCTTTCTGTCATATTCAATTGCCAACTCATACAAGGACACACAATCACACGCACAAACAAATCACTACTGAACACCACCTGTGAGACGATATGCGTAGATCTGCCAAACTATCACAGAATGACACTATAATTAGTTTGTGGTTGTCTTAGCAACAAACATCACTAAACAATACCTGTAAAGAAATATAATAGCCATAACTGTGTGCTAGATGGAAACCGTTTGGCAAATCAATTCAACTGTGTGCTCATAATCAGTCTTGTGACCGACCCCTTTGAATTGTTGAACCTGGCTGCTCTCCCTTCCACAACCTCAATTTTGTCCTTGTGATTTGTAATTGATCAAATTCCCACATGACCGCTGAACTTAACGTCAAATCACGCTGAATGTTACGTCAGTCAACTGGATCTCAAACAACACAAGAACACCTGGACTTTTAGGCAAACATTACAGCAAAACATTACAGACCCTGTTTCATTGATGGGAGATTGTCACACTCTCAATGGGGGCAAAAGTTGAACATGAAGCTGCATCAGAACACTAATACTGATAAGATGTAGAAGCTGCTCTTTTGTAAAGTAATGTTTTTAGATACAGTTTGGGTAACTGGTGTGCATCTCTTATACCTGAATTCACTTTTCATAGACTCAATAAATTCATATTATGGTTAATTCATATATATGGTTTCTGGCATGCAAATACCTGTATTGTACCACACAGAGTCTTGAGTGGCACCAATTGTGCCCCTATAATACAGTCTGACCTCTCTGATATCTCTTTACCAGTCATTGGTCTTCTCCATGCTAGTCCTAAATTGAGTAGGGATCTATTTGATTCAATCTGAGTGTTACCTACATTTAACCTTATGAAATTTGCTTGATGATACGAATTATCATCATCATGATGCAACATCAGATGTTGAAACTTTCACTTGCAATAAATAGCTGTTAAACTAAATCAGATTATCTTTAATAAGAATACATTGTCTATATAAAAATGAATTTATGCAGTTAGTTAGTATTTTAGTTTTGGCATTTCAGACACAAAAATACTAGTGGAGCGTAATTGAGTTTGCTTAGAACTTTTTATTTGTTTATTCAAAGTTTTGGTTTCCAGTGGAAGTGGAGCTATAATTTAGCTTAACGCAAGTAGAGGGATAACTGAAGTCAGACCATCAGTGTTTTCCCTTGCTCAGTTTACATCTACTAGTTGCTTAATGCTCATTGGTTGAGAAGAAATAGGACTATAGAAATTTTGTCCGAAAAGCAAGCTACTCAATGTTTCAAAAAACGATGAGATGCTTGCCTAGATGGAATTTTAGGGCATCATATACCCTAAAACACTGCACATGGCTACATGTAGGCATCTCATCAGTTTTTGATCCAGACATAATAAATTCCTCATACCTAAAAAAAAAAAAAAGTCTTCAAATAAATATAAAAATGCCTCAAAATGCTAAAACAAGGCATGTGAACAGATGCTGTTTTTAATAACTATTATAATTGTATTTACTTTTAAATTCTTTCCTCTCATAACATCACCCCTTCATTGCTCACGTGAGCGCGTAGCGATAGATTCAAAAGACGAGAAAAGCGAACAACGTGATGAACGATGGAGATCCGCTTCTTGGTCTTAAGAGAAGTATCTTTTTTGATGACGGTGGGTCACAAAACCCCTATTCTCCCACCAGTCTGTCTCAAATCGACACAATGTCTCGATCTGCCAGTCTGCGCGTACTACGACATTGCGAATGATGTAACTGGCCCGAAACATTGCACTGAGAGGCGAACACAAAGAGAGTTGTTGCTCGCACCCTCCAGAAGTTCAGGTTAATTAATTGTGTTCTTCTAAAGCTCAAGACGAGTCTAAAGTTAAACGGACCCCCCTCTCTCCAGTAGAACCATGTTGTCCACACAATACGCTTGTAAAAGCGCCAATGAAACATACCTGCGCTTTTCATTCACCAACTCTGGTTGTAAGTTCGCGCTATTCGTCTGCAATGTGCGGCGGCCCCGGGTCACTGAGCAGCATGGAGAGCTCCGAATGGCTCCGTAGATATGTGGTGTGTGAGTTTCCCATCCGCTCGACTCTTCATAGAAACCCTGCCTGCACATGCGCACAACTGCTGTTCGGCCCCACGAGCGTACGCGGTGCAATAGTCTCCAGTTACAAGGACACGAGGAGTTATGACTTTGACCGTGATGTTAAAACCTCACCGGGGCCTTTTGAAGCTTAAGCTATATATTATTTGCAATTGTATTATAATTTAAATGATAAAAAAAAAACATTTAAAAAAAATCTAATAAAATCAAGACAGTAAGTAGTTGAACTTTTAAAGCTGTGTTCTACACTGTGATGAAAAGTCTTTTATCTTGTTTTCAAGTAAACATATCTAAACATTCTTAAAAGAAAATATATTGAATTGAGAAGGAAAAAATAATAAGATATTTAAGTACTAAGTAAACATTTAAGTTGAATGTGGATACTTTTGACTTCAACTAAATAATTATGTATGTATTGGGCTAGGTACTTAAGACTTTTATTTGAGTAACAATTTTGACCTGTACTTTAACTTAAGTACAGTTTCTTAGTACTTTTTACATCCTTCATATTAACGCTTTTTAATTTTGTTATGTAAGTTTGCTGCTTAAGTAAATTGAAAAGATGTTTAGATGTAGTGTGTGTAGCTTCCTTGTATTCCCCAATATTCTGCTGTCTCCCTTTCTTTCAACTCCAGCTGACAGCATGTGAAATTGCTGTGCTGCACCAGCAGAGATTAATTAGTCTTTTGTTAATAAGCATGGGCTCCAATCACAGCAGCAAAGAGAACAAATTCCTTCATACTGAATCAGAGATTGACATAAGAACAAACTCTGAAATGAAAGAAGAATATGGAAATAAGTCTTGGTAAACCACTTTTTCTGTTTATATGAATATTTTTGGTGTGCACGAGCATGCAAACACAGATAGTGGCCACAAATCCTTAACCAATGAAGCTCTTTGCAGGATGTATAAACAGAATTAATTAATCTCAGATTAATTAAAATTTGAATGAACATTCGACAGACCTGCAGTTCACAAAGGTTCACCTTTACATAGTGGGCATGTCTTTAGTTTATATATGCTAGACAGCAAGGATAAGTCCCCTGGTGTGTTCCTGTATGTCACATCCTGAGATCTTTTTGATGAAACATTCTTAAAGCAAGCATTTGACCTACCAAACATCTGTGATTGTTTATTATACATTCCATGATTTTTATTACATTTTGAGTGTCCAACAGGATTGATGGAAAAAGCTGAAATCCCAGGAAACTCCCCACTGAAGCATTCCAACTTTAAACAGGAGTGGAAATCAATAAATACAAGTGGAATCTCTCAGATAGTCATGCACTGCAGATATGTATGAAAACATTAGTGATAACATGATCCATGTGCAAAATCAATTCAATTCAAAGGTGAAATTATAATCTTTTAAACACTACTCTTATGGCAAGTTGGAAAGTTCAGTAGCTATAGCACAGCTCGAAATGAGCACCTCCATTATTCATTCGATGCATAAATAAATAATTCATATGCTAACCTTCCTCTTTTTCTTGCACTCTCTCTTTCAAAACAGATACTGGCATACTTTATATCCTGCTTTCATCATCTTTCAGGGTTCAAAATCATGAGCACAGCTTTATCAGAAGCAAACACACCCATCAGTGCCATCACTGAAAGCCCAGACTTCACAGGTGAATTATTTCTTGGCAAACAATAAGCTATTTGATGATATCAAGTGTCAAAGAAAATAATTGCCAGAAAAACATAGTGATAACATAATTTGTAATTGGTTAGCGTTACATAGTAGGCTTAAGGTGCAGTCAAATTTACTGTTGTTTGGCAAACTTTTGCGGGCTTAATCCAGTCATTTCAATAGAAATCCATGCAGTTGGGAATTTCGAGTGCAAGTCAAAAGATTTCCACACATAGACTTCGTAATGGGTTCAATTTTCTCATGTGAATTTGCCACGTTGGCCAACAAAAAGCTGCTTGGTTTGAAAGTAACTTCTGTGTGAGCTAAGTTTCACGATATACAATGGCCCCACAAAATTTCACTGTAAATTTGCAAATGTAAGTTTTGCACCTTTAAAGATACTTAAATTAGATAGCTTGGAGCCATTTCCATAGACAAACTATTTTAAATGGGATGTTTTTAAAGTTTTATTTGAATTGAATTTTCACCCTTATGTCATTCCAAACCTATATGACTTCTGTGGAACACAAAAGAAAGATGAGTATTTTTTGTCCACGCAGTAGGGTCTAGTGTTGTTTTGGACCCCATTGACATTCATTATGTGGACAAAACAAGTCATTTCAAATATCAAAATATCTTCTTTTTTTGTTCTAGTGAGTGTATATTTTCCTTATATCACAGAACCAATATGTTCCTGCACAAATCCTCTCCCTCCATCTGTTATTTTTTTCACTACTGCACGACCCGTCTCCGTTTGAACTGATCAGAGGTGGGAACTTTAATCCACAACACAAGCAAACTAGCCCACAGGCCTGTTTATCCATGCTGAACTTCTTCTCTACACAAGTCCCTCTCAAAACATCCCCCTACAGTTCACAGGGAAACCGCCTGTGTCTCCTCCTGTTTCTGTTCCATTTATGATCAACAGAAACCTATTTTTCTGTGCACAAACCAAATATTTACAACAGCAGCGGAGATGGGTAGAGCAGTATTTTAACCGAATAATGTGATTAATACTTAACTGTGGATACGGTCACGGCCCTCAGTGGGGTGGATGGCTTGCTCTGATTTCTGATTTAATTTGGCTTTCACATTGCACTTCTGCTTATCTAAAAGTCATTTCCAGAATTTGTTAGCTGAAGAACAGCACAATTCAAAAAGCCTCTATCTCTGGTTGTATTAGAAATTCATTTTCATGAAAGATGCTTTTGTTTGCTTTTGATCAGGGCCGGATTTATGCATAGGCATTCTAGGCACGTTATTTCGCATGCAACAGAATTTTGCAATAGAGAACACTGTAATGGTTTTCATATGAATTATGATTAATTTAGTTTGTTGTTTTGGGGTGGTAACAATATATATTAATAGGCAAAGGGGCTATTAAGTTATTTTGCCTATGTCACAATAACAGTTAAATCCGGCCCTGCTTGGTACGGAATGATCCCTCCAAGAGCTGGAGTTTCCATATCTGAGGTGGATTTTTGATGAGAGGTCAGTGGTGAAAATGGGTGTTTTTCTGTTTAGTTAAAACTACCACTGAATACAGATTAAGGGCCCTGATATGTCAATTGAAATTGAAGAGCAAACTGGTGTTCAAGTTTGTTTGGGGAGTTCGAAACAGCATGCCAAAGCGAACTTGCCAGAAAGATTGCTCCGGCTGGAAGAAACCTTCGCATGGAAATCTTTTATAGTTTATTTCTTCTGTTCAGTCACTCGAGGTCAGGTGCAAGTAAAAACATGAACACACTGGAGAGCTATTTTATAGGAGAAATTGAAGTTGTAATTCTAATTGAAAGTGACACTGACACTGTTTTTCATGTGCAATGTAATAAAGCTGGTTGCTTTAAAGCAATCTATTGTATTAAATAACTATATAAATAAAGATGATGTGACCAGAGTGCCGAATTGCAGGGCATATCAGTGTGGCTGTGATTTTTGTTGAGTGTTTATTTTGTTACTGAGAGGAAAGCGTGCGCCACATATTTATATATTCATCTAATGAATGTTTTTAACAGTACACTGCTGCAAAAGGTATTTTGAAGTTTTGTGAAGAACGAAAAAAATAACTTTGCAGTGAGTATGTCAGGGCTTTAAATCACCAACCCTGCATCAAAAGACCCTCAGTAAAACAGAAATATCAAGTGCAATACAGTTTGAGAGACATGTGTTTAGCCATCTACAGGGCCACAAGATACTTTATATCCTGCTTTCATCATCTTTCAGGGTTCAAATTCATGAGCACAGCTTTATCAGAAGCAAACACACCCATCAGTGCCATCACTGAAAGCCCAGACTTCACAGGTGAATTATTTCTTGGCAAACAATAAGCTATTTGATGATATCAAGTGTCAAAGAAAATAATTGCCAGAAAAACATAGTGATAACATAATTTGTCTTTGGTTAGCTTTACATAGTAGGCTTAAGGTGCAGTCAAATTTACTGTTGTTTGGCAAACTTTTGCGGGCTTAATCCAGTCATTTCAATAGAAATCCATGCAGTTGGGAATTTCGAGTGCAAGTCAAAAGATTTCCACACATAGACTTCGTAATGGGTTCAATTTTCTCATGTGAATTTGCCACGTTGGCCAACAAAAAGCTGCTTGGTTTGAAAGTAACTTCTGTGTGAGCTAAGTTTCACGATATACAATGGCCCCACAAAATTTCACTGTAAATTTGCAAATGTAAGTTTTGCACCTTTAAAGATACTTAAATTAGATAGCTTGGAGCCATTTCCATAGACAAACTATTTTAATTATATATTCATCTAATGAATGTTTTTAACAGTACACTGCTGCAAAAGGTATTTTGAAGTTTTGTGAAGAACGAAAAAAATAACTTTGCAGTGAGTATGTCAGGGCTTTAAATCACCAACCCTGCATCAAAAGACCCTCAGTAAAACAGAAATATCAAGTGCAATACAGTTTGAGAGACATGTGTTTAGCCATCTACAGGGCCACAATTATCACCATGACACTGACCAGAGACGCAAAGAAGTTGTTCTCTTTTTTTCTGTTACTAAGGGGCGACATATGGAGTGAGAAGCATGGTTCCCTTCCACATTCCTGGAGACCCCCGCCCGTCCCTCCCTAACACTGCATGTTTTCCCTGTCTCCTTAATCAAACACACCTGATTCAAATCTTCAGCTGAAGAGACTCCAAGACCTGAAATGGGTGTGCCAGACAAAGGAGGGGATTCTGTACTATCCACTGCTGTAGATAGTACAGAATGTGATATAACACATCTCATTTAAATGCCTAATTCAGTCGCACACATATTTTCCACCAATTGAAAGAATGCGTTGGCCCCTGATGATTCTAAGCACTCTGAGATGGAAGGATATTCTCAGCAATCACACACTGATCAAGGCCAACTATGATCACTAAATACCCATCAACAAGTACTACTGAATACTGATCACAGTCAGTGCTGATTGAAAAACAGGTTCTAGGCCCAAATGTGTAACATATGATATGAGATGAGTGTATCAGACAGACTGTCTCGTCCTCTGCTTTATGTGCAAAAACAAAAATGATGTAAAGCAGTGGTTCTTAACCAATGGTCCTCTAGGCCAGGGCCTCAAGACGACTTAAGTAATTTAACATAAGACAAACTATACGTTTTTCAAGTTATGCCAAGCTCTAAAATATTTAATCAGGTATAAATTGTGAGTAAAAAATATCTTTAAAAATTGTGATCCTTTAAATCCAGCAAATGTATCCAGTAAATCACTAAAGTCAGGTAAATTCATTATTTTAAAAAGGAGGATTTCAAACAACATTCAGCTCTTAAAAATCTGTTATCCTGAAGTTTTTATTTTTTCAGGATTGCAACACTATTTCCTGGAACTGCATCGTCTTATGTCACAGAATTGCAATACAATATAACTTCATTTTTGTATGTGACTTTATGTCTTGCATTAAACTCACAATGACCTGTTGTATTTTTTTCTTGGACACAGAAACAGCCTCCTAGAAACCAAGACAAACAGCACTATATTTCTAGATGACTAAGTGCCTTAAACCTGCAGTGCATAATTTCTACACCACTAATGGCATCAAATTAAACAGCAAACTTATGATGGCTTTCAGTCAGGTTTCTCAAGCACTCCTTCTGCCTGTTAGACAGCTCAAACGCACATAGCGATGTTTTAATACCACTACACATCCACAGTATTTAATTTTTTTGGAAAGATGACCAACAAATGTCTTTTTTAAAGTTGTCTCTGCACAATAAACATCACAAAATTACACACTTCATCTTTTATATGTCTATACAGTTTTTTTTTTACCTTACATGGTGTATTGTACTGTATGCCAACTACATTCCAAGGCACTTTTTCAGAGTTACTGCTCTAGACTACGTAAGAGCAGCTGTATCCACCCACAGTGCTGATCCCTGTCATGTGTGTATAGGTGCGCACGTTTGTTATGACTGTCATGTGTGTCATATTTACAGCACAGAGGGGGCTGTTTCATTTCCACATGCACTCTGTCACCCTTCAGCCTTCTACGTACACTGGGAGGTGGAGCCTCGTCCCGCCTCAGCTGTGATTGGTGGACAGGAGATGGGTGTGTGTGGCCATCTGTGTCTGATTTAAGGCAGGGATTTGAAAGTGTAGGGGGTGGTGACTTTTCAAAAAGCTCATGAAGGAAATGAGAGATCTTAGCCACTGGCTTTGACCTTTAACAATGTGTTTGTGAATATGTGTATGTAGTTAATCATTGGGAGATAACAGGGGTCTTGAATTGCTCGGATGTGCATGATTTGATCATAGCCTAAATGAGCATTTGGAGACTGACCTCTGACCTCTGTCAAGACTACCATGTTAAGACTTCTTGTAAATCACCTATAAACCTTCACATAATTGTATTTATATTAGATGCATGCATGTTATTTAGCGTATCTGTAATGAATATGTGTGTGTTTATTTGTGAGTGTTTATGCTTGACATGTTACTCCTGAAGTGGGAAGTTTCAACCAGAACCAACAGGCTGGATTCAGTTTCACTGTGTCTGTGTGTGTGTGTGTGTGTGTGTGTGCGTGAGAGAGGTGTTGTGTCTGTAGTCCTGGTGGAACAGTACATGACATAGTCAGTGAGATGCTAATATACTAATTATAGCAACAGTGCCACAGATTTTCCAATGCGTTGACAAGCACAATCAGCTTGAGAACATGAGAATCAGTTTGTCATTCTCTGTTCTTTCCAATGTAACTAAACTAAACTAACTTGTCTATACAAATAAACTTGCCTTGCCTTGCCTATTCCTCATACAAAGCTATTAAACAACCTCAGAAGACTTGAAGTATCATGCACAAGTCTTATTGGAAGACTTCTATAGTTCATTTTTGTTTCAGAGAAAGAAATAGCAGCAATACAATACCCTAAGCCAGGGGTAGGCAAGTTCGGTCCTAGAGAGCCGCAGTCCAGAAACAAGAATACTTAGGGAGAATCAATAAATGAATAGTTCACTGCCATTGTGTGAATAATTTGTAATCATGCAATCCATAAAAATGTAACTGTAATCTGATTACGAACATTTATAATATAAAATAATTCCAAGTATTACATTTTTGGAATCTGATTACATAATCTAGATTACATGTAATCGTTCATTACCCAGCACTGTGTACGACTGATAAAAAAGTGAAGATATAATCCCATCAAACTTAATGTATGGCCGTCAGTAAATGTCAATTCTATTTCTAGAAGGGTTTTCTTGAAGAAACAATTATGATTTTATTATTTAGGACACATTTTTACTCGCTTTTCAAATATAAAAATTAAATATCCTATGCTAATTTTTTGTTTAGTTGCAGATGAAAGACAGCAAGTAAACAGATGTTTAGATTCTGTCGCAGTTTTTCTGTCAGCTCTGGATATTGCTCTGGATAACTATCTGCTAGCTGCTGGGTTTCTTCCTGTCCGACTGGCAGCTTCAGGCTCATTACTCAGCATCAGATGTTCACACCAGGTGCAACTCAGAGAAATTATGATTTCTTTTTCAACATAACAACACTGACTCTCTCTCTCTCTCATTTGGTAAATGCAAAAAATAAATTTTTTGTTTCACCTTTTGAAATTCTTTGCTAAAGATTTAATGAGTAGGCCTACATCTCCAGGCGAAGTTTGTCACAGTCTTTTTGAAGTTTTATATATTTTATATATCTTTTTTGAAATTTTATATCTTTTAATTTTAAGTCCACTACAAGTGTATGTTCAATACAATTAAGCACACTTGTTTTTTCACAAGGGAATATGTGAAGATAAAAAAATGTAAAACAATTGTCTATCCACATGATTTCTGCGTATGATTTCATGTATTGACACTGACAGTCGATCCAGACTTTAACAGATGAATGTATCTTGTTAGCAGCCAGCCCCCTCTAGTGGACAAAGCGAGATAAATAGCCTGGTAGGATTTGAGTAAATATAGCAAAGGGCAGATTATGTCATTTTTGGCACAGGGTATGTGAGAATATCATACACTCAACATTCACCTAATGACAAAATAATGATTCATTAACTTTGCATAGAGACTTGCCCTCTTACTCTGTACATGACAGACTCAATATTCATACATTTCATACAAATACTACATAAAAATTCTCCATAAAACAGATTCAGTGAAACCAAAGAAAACACGTACCTAAGCAAACACCTTATATTTCGAATGAACTATGAACACAATAAAGATGTCCCAAAAGATATCTGAACATGTTTAGACACTTATCATTACATTTGATACATTATATTATAGTTTTAGTTACATTATATTATTACATTATACATTATATTATTAGTTTTAAAGTATTTTTGGTTTGATATTTTATCTAATGCTAATGTAATTCATAGATTTTTAAGTTTGTAAGTGTCCAAATTCCTTCTGGGGTTGCCATATATATGAAATGGAATCTTAAATGTACAAATAACTTATATCATAATCTTAAATATAACTAACTCTGTTTCTATACAAGTTTTAGTGTAACTGAGTCATATTGACATATCCAACATTCTGAGCTGATTTTGCACACTAAAACAGTTTTTCTCCCCAAAACATATGCTTTTAATAATAAGAAAGAATAAGATCAGCAGTCTCCCACAAAATCAATTGTTTACCCAATCTGCCTAAAGAACACCTTGCAGAAAATGAAATCCCTGAGTGCTGATTTTAGCTTTCCCATAATACAACTATGACAGAGGAAACTACTTCAAGTGAAAGCTGCTAAAGGTCAGATGAGGTCAGTGTTTTGACTGCAGACCTGCAGGATTCGTTTAGAATAGATTAGATGAGATTAAAGGGATTTGAGCAGAAAGTCTTGTCAGATGGATGTTGAGTCCCGAAAAGCCAAAGAACAATAAGTCATCAACATATTCTGCCTTTAAGATGATAAGATCTGGGATTCAGCATTATAACACTGATGGCCGTTTTTGCATGTAAGCACGACTTTACATTTGAATGATTTTATTAATAGAGTTTCAAATAGAGTTTTAAAGCTTTCAGAGCCAATAAGACTTATTTTACAGTCAGACAGAGAAAGAACGAGTTAGAGAGAGAGAGGGAGAGGGAGAGAGAGAATGGTCTTCTCTTTGACAGTGGTCCTGACAGACTCTGAGTCCAACCTGATGAGGAGATTAAAGGTCCCAAATTCAATAAATGCAACACACAATTGCACCTGATTGTGCACTCACGCACGCACACACACACACACACACACACACCTCACTATCACACAGATATGCTCACTGACACGTAATTAAGATAAGTGGACAGGGGCATTATTGCAGCCCCACAGGTGAGAGCAGGAAATTAACCCCTGTGTGAGAGACAGAAAGGGAGAGGGAGATCACTGGGCTAAAAGGGGACAGCTAAATTGACCTTTGAAAGAGAGGGAGAGCATGTGTAATTGAATAAAAAAATAAAAAAATAAATGAAAGCATGCAAGAGAGTTTCTGTCTGGCATTGATAAAATGGCTTCTCAAGACTCAAAAACATATTTCAGAGATAATGAATAATAACGGATGGCATTTTATTTAAGGGAAACTCTCAGCTGGAGTGTTCTGTTCAACTGCTTGGTGTCTAAATTTATCTATATAATAAACCACAGCTGCATGTGTGTAAGTTTGTGACCATTTCTACGGGCCACACCTACACCTTCATTGATACAAGAGGAAGAATGAGACATATAGTCCATGTACAGCTTCTTTTTTCCCATTTCCATTTACAACATAAACCATTTTATCGACATAATATTTCCTATATTTTACGTAATGGATTTTCAGGGAGTAAATAAAAGTATTTTCAAGTAAAATAAAAAGAATGATATAAAATGAAATAAAACCTAAATAACCAATCAAATAAAATAATAAAATAACAGATTTTCAGTGTGGTTCGTACTGTATTAATTAGGTTCATCAAAAGAAGATCCACTTATTTAATGCAGTGGATTTGTATCACACAGAACATGATATACAGTAAGAGCATAACCATGATAACTGAGGAGTTCTGTCTTTATCACACCCTTCATTCTCTAGTAATTCTCTATCTTTGTCTCGTGTGTTTCTGTGACAGTGTCCTGTGTCCCGTCTGCACACATCAGTGTGTGAGAGTGATGTGTGGGGAGGTCTCAGATGTCAGGCTGTTGTTTAAAGTGCAATATTAACCACTCACCGGAGGTTCTCGTCCACCCATTTATGTCTTTATAATAGTATTATCAGAAAGATATGCTAGATTTTGTGTAGCAGCATATAGCCTAGACTTTTTATTTTGCATGTATATATGTATTTATTAAGGTCAAAAATTGTCAATTTTCCAAGGGGTTGTTTTTTTTTCTTCTCCCTTTTTGTTATATGAAGGTCACTTTAAAACTTTAAAAATGTAAATATTTTCTCTTTCACTTTTCATTGTATTTTATTTCATTATATATATATATATATATATATATATATATATATATATATATATATATATATATATATACAGTGGGTACGGAAAGTATTCAAGTATTCCTTAAATTTTTCACTCTTTGTTATATTGCAGCCATTTGCTAAAATCATTTAAGTAAATTTTTTTTCCTCATTCCCACTGTATATATATATATACAGAGAGAGAGAGAGAGAGAGAAAGAGAGAGCTCAGAACCTCGGAGGGGACAACTTCATTAAATAAATAAATGAGTAAGTTATGATATTACATAATCATAATAAAATTTAAATTAAAATAATGATACAATAAAGTAAAATTAAAATAAAATTAAATAAATAAAATTCCTAATTTTCAATTTGGTTTGTACGTATATGCTGGTTAATTCACTATGGTATGTGACAGATTTAAATTACTGTATCACACGGAATACAATAGCTCTGGGGACATCCTTAATCCATAAAAAAAACAATTTAATAAAAATAATAAAGTAAATATATTACTATATTTATGTCATTATAATTTTATATTAAATGCATAATATAAATGTACAATACATTTTATGAAAAAATCTATGTTAAGTTTCCTTTTAAAGAAATGGTTAGGGAAAGACAAAAATACTAAGTAAGAAAAATATTGTTTTTGCAGCATAGCGATTATAATTTGTTTGACATAAAAGCAATATATGTCCTAAGGTATGTCCTGATTTGGATTAATAAGCAAACGCTTGTGTGTGTGTTAAAGACTCCTCTGTGACTGACTGAGTAAACGTCTGCTTCTAAACTGTTCTGCATCTGTTCCTGCTTAAGTGAGTTAGCGTGACAGCAGGACAGCCCCATCACTGACGCTAAAGAGCAGTAGAGAAGGATTTCAAAGTTGTGAAACACAGAGAAGGGATGTGAGAAGATTACTGGGGGATTCCAAACAGATATATTTTAAAGCTACAATCTCTGGAAGAACAAAAGTTAGCGAGATGTCAGCTAAACTGAGAGTCCCTTTGTAACCACCAGCAGCTGTGGCCATCGGGGCCCAAGAATTGCTGGTGCGCAGGGCCATGCACAGACATTTTGAGGGACAGTGGCCCAAACCAAAAAAGGGGCACTAGAGGGGTGGGTGCTTGTTAAGACAAATGATCCAGTTGTTACAATTATACAATTAAAAGAGAAGACAGCACACTCTGTAATAATTTCAGACTTTATTGTAGATGTTTTGATAAGAATGAGCTCTCCCTCACTCTCTGAGCCTGCTTCTGCCTCATCTTCAATGGAAGTAGGGGAGGGTGGGGTAAGTTGAGCCAGTGGGTAAGTTGAATGTTGTGGAGTAAATTGAGGCACCATTTTAACTTAACCCACCATAAGGCACTGTAGTTAAGTTACATTTCTGAATTATAAACTGGTGTTTTAATGTGATTTTACTGGTTTAGTTTATCATATATACATTATTTGTAGTTTATTTGATAGGGACAGTGTACAAGTGCACCAAATCCTTCTCTGATAAGAACCAGAAAATGCTTTTCATCACATTATAATCAGATATATCTTTCCACATGTAGTCGCTAATGGCCAACAAACTCTCTGTTTAGTCTGTTTTTAGGAAGACTACAACTTTGGTGTTCAGCATATTATTTCAGAAATGCAAACAAATAAATACTGAAATTTAAACTTCATTTGGTTGGTTTTATGTTGTTAAAGTTAACTTTATGAAAAGAAATATGTCTGTTTGAAATTAAAAGGAAATTAATACCTTTTTAAATTGTTATTTATTTCACATGGGTTTGAATCAGATTTGGCCAGATGGTCATTTTAGACCCAGATGGTGCATCTTACCCACTGACTCGACTCGAGTCAACTTACCCCTAACCCGGGGCAAACTGACCCATGAGAACACTTTTTTATTAGAAGCCATATTTTTAGAACCCTTTGTCATAGATACATTCTGATCATTTAAAATGATAGGAATACTCTCATTAGGATAGGATAGGATAGATATTTTCTTTGTATTTATGCGTCATTTTCCCTTGAGGACCACATAAGTAAAAAATGGCTAATTTTACCCCACTCTCCCTCTATAAGTATTAGACATTTAATTTAATATTTCTATATAACTGTATATACTAATAAACAACTCATTTGAACATGTATATTATTTTTAACTATTTTAATGCCTATTAATATGGTTTTAATAAAATATGTTGTGTTATAGATTACTAGTATCAAGACAAGTGATTATAATGGGAAATATACTTAATTACAAAAATTAAAGTGTGACAAACTGCTAAATATTCTATATGATGATTTAGCTGCTGGCTTGCTGGAGCTTTGAATTCATGTTTGCAATGTTGAACTGCCTTTAGCAGCGTCCCTTCGATCTTTCTCTCTCGGCCTTCTTTTTTGTGAAGGCTTTTTTTTTGTCTGCAAAGTGTGCCAACAACAGCGAATTTTGTGTTATTTATGTTAGATCTGATCGGGTAGGCATATAATAATTTGATCAGACATTCTAATTCTAAGAACGTGGATATTTTGTTGTAGTCACTTTTAATCACTTTACCGACAGAAATACAAAAACAAACTACCAAATTATTAATTCAGCGAATCATCCACTGACTGTAATGCGGATTGTAATGCATCTACCTGTTAATGAATGACCTTCGGGAAGTGTGGTCTCCACTCCAGATAGCTGCACACCGATTGTGAGGGAAAACACGGAGCGGATCTTTAGCGGAGCGGTAACAGAATGCTTTGAGCTGAGGTGAGGGTGGGGGGTGGTGAGAGGGGCAACTCAGCCGATGAGGGCAAAGGGGCAGTGGCTCTAGCCACCGGGCCACCCCTCTGTGCACGGCCCTGCTGGTGCGGGGACCCCCTTGGAATTGCTCCATTTATTTCAGACTGTGATTTAAAAAAAGAAAGCTAGAATAGAAATGGGGGACATGGTCGGCTGTAACTGCAAACGGCGGACATTTTCTCAGACTGTCGGAAAGCCGCAAGCGAGGGATCGTTAGGTAGAAAAGGTTAGCCCGGCCTCATTAGCTTGTGCAGGTTAGTGAGGGCTACTTAGCTCACGCTATGGGGGGTCTCTCAAGTCTGTTGGCTAATTACTCCCCATTAATCTCTCCTTAACAGTCAATTAAATAATTAATGTTTGATAAAGGTGCAATGTCAGGCTGATCTCGCCTGTGAAATATTAATTAGATCAGGAAAGTAATTTATGAGAGTAGATTAGCAGAGTGGTTTTCCTCACCCATGAGAGAAAGAGCCGAATTCTAGAAATAGAGACAGAGAAAATGAATGAAAGAACTGAATATTTGTCCTGAATATGTCTCTGTGAACAACTTCATACTGACCACAATTCTATCTGTACCTGGTTATATCTGATATTTTATTTTGGGTAGATTTAAATTTAAATGTGTTATTGAACAATTATTTTGTTTAAAAAATGTGTTCAAAAGTGTTTTCTTTCTTAATGTTTACTACTAAAATCAGTTTAGAACCACTGGTCTAGAGTGAAACACTACTGATGAGACAAGAAAGTTTCCTGTTGTCCCAAATAAAGTCAAATACAATTATTTATTTATTATTATTATAATTTTATTTACAGTAGTCCATTTCTGTAGATTTTAAAGCATAATTCTCTAGGTGATTGTATCACTTCAAAGCTTTCTAGCCTCAACCAACTTTTAAAATAGCTAGGACAACTGTATTCTTTAAAAAATATATTTTTTTCAATTTTTCTTTTTTAATACATTAAGAAAATACTCCAAATCTTTAAACAATCCCCCAGCTGGACCCTAAGGAGCAACTTTACTGCTGAAGGTACTGTAGCTCCGATTGAGGGATTTAAACCCTTGCCATCTGGCAACCACAACCATTAAAGCTTGTGGAGGCTTGTTACCAATGCAAGATGGGTTTTTATAACAGATTCTGCAGTTTTCCTGTTTATCACTGTAAAGCTGCTTTGACACAATGTGTATAGTATAAAGTGCTACAGAACTAGAGGTGAATTGATTTGGTTTGAAGTAGAATGATCTGGCAGTTCCATTTGTGTTCACAAAAACATAATGTTTTAAAATGGTTTAGAGCAGGAGTGTCCAAACTCGGTCCTGGAGGGCCAGTGTCCTGAAGAGTTTAGCTCCAACCCCAATCAAACACAACTGAACCAGCTAATCAAGCTCTTACAAGGCATACTAGAAACTTAAAGGCAGGTGTGTTGAGACTTAAGTTGTAGCTAAACTCTGCAGGACACCGGCCCTCCAGGACCGAGTCTGGGCACCCCTGGTTTAGAGACTCAAATAGATCAATTCAAAATGAATGATGAAACTTTCATGACATTTCATGATGATCAGATCATTTGTAATGTGATTTTTTAAATAAATATTTTATTAAGGATTGCATTTTTCATGTCCATATAGAAGCCACAGAAATCACAGAAATAAATAGTAAAACCAAAACATGATGATAAATGTATATTAGTTTTCCCATTCACAATCTGTCATATTTATTAAAAAACATAATTTAATCTGTCTCTAATTTAAATCTGATTTTTGAATACTCCATCCCCATCACACTATTGATGCTTAATCTTACTGAAAAATATTGGTGTAGAAACAATTTTCACTCTGAAATTGCTAGAAATTTCACAACTGATTACAAAGAAACCGCAAGTAACACACTGAATTAAATGTGAAATTTTCAAGTAGAAATAATGAAATATTATTTTATTGTAAATGTACTCCAATAATCTTTTTTTTTTTTTTTACAACTTTAAAAAATATTTGGTTACACTTTATTTTAAGGTGTCCTTTTTACAGTGTAATTATACGTACTGAGTAACATGTACTTACTATATGGTTAGGGTAAGGATTTGGTTTTGGCTTGGGGTTACTTGCATGTAATTATGCATAATTAATTGTTATCATAATAGTAAGTACATGTAACGTGTAACACGGACACCTTAAAATAAAGTGTTACCAAATATTTTTTTACAATGCATAAAAAATAATGTTAAACTGAAATTAAAAGAGGAAATGACAAAAGTAGATCTACTCCTATTTACCATTTCTAATGAGTTGTTTTTAGTCCAATATATATTTAAAACGTGAAATGACATGACATAATGTTTCAACTTTTTCAGGAATGTACTTAAAACATTTTTTAAATGCTCCTGTTTGATAGAGTAATTGGATGTTGATTGTATAAGCTGTAGAACAGCATGTGAGGACAGGCAAAGTGTCACTACACCCTACGCCATCAAACACACAGTCACTTACACACAAACAATTGTTCTCTGATTCTGGGAAAGGATAATATCAGCAGGAAGTGGTGGCAAGGGCCTCAGATCAATGTTCTCCTAATAACAGCACAGCACAGATCAGGACGAGGCTCTTCCTCAGAGCACCGTTAACTCACATACACAGCACTGCTGGGCAAATGAGAGAGAGACTGGGTGAGCAATACATTGTGTGTTGATGCACAGTCAGTTTGGGCCCAAAACTTGCTCTAGGCTGTGAGTTGAGAATAATACCAAGGCAACAAATGTCTGTGTGCGTGAATGCCTTTCAATTGCTATGGAAACGCATCTCTATCCTCCCATCTCTGTGGGCAACAGGCACCCTGAGAGCATTATTGGATTAGCATAAAAGCTTCTTTTGAAATAAATAGCACTTTTATTGCTCTGATCGTTTTATTTTCTAATGAAGTTATGGCTAGTGGGAAATCTCTGACCCGACCCTGCATGGCCTGCTCATCTTCTTTGTAAAGAAACACTACTGTATTCATTTGTGCACATACTTGCAGACTGATGCATTTTCTCAAATGTGCATTTTTGTCGTTTACACTGAGATGATAATGGTGTAATTTTCAAAAACTTGCACTTAGAAACCCGTTGACGTAAAGTTTTCTGTTTTTATTTGAAAACGGTGTCTTGTAAATGCCCCCAAAGTCCCATACTTCAAATTCTGTCAATTTGATCAGGAAATTCAAAGAGTTATTGCCGTTTTGACGCTCTTTGATGTGCTATGAAAGATCACAAGGAACCTCAGCTCAAACTACAGCATAGAATGCGAGTGAACGCGATCTCTTTATTACTAGTTACAACATGTAGTAAACACGAATGAACTTCACAATTTGTTGAGGAAACTATTGTTTAATAAAAAAGAAAGAAAGAAAAACAAAAAGCAATTTTATGTGTAGTTCTTTCCTCCCTGCTTGACCGAAAACATACAGAACCGTGACTTAAAAACTGAGGTACGTACCGAATTGTCGTTTTTGTGTACCGTTACTCCCCTAATAGATAGATAAACAGAACGATCAATAGATGGGTGGATGGATGGATAGATAAATAGATACATAAGGTTACAGTGGTTCAACACTATGAACTGCCAGAATCTCTCTCTCTCACACACAGTGTTTGAACCACACGCAGTTTACTGAGTCTATATCAGGCTGCTCTGAGATACCGAGAGCCATTCTGTTGTGTCTGAGCTCTGGGGTTCAAACCCCATTTTCCTCTAGGTATGCTAAACGCTAAAGAATACTACACATTTTGTTTAATCGATTCTTTGAAGAGTTAGTACTGTACTATTATGTGTTTGTGAGGTCAGAAGTTTCTGTTAGCTCAGCCTGGTCTGTGATGATAACTGAAATCCTGCGGCCTGAAGCTCCTGTGCAGCAGTGTGGATCACATGCACCCCGCTGATGTTCCAAGCATGCCAGGAAATCTGTCAAGTCTGGAAATCACCTACAGAAGACACCTGCGGGATGTACTGTTTTTAGGATAGTTTCTCCCAGCAGATTCTGTTTTTTTTCGATTTGAGTTCATATTAAAAAGTGTATTGGGGCAGTAGGGTATCAGTTAGCACATATGCTCAACATCGTATCTATGTTGTGCTGATACGGTTTCAAGTCATCTTGTCATGTCCTGATCCTGTTTGCCCAACATTTCTTGTCATCAGAATGGGGTGGAATTGGGAACCATAAGGACACAAACTCAGATCACTGGAAGCGCAATAGGCCCATGGCTATTGGCTCAGACCAGACTTTTTTTAATGGACTGACCCAGTTGGGGAACAGACTCATTCAAAGGTGGAATGAAGCATAATCCAACTTTCATAGTACTAAATTTAAATTAAACAAATTAAATTAAATCATTCTAATAAATTAAGAGAATGTAATTATAACTGTATTTATAAAATGATAATAAATATTTTTTAAATACATTTTTTGTAAAAAAATAATTAAAAATATAACAATGTAATTTAAAATGGCTGAAATTCTGAAACTGTATTGATGTTGAGCATGCATAAACACCACCTTCTACTCATGATTACATTCTTTTCCTTTTTAAGAGTTTCTGAATTGGATGCTTGTCAATTAAAGAATCATGGCAGAAGCAAATTGTTATTGATGAAATTAGGTTTTATAGACATATGTTCAAGCTTTGCTGAAGGTCCTGCTTTTGGCTTGACTTGGTGACCACTCAAATTCTACCTGTGCTGGAATCTCTCTCATTTTTTCTCTATTTTTTTAAACAATAAAATGGCAAAAAGGATCAGCTGGAGGATCAGCTGAGACAGCTGTGAGGCTGCCAAAAGCTTCTCTGGCTAAAAAACAAGTTTTGCTCTATACCGTGGGGTAGCATTACACAACAGATATCTCCAATCAAAGAAATGATGGAATATTAAGATCTTTATAAAGCATCTCTCTTCTCCCCAGACAGTCAGTTCCATCTGTCTGAGAAATATCAGGAAACAATGAGCACTAACAGCATTGATCTACAGTATATGTGCTGTCAGCCCTGATCACTCAGAATTATTCAAAACATTCTCTGTTCTCTGATTTATTTATGGCTGAATGGATTAAAATAAAATCAAAAGTTAAGGATTGTTTTTTTGGACATAGGTTACAGTCTGAGTAATACATTTGCAAATGATGCTCCACTGACAGCATTTTCTGCTGTGGGACTTATCAAAGACTCCCATTGTGTTTGACTCACATGTTTCAGATAGGCAGAAGGGAGTGTGTGTCTGTGTAGAGAGAGAGAGAGAGAGAGAGAGAGAGAGAGAGAGAGAGAGAGACAGAGCGAGATGTATCATAGTGTATTTGCTGTTTGCTGTCACACGATGATGTTCCGAGCCGGATCAATATCCAATCAGACCTGCATTTCACACCTACCCAGAATTCCCTCTTGCTGTCGAGTAGCAGCATCCTAGAGATATAGAGAAACAGACTAGATGAGAACAGCTCTGTGTGTATATGAACAAAATATAAGACAGCTACAAGGACTTGCTGCCAGAGATCAGAAACTATCCCGCTTTATTAAAGAACATTATTTTAGGTTTCTCCTGCTGAGATCTGTTCTCTAAGACTTCATGAGTGTTTCTATTTACTAAGGTCCAGTGTTGGGAAGTAACTAACTAAAAGGACCAACTACTACTTTAGTTGAAAGTCTGATTGTTTTTAGTGCATCAGTTTGTCCTGTATGGTGTGAATCATTTCATTTGGATGTTTTTTTATATTAATAATATTTATTAGTATAAAATTTTGTTCAGTGTTATTGGTCATTACTGTTTTCAATTGAACTGAAATTCTATTTTTTTTTAACATTACAGGTTATTTAATTGTATTCATGTATTTTGATGATGTCACTGTTAATTCAAAAACATTATTATATAATTTATGTAAATTATAATAATTCACATAATTGACTAACTGTATATTTATGTATCTTCAGTATGCTTAACTACATTTTGTAAGTACACTCAAAATAAATGCTGGGTTAATTATAACCCAGCGCTGGGTTAAAAAGGGACAAACCCAGCTGTTGGGTTGTTTTGACCCAGCTATAGAGTGTAGCTTATAGTGCAGCCACCTATCTTTTTCCGAAGAGACTGGATATCTGATACTCAAGATGGATGGATGGATAGACAGACAGACGGACAGACAGAGACAGACAGACAGACAGACAGACAGGCAGACATATATAAATAGACAGAAATAGATAGAAGCTGTATATCTGATATTCGAAATGGATGGATGGATAGACAGACAGACAGACATACACAGTGTTGGGGTTAATATATTACAAGTAACGCGAGTTAAGTAATCAGATTACTTTTTTCCAAGTAACTAGTAAAGGAACGCATTACTTTTTAATTTACAAGAGAATATCTGAGTTACTTTTTCAAATAAGTAACGCAAGTTACTTTTTTTTCTTCAATTTATTGATTGACAGCTCTCCTGTCCCCATGTTGAGAGAAATCAGAAGTTACTGTAGTTCAAAATAAATATGAATATGCATTAATTCATCTCACTCACACACAAAAAAACACAGATTCTGTAATCCTCAAAATGAATAAAAATAATGCAACTCAGAATATGAATTAAATGTTAAACAACACAAATATCCTTTATGTATTTAATCCCATTCTATTAACCAATGTCTTTGCCTCTGACCTTCGATGATCCAGTTCAACCGTACTAATAAGCAAAAATGACTCTAGACAAACATTTGTGTGTTTTTTTTATTGCTGAAGTGAGTCGAAATGTCTTCTTCTGCTTTCTACTGTACGGACGTAAATTTACTTTCCCTTCAGCCTGAGGCGTATTCATTTCACTTTTGGTGTGAAAAGGCTTTTATATTTGCCAAAAATATAACTTTTTTATTTTAAAATCAAACAAGCAAGCCCTGTCCAGATTTAAAAAGTAATGCAAAAGTAACGCAACGCATTACTTTCCATAAAAAGTAACTAAGTAACGTAATTAGTTACTTTTTTATGGAGTAACGCAATATTGTAATGCATTACTTTTAAAAGTAACTTTCCCCAACACTGGACATACATATATAAATAGACAGAAATAGATAGAAGCTGTATATCTGATATTCGAAATGGATGGATGGATAGATAGACAGAGATAGATAGGAATCAAGTGACATTTAAAGCTAATTTCTCTTAAAGCACATGAGTTATAGTGATGTGTATGTGCACCTGTGCATGTGAGACTGCAGTGAGACACAGGCTCAGCTGAACACACATCAATCAGTATCCTGTTTATATAAATGTGACGTCTCATTTCAAATACAAAAGACATGCTGATTATCTAATTTCTTCTTTTCCTTTTATTTCTCTCCATCCCCCCTTCCCTGTGGGGTCGGGTCCTGGGCGTCAGATCTGACCTCTTTTGTGGTGGGTTTTTAGGGGGGACGTGATCGATTAATGAGAAATTCTCAGCAGAATAATGAAGGATGACAGGAACACTAATCACTCTCACTGTGATTGATCTACATGCTTGAGTGATAAATTAGTAGCTTCACCCTATTTCTCGCTCGGACGTATTCTAATCACTCTCACTAATTAAAAGCTATTGACGAACACAGCGAGGGGCGTAACCTGGCTGCAGCGATGGAGATGAACTCTAAGTGACACCATAACTCTGTCTGTACTGTCTCGTGTTTGCATGTGAAGTGTGTTCTGTAAGTGTCACTGGTCTTGTTTTCATACTTTCACAGTGAAATGCTCATTGGAGAATCAGGCTCTTTCATCTTTCAGGCTCTGAAGATGATGAAGGGTCATTCTCAAAATATAGTGACAAACAAGTCTCTTGACTTTTAAGTAATACATCAATTTAAAATAATTGTTTAGGTGCTTTATGGCATTTTTTTAAGCATTTATTTTATTTTATTTTATTTTTACTAATTTTGTTTTCCTAAAGAATCGGTGCAACAGGTGTTTAAAATAGCAAAACAATAAGCAATTAATAATGTGTCAAAACATATTGCCACTATTTCCTCTTCTGTCTTTCCTGTTTCCCGCTCTCTTTTTCTTCCTATGAAGAAAGATTTGTGTGTGTGTGAGAGAGTGTGTGAGAGAGAGTTTGTGTAAATCCCAGTGGTGGATGTAACGAATTACAACTACTCACTGTAATTAAGTAGTTTTTTCGGGTACTTGTACTTTTTTGAGTATATTTTTAAAGCTGTACTTTTACTTGTACTTAAGTACAAATTAAGCAAAATAATCTACTTCGTTACTTTTAAATCATAGTTCGTTACTGAGTACGCCCACAATTTGAACTGATATTCAAACCTTTGACGGCACTTCAGAAGCCAATAATGATATCCGACCGTAAACGGACCAATAACAGCCCTGATATCTGAACCGGGAAGAGCCGCCGCTTTACCAAGCTGTGTCTCATTTAGAAGGCTGCGCCCTCCGGAGGTCGAATCCTCTGTAGGATGCATATACGAAGTGTCCTCAACCTAGAATTAAACGAGACGGCCTTCGTAGGACAGGCGGAAAAGGAAACAGGAAGTATCACGTTGCTATGCCAACACATTTAGAGCATCGTTGCGCTCTAATAGTACTTAAATGAAGGAAAGTTATTTCTAAATTTGGAAAGTAATTTGAAAAAAAGAAAGCTTTTACTTGTTTTATTTTGTTCAATGTTCGAGGAGCTGCAGCAGACATCTGTTAGAGAAAAAAAAGGAGGAGGATATTAAAAACTAGGTTTATCCGTTTTGACCGAGGCGATTTAAGGTAAGTTGTAAACACCACATCTGCGCTTGTGTGTACATCTGCTGGCGCTGGCATTTTTCAAATTAACAACGGTTGTTTACGGCGACGCAAAGAATTGTGGGTTATCTGTAGCAGCGAAGGATACACCTCATGCATCCTCCGAATTCCTGTAAAAGAAGGTCGCGTTCGGAGTGTCCTACTTGCTTTTCTGAAATGAGACAGTCTTGATGACGTATGCAGCCTTGAAATGCGACCTCCGGAGGGCGCAGCCTTCTAAATGAGACACCGCTTCTTCTCTTTCCTCTCTGACAGCGAGTTTGACACGCATCCGCCTCCTGTCGATTACAGAGTCTGAATGTCCGCGCGGGATTGCAGGTATTCCGCATAATTTTAATTATTCCCGCGCAAATGTGGCGAGCGCTTTATTGTAACATGAGAACACAGTCATGTTATCGCAGAAAACTGGATGCGAGCTCTCGAATAGGCCTAATTTATACAAATGAACTGCCTGTCCTCTCACTCTCACGACATTGCTTGTGCGCACTCAGACGGTGTGCAATCGCGATCTCTCCATGCTTTTAAAGTAGAAATGAATTCTCTTTGCTCCTGAATTAAACTTTGTAGAATAGAATAGACCCACGCCTGACAGATGAAAATGCTACTGGAAATTTGATTGGCTGTAAGTGAAATGCACCAGAAAGTCTTTCAACAATCAAAGATGGAACTTTACTGGATTGGCGTTCTTGCTCTGATGACGTCAGTTTGACGGCTTTGGGAGAATCCTCTTGTTAATTCATGACGTGAGGACTGCTGTTTCCGGGTCCAAGCCTCTACTCATTTCACTTGAGAATACTATCTCAACAGCCATTTTTGAGCATTATTTAATTAATATTACATATTTAAGCTAAGCATTTAAAAATTTGCTGTGCACACTACAGTCTCTGTGCTCACAGTGTCTCAGACTAATATTTTAGCTGAATCTGTGATTTCAGTATGGAGATAAAGGTTAGGGTTATAATTTTTCAGTATTACATGACATTGTGGGTGTATATTGGCACAGTTTGTTGTTTTCTTGGGGCGTCTGGCAGAGCGTTAGGTCCCAGAAGCAGTGAAGCATGATGTCAGATGTAACAAGCAGATATTCTTAACCTCTCCTATCCAACCGTGAATCTGCTATGAGCAAATGGTGGAGTGGAGGTGCACCACAATACAACCCCGCCCTTTATTCAATATTCCATTTCACTTGGAAATACATCACAACACTGAAGTCAGTTGCAACTTCCGGTTCACAGTTACTTTAATATTGATATTTTTCAAGGTATTGAAATGAGAAATTCCTGTATCATGACCACTAATTCACGTACTTTGTCAATGAGATAAAAGTGGGTTTTGTTCAAAGTAGCTATTATCCACATAGATCTTTGATATGAATTAATATTTTTTCGTAATTCATTAAGTATCGCCGACTAAATAGTAACTAGTACTGTGAGTAGTTTTTGAGAGGAGTACTTTGTAATTTTACTTAAGTACTGTTTTGACACCAGTACTTTTACTTGTAATTGAGTATTATTTCAGCAATGTAACAGTACTTGTACTGAAGTACAAATTTTCAGTACTCTTTCCACCACTGGTAAATCCCCAGTTCAGTACAGAGGCCCTCTCATTCCACTTACACATGCTGCTCTCACTGGGGAATTTCTGTTAATTAATGCTAGATTGGAAACATTAATTTAGCTGCGGGGTATCTAATCAATAATCATGTCCCAAGTCCATTAAACGTCTCTTTCACTCTGTATTTACCCCCCTCCTCTGTTTCTTTCTGGACTCACAAGGTGATTTTCTCTCCAATTAATCATAAAATCCTAAACCTGTTACATCCACTAATGCAGGTCAGTCAAATCAATAGACTCATTATTGGAAGACACATTCCCAAAACACACGTCTGACACACCCACAATCTCTCTGTTTCAGAGGTTTTTTAGAGGTCGACCAATTGATCAGTTTGCCGATTAATCGACACCGCTAACCGATTGTGGAACTGATTGCTGGAGTTTGTTCAGACACGATACTGTGTGCTGCACAGAGCAGGAAACTTCAAATGTGGATTTAAAACATAGACAACGAAACAGTATGTATACAGTACATGTTTTAATATGATTATAAAGTAATTAAGATACAGATTCTGCTGTAAAGCAGATCTAAAAAACGTCAGTGGCTGGCCATCTTGAGTAATCGGTTATCGGTCAGTGCGGTCCAACCTAGTGGTTATCGTTATCTGTAAAATGTAACATCAGTCGAATTCTAATTGTGGTTATAAAGAAAATACAAAGAACATCTTTAAATAATAGTAAAATCTCTACTTGTCTTATATAATTCATATGGTTGCAGATTTGTTATATTATGATTAAGTTAATTTATCTTTCCTCATTTCATTTTTGTCTAATAAACAACCCTGGTTTAAGTGAAAACAGCATTTGAGATGCATGTCTTTAATATTAAATTCTTTGCACTTCAACCACTTTGAGTCTCATTAATTGTTCCTCAGAGCTCATATTTTCTGAGCAGGTTCCTCTCTTGAGAGTTCATTTAAACTTAGACATTTAATACTGCAGCTATATATTTTTTTCTGTAAAAACAAACAAACAAAAAAAACCTGGCAAGTGTTGACTGAGCTATTTATATAATGTCAGACTACTGTAACTCACCAGAACTAGTGTGCTTCTGCAGATGCATAAACGCTAACAGACATTAATAAGCAAATCTTTTTCAGTTTCTCAAAACATACTAATTTTGTTGCTAGTCATCACTTCATTTACACAGAAAACATTTTCTTATTTTAGCAGAATTGTTGAATTGTTTTCCTGCAGTTTCTGAACTTATCATGAATTTTTGACCATGTTTATTGAGACAAATTTCAGATTTTCATATCTTTTTGCAGATATGAGCATTAACATGAGAAAAGTAAAAAGCAACAGAGCATTTATGAAACACACAAAAAATAATTACTTAAAATAATTAAAAAAAATCATATAAGAAAATACTAAAAAAATGCAAAAAAAAAAAAAGTATATTCTACAACCCCTGTAAACAAACAAGACTTATTTCCTTATATCACTTTTCATTAATGAATATATAAGTAGTGACATTTATAAAGATAATTTATTTTCAGCTCTGTCAACAGGTGCCATATGGTTCAACTAAAAATCAGGTGCCAACTAAAGATTGGATTGGTGAGATGTTTTTAATTCATTGTTCAATGATCTTTCTAACGTAGTATATGTCTAAAGCATACCACCATATGTCTGAGATGCATACTGATGTGTATCTCCATGACAACCTGAAATGGTGCCTACCTGTTTGTATATATATATGGTTTCTGGTCTTTAGTTTATTGGAAAGTTTTGCTTCTGAAAGTCAACTGAGTTCAAACTAGATAGATTCCGTGTTGGTGTTTATTGCCTTTTCTAGTCTACAATAACTTGTGGTAGCTGGTGTGCTTCTCTCATTGGAATTTACAGAATTATTAACTTGTGTATCATTCAGAGCTCTGAATAATCAACACAGCCTCTCACACAGGCAATGCACTAATCCAATCATACAAAGCCTAATATCAATTACAGTTGCTCTCTCACAGATCATTACCCAGATCAATCATCAATCAAGACCATCGTGGGATTTTGCACTTCTGAAAGGATTGAATTTATTTCCTTATGAAATTAACTCTTCATGAAACCAATACTCAGGAACTCAATTTATAAATTTAAAAAAGTATTAATTGAGATGCTTAGTTAACATAAAATCTCTTTAAAATTAGGGATCTGTGATAAATCGGTACCATATTAGTTATCGGCCCAAAATTCTTTAATTTAATTGTATTTATTGTATTCTCATCCAACACTCACTTCAAGTTAATCTTTAAAACTAAACCAATCTCGTGAGTAAAAAAAAAATTAAAATATATTAATGGATGTTTCCCTGAGAAATTATTAGACTTTTTGGTGAACTGTATTTTGGCAAAATTATTTTGAATTAAATAATTGAAATAAATAAGCATTAAGTTCTACCCCTAAACCTAATGACCATCAGAGGGGTGCAAGCAGATCATACGAAAACGTATAAATGCCAAAATGCTAAATAGTTATCATTTGCCATGACGGTGTTAATTTAAACACTAATAATTTAATAGCATTTTAAATGTAATTTATAGCAAATCTCAAAATGAATCTCCATTTTTCATACAATACAATGCTGTGATGTGAAATTCACATATAGCCTTTAAAATTACTTTTTAAAGTAATCTAAAAGTAACTTAATTACTTTTATATCTGTTTTTGATGTAAAAAGTAATGATCTGCAGCTGTTACTTTAAAGAGCTATTTCTACCTGATTTAACTAATAAAATGTAGCTGTTGCTATAAATAATGTATTTAGATCAGTGGTTCTTAAAGGGGTCATATGAAGCTGCTAAAAAGAAGATTATTTTGTGTATTTGGTGTAATGAAATGTGTTTATGCGGTTTAAAGTAAAAAAAACACATTATTTTCCACATACTGTACATTATTGTTTCTCCTCTATGTCCCGCCTTTTTGAAACGCGTAGATTTTTACAAAGCTATCCAATGCGTTGTGATTGGCCGAATACCTCAAGCATGAGACGGAAATGTTACGCCCCTCACATACTGTTGATGCCGTGTCCCGGCCGGAGCGACGAGGCCGGGATAGAGTGAGCTGAGGCCGGGATTGGGTTAGCTGAGGCCGGGCTAGAGTGAGCTGAGGCGGCGGGGTCGAGAACGGCGTGCCCAGCGGATCCACTTCGGGAGCGGCAACCACATGTGACGGACCCCGGGCTGGATTCCACTTCGTCCATGGTGAAAGTTGATGTATTCCCTCAGCGACCAGCACAGATCAGCTCTAGGCATGACGAAGCGGATATCGTCCTCTTTTGGAAGACCAAACAAAGTAGTTTTGCTTTCACAACGAAGCACATGACATGGCTGCAGCGTCAACAAAACTACAGTGAGAATAAAAGTTACGCCTTCTTTCTTTGCGTGAACATTTGGGTGGCGTTATGCAAATCTTCCCACATAGTGAGGTAGATATGTGGGGGCGTGTTAGAACGAGCCGTTTTAGGTAGGTGTGGCTGACTCTGAACTTTTATAAAGAATATCCCTTTGGATTTGAGACTTTAGTCTTTGCAACTTTACATATCTTCTTTATGCACCAAGAGCTTGTAACACTCCAAAGAGAAAGGAAAAATTGAAATCGCATCATATGACCCCTTTAATCTCACCCCCACCCCACTTCAGTGATTTAGATTGATTCAGTGATATTACATGTTTCTGACTTGAATGATACTAGTTATCTTACCATTTTTAGGTAACAGAAAAGATATCAGCAAAGTCATAAACTGTGCTAGTGTTTTTCCAAAATATCAAAGTCTACTATCAAAAGACTCATCAACATCTGCAAATTACCCAGGCTATGCTATCCACATATCCTCTAAAATCTTGTATGTCAACTTTTATGCCATTTGTGCTGGTTTATTTCTCTCTTTTTAGGAGAAACATCTCAGAAAAAAGTACATATTGTACTTCAATGAAACACAGTGACACACAGAGCTTTAAAAGAGGAACCTACCGTATGAGAACTTTCATCTGGGTCCCTTACAAATGCTTCTTACCACTGCTCACTCTAAATCCTCAAGAAAATCATATATTCAATCCACAAGCGGAACAGCCACAGGGGTTCGGGAACCGAAGTTTAACCTTGCGGACTAAATCCATTATTTCTGCCACAGGGGAGATTCACTTTATTAAGGCATTTTAGGTTCAGTCATGCCACTTCCCCTCATGCTAATGTTCCTAAATAATCCTGTTTCTGAAAACAGGCTTTACATCTAAGCAACCATGAAATGGTGGAACTCAACCACAGAGGCCCTCTTTAAGCTTGTTAAGCTTGTTAATAGACTTTTCAAAGCTGTTAATTATTTACTTTGCGTAGAGCTGCCAGGATGAGAGAAGCATTAACACACAAAACTAAGCTTCTGTCTGTCTTATCTGTACAACATTAAATGACAAGTTCGCTAAACAGTTTAGTGTGTGGTATTTCAGTGCAAAAAACCTTCATAATTTTGTCTGTCAAAAAAATTAATAAACAACAAAAAAAAATAATTATAACTGAATGTGTAGTGGAAATATTCCTCTGTCTCATTGGTCTAATAGGAAGTTCTGTTCTCCTATTTAGAATTTCATTATATGTCAGCAAATGAGAGATTTATCATTCTGTTTAGTCATGTTTCTCCATATTCTTTATTTCCGATGGGAACTAAATAAGTCTGTAAAAGCTGAGATAACCACTTTAAGCCCTCTATACCAGCACTGCTTAATAATGTGACTCTTAAAAAAGTGATTCTTTCTCATTTTGCACTGAGGATCAGAGGCTGTGTCCTCTCTGCGATTTTACTTTCCACTTCAAGAAATTTACAGCGAAAATAACCATAGAAATAACTCCCGGCTTCACCTCTCATACTCTCCCTGAATATTATGAAAAAAGATTGTGATATAGAAGTGAAAGAAATGATATAGCAAAGCACAGTACAACTCATTTCAAAGTGCAATCATTGGTAAATGTGTGATATTTATGAAGGGTTATTATCACGATGATCATCATCATTATATACTCCAGAAAGTGATACGGAGTCGTTGATGTGCAACCAATAATACAAGATTGTCTCATTGAAAATCCCTTCTTCAAATAAGATAAAATTAAGATTTACTTCTCTTATGTTTACTAAGGCTGCATTTATTTAATAAAAAACATAGCAACAGAAACAGTCATATTGTGAAATATTATTACAATTCAAAATAACTGATAAAAAAAAAAAATAATTGTTCAAATGTAATTTATTCCTGTGATGGCAAAGCTGATTTTTTTTATCAGTCATTATTCCAGTCTTCAGTGTCACATGACCCTTCAGAAACATCCTGATTTAGTACTCGAGAAACATTTCTTATTATTATCAATGTTCAAAACAGTTGTGCTGCTTAATATTTTTTTGTGGAAACAAAAAATTATTGTAATATTTTTTGTTAGGATTCTTTTACTGAACAGTATTAATTTGAAATAGAAATCTTTTTTAGCATTAAAAATTTATTTTCTGAACAACTGAATGCATCTTTACTGAATAAAATTATTAATTTGTTCTTACTGACCCTAAACCTTTGAATGATAGTGTAAACACTTATATAAGTTCAACTTTATATAAGTTCAACTTCATTGATAAATCTGAACCTAACTAAATGAACACAAAATAAAAAAGCGACCAGTATATGGCAAGCCGTTTTGACTTTTATTCATTCTCAGGATATGAATTCTTGATATCAACAATTCAATTTTTACTAGTTAAAATGTTAATTCTTGATATCAGGAAATAGATTTCTACTAGTAACAATTGCTATATTTGATATCAGCAATTACATTTCCACTAGTAACTATGTTAATTCTTGATATCAACAATTCAATTTTCACTAGTTAAAATGCTAATTCTTGATATCAGTAATTACATTTCAACTAGTAAAAACTATAATTCTTGATATCTGTAATTGTATTTTCACTAGTTAAATGTCACAATAGGCTGCCATTCAAAATCAATTGTTGATATCAAGAATTAATTTCTTACTAGTTGAAATTCCAATTTCACATATCAGAAATACAGTGACAATGTTCATTTCTGATATCATGAATGTGATTGTTACTAGTAAGAAAGCCATTTTAGATATCAGAAATTACCCTCCCAGTTGTTGATATCAGAAATACATGTTCAGATATTAGAAATGAACATTGTCACTAGTGACAATTAAATTGTTGATATCAAGAATCAAAGAACCAAAGAATTTCCATTCTTTGGTGAGCTGTCTCTATAATTGCAGAGAATTATGGTTATAAATAGAGCTGTGGCAGCTGCAGGACACAAGCACATTTAAGAGAATTTCACATCTCCATAACAGAGATGAGAAAAACACTGATCACTCAGTCAGCAGGCAACAGGTCACACATGTCTGACACATTCACATACACACTGTAATTGAGAATGAAGTACACCACTGCCTTTCATAAAAGAGATGATGTAGAGTTCATTGGTTGTGATTAATAAGTTTAACCTTTGTCAGTGAAAATAATCAGTATGAATAGATTTTGATTGCACTGAATTGCTCATCTTGGCTGCTCATTGATTTACATATTATTGAATAATGTCTTTTTAAAATTTGTTTTATGCACCACCTCAGTCCCATCATAAAGCTCAAGTACATACAGTGGGGAAAAAAAGTATTTTAGTCAGCCACCAATTGTGCAAGTTCTCCCACTTAACACATTCACAGATGTGTTCCTTTTCTTTATATTGACTGGATATTATTAATATTATTTAAGAGGTCATTATTACAATGATTCATTTTGTAATACATAGTGTGCAGGATACACATTTGATACAATGATACATACATATTGTCAGAAAGAGATGAACTTGATGTCACATGATATTGCAGGATTGGATGATGTCATACATATGCAAATATGTTCTGTTACATGCACCATCCATACAAAATAACTTAACCAAAATCATATTAACAAAAAAAAAAATCATGTAATTAATTGATTACACTCATTTATTGAATACATGCATACATACATATATATATATATATATATATATATATATATATCATTTTTACATTTTATTTGAAGTATCTTCTTAACATAAACACTGTTATGTGCAGTTTTTGCACTTGTAAACAGCTGTTTTGTACAAAATTTCCACTCGAGTGAAAAACATGTCTGTCTATGTGAGAATTTTAACAGCTGCTGAGTCCTGCAGTGCTGTGTAAAATGTTGCATTGGGATGTATTAATTCCATCTGTCTTGGAGGAATGATTATTGAAAGGAGAAAACATTCCTTCAGAATCCCAGAGCATGGAGAGGTCATTGTCTCAGACAACCGTCTGACATCAAGGCTATTCACGCCGATGAACGAGAGCTCGGAGCATCTCACAGATATAATCCATGTTCACAATCACATCACTCTGTTTGCTTTATTTCCTCTTATTTTGCCTGATTTCATCCCTCCTTCATGGATATTAAAGAGATTCAGAGCCACTAAAACAAACTCTCCATCTCGCTCACAAACTCTCAGGCACTCAAACAAACTCTCGTCCTCGGGGCGCATCTCATTTCAAGCACTCATTCAAGAACGACAGTAGATGCATTCGCATGAGAGGTGATGTGTTTGTGTGGGGGAGGCTGAAGTGCATGAGTGTGAGTTCGATTGTGTGAAACACAAAGGCAATGTGCATATGCTAGTGCGTGGGTAGTTGGTTGTTACTTCAACTATGGGCACTTTTATGTCCAGGGATTGATTGTTATTCAAACCAACACACTTCAACCATTTTACAACTTTTTTGTTAAGGGCACATTTAAACATTTGAAATAATAAACTTTTTTTTTTTACTTTGCTTTTATCATGGCTTGAAAATGCAATCTACATGAAAAAAATGTCATCTGTAAATTATTATATGAATAATATTAATAAATTAACAAATAAATAAATAAATAATGTTAATAAATGAACAAATAAACAAACAATAAATGAACTAATAAAGAAAATAAATTGAACTATTTTGTGTGCTGACAATGTCATAAAAAAAAAAAAAAATCATATCCATCACATCTCAAATTATGGATTGTGTGTTTTGTTATTTGTGTGTGTAAAGTGTCCATAGTTGAAGAAACACCCAATTATTGATACTTCTCTCGAGTGATTTGTGTGTGTGTGTGTGTGTGTATGTATGTGTACATTTTATGGGTATTGAGTGTGTTCACAAATAGGCCTATCTGTGATTTGTGTGTGTGTATGTGTGTCTGTACATTTTATGGGTTTTGAGTGTGTTCACAAATAGGCCTATCTTTGATTTGTATGTGTGTGTGTGTGTGTGTATGTGAGGCGGTATCACTTCCTCCCCCAAAATGACACAGCCATGGTGCCTTTGCCTTCAGTTCTGTTTCCTCTTTATCCAACACTAACTATTGATGAGCAGATGTTTGGGAAATTTGAGAGATGGAATCATCATTTAAAGGAAAAAGTAGTGCTTTATGCTGCAATTTTTCTGGGAATATCTAAAGTGCTGTCATCCTAATCAATAAAAGTACAGGTACACAGAGGGTACACATCCTCTGCAGTCAATAATCCTTGAGGTTTAGGAATAAAATACACAAACGTCAAAGTATTTGAATAAAAGGATGACATTTCAGCAGTTGTTTAGTAAGCTGCTGTAATATAAAAAAAGCAGCCAATTTCCCCGCATATGAAGTACTGGTGTATTCAATACTTTATTTAAAACTCACAAAAAATATAGGCATAAATAAACAACAGCTTTGTCTTTTGTCAGCATGAAGGGGATAATAAGCCTCCTAATACTAAAATGACCATAGTTTATTCCTGAATGGCCGATATGGGGCCATAACAGGGTAAATGAAGGAGAAAATGAACAAATTAGCATGTAAATGTAAAGATGTCATTAGAGATTTAAGAGTGTGTTAAATAAAAAAGACCCACAGGCAGTGCTTCAGACAAATGGCTATCTACACAGAATTGCATTAGAGTTTTTATTTAATGGGCTTAATAAAATGAGCATATGATCATAGTTATTATATATATATATATATATGCACAGGAAGCGCTTCGGTATGCGAGTTGTGAGAGCAAGCAGCGTTAGATGAATGTTTTCTAGTGTATTCATAAAAGCAGACTGCCTTGCCTGCTCAAAGCCCAATACGTCTCATCCAACTATGCGGCAGCCAATGGCACATCACTCAGAAAAAGTGACAGATGCCCCCGCACCGAGTTCCGGAACGTTCTCCCGAGTTCTGAGTTCCACCTCGGGTCAATCTTCCAAACGTGATTATGGCTCAGGATAACTGAGCCTGCCAGCAATCTTTCATGGCCAACATATCTACTGATAACCCACGAGAGTGCTTCGCCTCACCCTAACCTCGCATTTTCTGTCATTCCCCATTCATCTGACATCTACAGGAAAAAAAAAAGAATAGTTATCTGCAACCTAACGGAAAACAAATCTGCTCAATTAACAATGGTAGACAAAGTTCTCTTCCCCAGGTGATCCATTTATCTTCGGCTCTGTAAAACGATAGCAGCTTTGAGTTAAAAAAGGAAACGGAAGGACGCAGAACCAAAACAAAACGAGCCAAAAAACAGAATGAGAGTTGAGAAATGGACTAGATCTGTAGTCTGCACACAAATAAGGATGAAGAGAGCGAAACAAAAGAAGGAAATATGAGATGGATGAGTGGACAGCAGGATTGGGGTACGCAGCGGGAGCCAATTTCCAGCCCAGTGAGACAAACCCATCTCTATTTCACACCTCTGAACCCTGCATTCGCTTCAGTTCGGCTCTCACCTGCCCGCTGAACCCAGAACAGCGTGTCGTTTCCTCATACAATAGAATGGAGAGGTGTAAACGTGTGGGAGGCTGATCCCGGATCCATGTTTATGTTATTGCTGTAGCTGGAACAGGCAGGAAATCAGCACATCAGTGGAGAGCAGAGTGCATTTAGGGTCCTGGCCTGGCATAATTTGAACTGAAACTGCAATACCTGTCAGTTTTCCCATATAGCCTACAACTTTATAGGCTCCGCCCATCTGTCAGTTTACCCGCTGTGAACTGATTCATGGCTGTATAAGTGGGGCTGTTTTATAATTTCACAGATGGTCCCTGAAAGGTGCTGACCGTAGTTTTTTCAGACCTGTACAACACCACTCCAACATGAAGCACCCAACAAAGAAAAGCAGAGCTGTTTCGTTTGTAGTGCTAAAACATGGAAGGGGGTTAGCATTTTCCAGGCAGGAGAAATTTCTTATGAGCATTTTTTGATTTAGGAATAAAATAAAACCTGCAGTCAACATTATTTTTTGTTGTTCTAAAACACATTAAAATCATACCTCAATTGTGAATATGAAAAAGCTGCCTTTGTAACCCGGCCTTCCGGGTCGGGCTACAAATTGACAACATGACTCAACAGATCTATAAGGCCATGAAGTTGAAGAGAATTATTGCAGTTGTCCTTGTTTCTTTGTTTGCTGTTCCCAATTAAAGTGAAATGCAGGAGACACCACACTAGAGGTTCAGTTTAATCATGAAATACAGGATGAATGCTGATTGTTGGGCTATCAATCACTAGACGCAGCTCATCCTAAACTAAATAAAATTTGCATGAAAAATAGTTTATTATTAACAATTCATCGTTATGGAGGGGGTGAATATTTACAATATTCTTCCCACACCACAAAACTCACTCGCTCAATGGAGCCTGAAAGAAAATTCAACTGATATCCTCTTATGTACAGGATTTAATGCAATCTCCCTGTCTCTCACTGTCTTCTGTTTTCTCTACTCAGAATGCCAAATATATCTGGTACATATATCTGGTACTGTATATTTGGTATATTATCTATTCACACATGCCACCTAACTTCAATGATCTTTCAGTTATTAACAAAGATTAATGTACATTGTAGATGAACAGCCAATGGTTAAATCCATATGAAACGAGTGTCCAAAAATTGCTTGTAACTCAAATACTATTTTCAAAACTAACATTTTTAAAGGAATATGAATGTAAAAATGCCACATTAAAAATATATTGTAAAAGATTTGAGAAAAAATGAGTCAAGTTCTGGAAAAAAGATATTAGGAAGTAAAAATGGATTGGAATAGCCTATAAAAACCTGTCAAATATTTATATATACACTACTGTTCAAATGTTTGGGGTATGTATGATTATTTAAATGTCATTTATTTGATCAAAATACAGAAAACACAGTAATACTGTTAAATATTATTATAATTGAAAATAACTGTTTTCTATTTTACTATATTTGAAAATGTCATTTATTCCTGTGATGGCAAAGCTGAGATTTCAGCAGGTGAGTAATGAGGTATTGTGGTCTTCAAAGTCGTATGATGATTAGGTGCTCAAAGAACATTTCATATTATTATCAATGTTAACAATGTCAACAGTGATGCTCTTTTTTCAGGATTCAATGATGAACAGAAAGTTTATAAAAGTTAAATAAAAGTTAAACTTTATATAAACTTATGAGTCTCTTTCAAAATACAAAGTGGTTTTAAGAAGTTCAAGTTTGGTATATTAACATTTGATCAGTTCATGAAATATACAGTTATGAAATCTAAAATACACAAGCAACAACATTTCTTCCATAATGCCTGAAACATTGCCACCATATTGCCACCATATTTTGTACAGATAATATCCGACAGCCAGAGCTGCCAGTTATTTACTACATATTTAACAGGACTTTTTTAAAGTACATCCAGCTGCGCGAGGCCAGAGTTTAAGTGTCATCTTGGGGGAGACAGACAGGGGGACCCCAGTTATAAACTACAACCTTCCCAATAAACCAGTGAAAGAGAGAAAAAGAGACAGAAGGAGGGAGAAACACAAAACGGAAGCATGACTAACGAAAACATTGCTCTTCTCCCCATTTACCCAACAGCCTCTCTCTCACACACGCTCCCATAACTACTCGGACTCAGTTATTGCGTTAGCCACCACTTTCTTCCTGTGTGATTTGTGGGTAAAAAACAAATCCGGCCTCTGATAGAGCACTGCAGTGATGTAGATTACCAGCGCTCACATACACACATCACGCATGCAGCGGCCTGATTACGAGTCTTACTAATGGTGCATTACTGAAATGGTGCTTTTAAAATAGAATGTGTTTTATGAGTGAGCTGTTTATGGGGTTTTGAGGCTGGTTCCCTTTAGTACCTCCATGGGAATTCGCATGGCATCCGCCGCCCAGCGCTGAGCTTTATAGAGATGAATATAATGTGCTCTGATGCAGTGGGCCATTATTAGATTCTTCCATAGGCAGCTACTTTGTGTAACCTACTGCACAACGGATGCTGCTATCGACTCCTCTCCTTCTATTCACATCCCATCCTCTCCATTTCGCCTCTTTTCGCCTCCTCTCTAACGACTTCTAAGCAGTAAATGTGATCAAGTAAAATGGTAGCTGCTCTGACACAATAAATCCAGTCTGGTATTATTAAACTTCAAGTTGTTTCTTTACTTAAAACCCCTCCAAACCAAAGTGTCAATTATGCTTATCGTTTCAAGCACACAAAATGCATTAAGCTTCAGTTGAAATCAGCTCTAGGAATTGCCTCTCTAAATGGACAGTTAGAGAGAGTAGAGTTCAGCGCAAGACTAAATGAGATCACTGTAAGATAAATGTTTACTGTTCTTCAATGACCTTGCCCTCTTGCTAGCCCTGGCCTTCATGGTCTAAGCATTCTACTGTGATCTGCTGTGGTTAAATTAGGTGTTTTGGTGTTTGGCGGCTGTCTGTGACAGCTTCGTAAAGCTAGCCCGCAGAACCTGCTAACCTCCGGGCAACATATCTGCATCGCTACACTCTCAAGTAACTGTTTGACACTCACCATCTCTAATTAAAAAAGTGTCCAGACGGCGCTGGCTACAGGTTTATATGAGATGTTGCATGTGCAGACAGGCTGTTAGGCTATCAGTGACATCATTCAATTTAACGTCAGCGTCTGTCCTCAGCTAGAGGGTCTTTTCCTCTGCTGGTCACTGCAAGACAGGCTCAGCTCACAGTTAAGATAATGCAGACTGATCCCATTAGTAGACTATTCATATGTAATGTTTACATGCACGTTTTTGTACATTTAGATACACGATGAAACATACACATATCCATAGCATCTAAAAAGTACAATTATTTTTGTATACACCGCTTTAGAAATTTGTTCATACATTTAAAAAAAAAAGTATTAATATATTTGACATTTTACTATTATATAGACATTTTTGAGCAACTAATCCCCTCTTGAAAATCTAAACACTTCTCAGCAAGCCTTAGTTTGTAACCGCATGAATGAAATGATCAGTCCTTTAATCTCCCAAAGCAACAATAACTGCACTGTAAACACCAGCTAAAAATTCACAATAATTTTTTACATGGCCAACCCCGACAATAAATGATTTCAGACCACTAATAATGGCAATAAAACAGCTGCTATGTTATATAGCAGTGTTACTGTGCATTTACCACACATTACTTACCTTCTGAACTGATACATTTTTGTGCTGCTTATACATCTATTATGGCCACCAAAAGTTGTTGAAGCATAGATCAAGGTCCGATAATGCAATTCGAAAATGTACTGTAAATAAATGGAAAAACACCCATGAATTACACACTACAGATAATTTCAGACAAAATATACATTAATATAACTGTTAATACACAGACATTCCTTACAGAGCATATAAATGTACAGTGACGATCATTTTAGTTAATATATTCTACTATACAGCTGTTTTTTTTAATAAAAAGATATTGCTAAAAATATCTTTTGTCTGTTTTTTATTTATAAATAAATGTGATGGCATGAGAAATATTGAATGAATCCTATTAATTAAACTTTGAATTCAACCTTCCATGAATTTAATATTCTGTGAACCTATTTGAATCATAAACATTACTTACTTCCTTAAAGTTGTTAATGTGTTAAATGCTTATGTATGAGATACTGCCAGTATATTAACAATGCGCATTTCTGCATTTCTGCAAATGTACAAAACTGTACATGTACTAGAAACACACACAAAAAACATTGTTTTTCATGACAATGTGTTGAAATGCAGTACTGTGGTTGAATTTGCTTAAAGCTGCAGTCCGTAAGTTTTGACTCTTTGTCGCCATCTCTGTTTGAAAACCTGGAATTGCAGCTGTGTGTGGAATTATCTAGCTTGCGTGGGTTGTGAGTCGGCACGGCTCCACCGCTGATGAATCTAATGTTCTGAAGAGTATGTGTGGCTGTCAGTCTCCGCACCGGTGTGGATATTTACTGTACTTCGCAATCACAGATTCTAGCCTACGTCTTGGAATATGACCCAAATAAGAATTTTCACCGTATATTGCCATCTGAACAAGTAAGTAACAAGTCTGCCACGTTTGTTCTGACCAACTGAGGAAAAAAGCATTACCATAAATCTCGCTACCAATATTGATTAAATCTAAAGATCGGTTAGCTCATATCACATCAAACCATTCAAATTATTATTATTGTTATACTTTATTCTCAAATGATTAATGTTAACAACATCAGCATTGGTGACTATGAGTAGTGTGTATTAGCGTGTAGATTTCAATTTCTGCACAGTCTAATCTAATTGTCAAACTCTTTTAATTTCATATTAAGAAATTCTTTTAACCCAAAAAGCAAATTATGCTCCCTTCAAACTGGTTTTCTTTCAAATACAAATCTTTGTAATCCCAGGCTATCTGTAATCAGAAGCACATTTATAACTGGAATATAATTAAATTTCATTCACATGTGTTTCATAAACACATAATCCTTTCTGGATTACAATCCGCCATCAAAATGATACATTTAATTATACTGGCTGCTGTGAGAAAAGGCTATAAATGATCGGCCACCTGCAGGATCCTCACATGCGATAGATAGCCTAGTAGCCGGGACAATTAATTAACAATAACCAGGGGAAGTCAATACAGTCATGTTTACAGACGTGACGTAATGACGCAGTGCCATGCTCAAATTTCCCGCGAAAACCTACCCGTATACCACTCAAATTAGAAAACATTATTATAAGATAACCGTTCTGAATCGGGCTAAAGTAAGGCGATAGTTTTGAACACTGGCTGGTTATGTACTTTCTCAAATATTGATTTCGGATAATTTTTAACCAAAAAAAGTTACAGACTGCATCTTTAATTTAACAAAATGATTTTTTTGTCAGACACTGTTATGCCATTTATGATCTAAAAATGCAATAAGCTCTTTTAATAAAGTTTAGTGAAACATTTGTAGGAACTCTTGTTTTCCATATGTTATCGTGAAACTTAAAAAAAAAATTAAAGCTAACTATAATGACTACAGTACAGACTAACTCTAAACCAAAAAGGAAAGCATTTTAAAGCAGGAATCACAGCGAATTTAAGTCTGCTTGAATCCTACATCATCCAAGTAATCTCGTTGTAAATTATGCTTAGAAACTATAGAAACGTTTCAGACTCTCTCTCACACACACACACACACACACACACACATACAAACTGTCATAGAGTAATGGAGCACCTGTGAGTGTAATGTGATGTCCAGTGGCTCAGGTGTATTGGTGAACTACAGATCCATTAGCACTGTGAAATAGCCTCCATTTCCTCCAGACGAGTGTGTGTGTATGAGCGAGTCCAGTAATTCCAGTAATCGCAGCTGTTGGTCTGATTAATAATATCTCATGTGCTATAATTCACAGTGTGTCTACATGGTTTTGCTCAACAAACCACTTGTTTAAACCTTGATGAAAAGAGACAAAGAAACTTTATTGAAAATGTGAGTGACTTACTGAAAGACTTAACCGCAAAAACATCACTGACACACTGAATGTGTGTGTAAGAGACAGAGTCGCTCACTCACACCTGCAGAAGAGTAATTGATTTCTGCCATGCTCTCTGTGTGCGTGCGTGCGTACACACACACACACACACACACACACACACGAAGGGCAAACACATTAAAGTTACTTTCCCTCACACACACAAAAGTGCTGTCACACATACACAAAACTTTTAATAAGCATGCACAGCCACACAATCACGCTGGAGAAAAAGTTCCCTCTGCAAAATATTTAATAGAAATTATTCAGTTATTTGGCCAGGTGCAGGGTGACACATGCAGGATGGAACGGATCTGGAATGAGAAGAGAGGAAATTTATATGATAATTGCACTAAGTGATTTTATGAATAAATGCAAGGAGATTGTGGTTAAAAATTCATCTAAATTTCACAACCGCTTTAGCCAGCTAACCACTGAGTGAATGGGAAATGTTTTGAAGATCATCTGAAGGGCAGTTTGATGTCAGCCATGCACAGATGTGCCCTGACAGTAACAGACGTGTGCACATGTGTAACTCGTGTGTTTACCAGCCAGAACCAGTCATTTCACAGCCATGTGTCGATAGATAAAATCTACAGTGCAAATGTGAATTGATTATTGGGTTTGTTTAGTGAATCTTTGGCTGTGAGTGTTGTCATGAAGATGGTGAGCGACACCTGCCCAAGCCAATAATATAAACACAGACTTTTTCTCCTTAAATCCACAGTAAACACAGGGTTATTTTTGCACCGATATTGAAATTCTGGTCATTACAGATAAACCAATACCTTGTAAGGCCAATATTAAAATGTCTAAATACAGTACTGTAAAGGATTCACTAGTTCGCACTTACATATAATTGGATTGAGCAAATAGTAAGCATATTTGGCGTGCTGTCCAGAGGGAAGACTCCGAGCTCGGATTATAGACCGAACCCAGAGAACTCCCCTAATTCCTAATATGCGATGATAATATTTTAATAGTGAGGAGTTGGGGTGGAGAAGGAATGCCAGAAAACTGTCGTGGGACAGAGGTAAGTTGGCTGTATATATGTATATATATATATATGTATTGAGCTAGTTAACCTGATTATCTGAACGAGTTCCACCTGTGCCGAATTGGTTGATTATCTGATCTTGCTTCTCCCGAACCTTGTTAATAAAACATCATAGAATAAAACACTTCGATACATCGTGCGTCGCTATTTCTTATAATAAAAACAATAACACTACAATAGCATTCTATATACTGACACTAAATAAAATATTTAATTTTCTAAATATACTTTTGAACATTGCTCGTTCATGCGGACTGATTTAAATTAATGCTAATGTACAAACATTGTTAGTTCATGGTAACTATTTCATTAACTAATGTTGACAAACATATTTACATAATGTTGTTATAAACATTTTTAATGTCTTACAAAAAAAATTCATATCAAGAAATAATATGCTATCTTAAAGGTGCAGTATGTAATATTGACAGCTAGCGGTTGTTCTAATTCTAAATATTGTTTCTCCCGCCCTCTCCTCCTCAGATGCGACACTCCAGTGAGTTGTCAGACTGAGGACACAAAACAGGAATAAGTGTAATTGACAATGGAAGGCAACGAGCCTTACACTGTAAGTTAATGAGTTGATTTATCCTTGTTTTAATATGCCTCTGGTCTTAAAGCTTTTTAGATTGATGCTGAGGCTTTTTAGGTTGGGTAGAATCTGCGATCTCTGACCCAGTTTGTTTGCTGGCTTCCATGGCTGCGATATGTAGTTTTCCCACGCTATGGCAACCTAGGGTGTTGAAATACTATTGGCAGTGGGCAGAATCACACAGACCAAAACAAAAACAGGCATTCCCACACAGAATGCACATTTTCAAAGTAGAATAACTGGACTTAGCGTTGTTTTTCAAAGAAACATTTATGTGAACTTAGCATGTTTCCTAAATATCTGCAAATGTATTCTGGTGCTTTATGCTTTTGTACAGTCAAATATTCCATACAGCACCTTTAAATAATACAAAGATAAGATAAATATGGCATTTCCATCTGTATAGTAAAACTTTCATCAATAGCCTCAAACCAGTCCCTTCACCACTGATGTTGGTGAAGGTGTGTAGAGTGTCTGTGATCTATTCTGAAGGCAGGCTGATGAATCGGCTGTCAGTGCGATTTGAGAATTGGCGCAGTGGAAGTGCAGCTCACATTAACAATAACCAGGGGAAGTCAATACAGTCAACTATACAGCCCTCTGCTCAGTGCCACTAAAACCTCAAAGGGCTGAATGTCCACATAGATCAGCCTGTCATCCACTGATATGAAAGACAACAGTGGTCATTTAGAACTGCTGTGCTACATGTCACTCGTGTATGTTTATAGATGAGTGAGTGTGTGTGCGACATTTTCCAGAAAATTGCAAAGCAAAAGTGTCACCACAGATCAAAAATCAGATCTAATTTGACATCTGAAAGCTTAAAAATACACAAACAATTTTAGTTTGATTATATTATTGAGAATCTTTCATAAACAGAATGGTTTGTATGCAGTGTTGATAGTATTTGCTTAACCTTAACCCTAAAATGAACCCTGTTGATATCAGTAGATTTAAAGCAAATTTTTTTTTGACTATTTTAAGTAAGGAACATTAATGCAACAGTTCAAAAGTTTGGGGTAAAAGGACCCCCAAAAGATGGGGTTTAATGTTTTTGAAAGGTTTCTTAAGTAAAAAAAAAAACCAATATTGTGAAATTATAATTAAAAATATGTTGTATTATTATATTTTAAAATCTGAATTTTCAGCAGCCATTACTCAGTGTCACATGATCCTTCACAAATCATTTTAATATGCTGATTTGCTGCTCAAGAAACAATTATTATTATTATCAATGCTGAAAACAGTTGGGCTGCTTAGTGTTTTTGTGGAAATACCTTTCTGATAGATTTTCTTTAGGATTCTTTGATAAATGCTGTTATTTTGAACTTTCTTATTTTGAACTTCCTTGCTTAAAAGTAAAATAAAAAATGAACAAAAAATTGATGATTGATTGATGTTATTTGTTTTGATAATATTAAACTTAGTTTAGACAAATATGTCACTTAACAAAAAAATATATCAGAAAATAGACATAAGAAGTCAAAATTGATTTATTATATTAATTACTATAGTAATGTATTATATTATATTATATTCTTGTGATAATACAAAACGCTTACACATGTTGCCCTCAGAATGTTTTAGTGAGGTGTGTGAGGAGTCAGTGGTGAGGAATTGATGCAGATGGTGTGCGACAGGTTTGCCCAGAGAATATGTTACCATGTCACTGATGGACAGCTGTTCCTAAAAGTAACTATACATAAATCTGAACTAATAATCTGCATTCGGAGCTATAAGGCAATATAACACACATCTTCTTGAACACAAACACTCTAGGCTGTATAATGTCCCAGCTAAGTCAGTAAAATGACCTTCATAATAAAATAAACTGTCACAAAATTTAAGTATAAGATGTGAAAATACCACAGGCCTTCCTCAGAATTTACATTAAGAAAAAAATATGTGCCTAATTTATTATGATCTGCTCTCTGCTGAGATCATTGTGTTAGGGTGTGTTTCAGATTGAATTCAGTCACACTCACCCTGTTCTCTGCCACGGTGTCTCTCATAGTTAGTGTTAGAGTAACACTACGTGCAACTAGTTCTGCAAATCCGTTCAGCCCTAACCGTGAGTTTTAGTGTAAGAGCAACGCACACGGGAGTCCCAGAGAATTTCTCAGGGTTCCTACACCTCACCAAAAAAGACCTCACCCAAAAAATGGTTCAAATGGAACTTTCTGTGAATTTTCACCTCTATTTATCACATTTTTCCACACTAAATTCAAGAAGCTAAAAATCCTCAGGAGTTGGTCTTGCTTTAAAAGCAAGGGTTCCGAGAAAGGTGCGTGTATGTCTGTGAAAGTTTGGAGAGAAAAAAAAAACACACTGTGGCTTTAGCTCAGTCCTTACAGTCTCTGATTGAAGAAAATACTAGTTTAGTTAAATGGTCCCCAGTCACGAGTCTGGAAGAACATGCTCATGAATCGTCTCTCTCTTTTTGGGCAGACTAGCAGAGTTTTAGGCACCGCTGCGCGCTTTCTGGCAATTCCACTTTAGGATTATTGATACTTTCAATAATGAAAGCAACTCCAAGCTCTTTGTGCTTCCCCAGCTCAGGTAAATAAGCGAAATGCTAACACACACACACACACACACACATAGTGCTGTCGTGTCAGGTTGTCTCCATGACAGCCCCTGAGAGGGGTGCTTAAATATTTACCTGCTGAGGTCCTGACGGATCATGCTGACATCCGTTTGCATTCTGATCCATTTAATATGCTTACACACACCAGAAGACATACTGAATAACCTCTCATTGTCTGTCTCGCACGTGCACGTGCACACACACACAAACACACACACACACTAAAGGCTAGAAGACTTGTCACATGATGCAGCTTTAGGCTGCTGGCCGTTGGCAGTCCTTAAAGATTTTAGAAATACAGTGGGTCATTTAAACTGGTCTGAGTGCAGATTTCATGGCATCTCATCTTATGATTGCTGTGTGACTCGAGCTGATCCCAGAACAGTGCTGATGTCACCTCAGACACTTTCCGACTCCCCAATAAGGTAATTTTCATTCGATTCCCTGAAGCTTTGACTGCCTCTTTGAGCAGACTGGGTTATGGGGTGGATGAAAATTCATTTTCCGCCTATGTTTTTTTTTAAAGATATTAAGGCTAATATCACATAACTCGGTTCAGCATATCTGTGCCTCCAGTCGGAAATACTGATTACTGACAGAAATATATCAATCAGACTTACTGACCCATACGCTTACTGTGATGACTGCAAATAAGGCTATTGTGGACGTCATTTGATATTTAACTGAAAAATCGACATATATTTGGTATACTGCAAGTCTATAATGTATAGTCTACTCTTTACAAATAAATGTGGCCTGTGAATTTTAGACACCAGCCCTACATATATACACTACCAAACAATAGTATTTTTTATTGAATTTTTAAAAAGAAATTAAGACTTTTATTCAGCTAGGGCACATTAAAATAATCAGATTTGTCAGTAAAGTAATTTGCAATGTCACAAAAAATTTAAATTTCAAATAAATTATGTTTTTTAAGAAATCTATGACATGTGACTCTGACGACTAGAGTAATGGTTGCTGAAAATTCTGCTTTACCATCACAGGAATAAATAATTAAAAATATATATATTTTAATATTCAAATTGAAAACAGATATTTAAAATTCCATGTAAATTTAACAATATTAGTTTTTGCTGTATTTTTGATTAAATAAATTAAGCTTTAATGAACATAAGAGACTTCTTTCAAAAACATCCTACCGACCCCAAACTTTTGAACGATAGTGTATATATACATTCTTTGTAAGTCACTTTGGATAAAAGCATCTGCTAGATGAATAAATGTAAATATATAAAGTCTAGATGTAATCAGAATTTGGCAGAACAGCTTGCAGGATTTTACAGGAAAAGCTGCTTGTGAATAGATCTTTTTTTAACAGATGCCTTTCTCCTAAATCTATGTCAAAACTAAAAAAGGCTGAAAATTAATTCTCTTAGTAAAAGAAGGATATAACATGCTTGATATTTCATGGTAATTTAATTTCTTGTCAGGAAAATTAATAATGGATGTCGGGAAGCGTTCCTTCTCTTTCTTTCAGTCATTCGTCACTCTCACGGCTGCTCACACCAGCAGCGGTAATACTCCTTTGAATTAAGAAGAAAATACCACGAGTGACTCACACACAAAACTCGCCATATACCGGCTTAACAATTACACCATTTTGTATTTTAATTGCACCATTTTTACTACGTTCTCCATTCTGAGAAATAAAAGGCTATTATTTCTCATATCTAATACCAAGCACACACACAGGTGCTTCTGAACGCTGGAGAACAGTGCTGTCAGTTTACTAATATTGGATACAGTTTTGTGCATTGAGTATTAAATTAATTATTTTGGCCTGTAAGGTGCTGAATCATTCTCAGCTCTCACATAAAATCCACATAATGCAGAACAGAATGGGAGCAATGTGTTGTGCTGTGTGTGAATGTGCTGTGAATAAGATAGAAAAAGCTTTTTTGTGTGTGTAGATAATCATTGCTTTGCTAGGCTCTCTCACGTAGCAAACTGAACAATCAGTTATTTAGCTTTAGAAGGAACAGTTCTGCAGCTGATGTGATTAGGAATGTGTTGAAAACTGTCTTTACATCTGTGCAATGACCAAGATTTCCGATTATTTTATCATATATTCACATAAAGTGCATTTTAAACGCTGTTTAATGTACAGTGACAGTAGATGCCACATACTGTATTAATTCAAACCCATAGTGCAACTGAATTCACCAGTATCCCACTCTAGGAATTAATCGGATCCATTAGCATGTATCCCGTGATGACCTTCCATTGCAAGAAAGCGTAATCTGCTGTTTAAAATGCAGTTTGTATTCATTGTTCGATAATGTGGAAATATTGAGCAGAACTTGAATATGGCATCACATGCTGTGTGCAACTCATTAGAGAGAGAGTTATGCAGAGTTCACACTGCACGATTTTAGCCCGATTTTTCACTTGAAGGGAAATCGGAGGGAAATCGGTGTTCGTTCACGCGAGTGACAATCACGCAGTGTGAATTATCAAAGACGCGATCTGAGGGAATCGCCGACGCCCGTGAAATATTTGGCATGCTAAATATCTGGAGCTGTCGGCGATTCACAATCAGGATGTGTGAAATGAGTTCTGACCAAGCGGCAACCTCCCGCTCTCTCTTGTGAAGCCAACAAGGAAGTGACTTAAACTGTAATTCATCAACTGGCCGCTAGAGGCTGGCTGCAAAAGGGAGTCAATCCCATAGACTCCCCATGTTAAAATGCCCAAATTTACAGCAGAAAAAAACATGTTTACAACCTGGTTCAATAGCTAATTCAATATAGCTAATTTTGCCCTTCATGACAACTGTGAGGGGGTGAATTTTTTTTATAACTTATCCGTTTAAATTATATTAAGCCTTAAAGTTCTGCATAATTAAGGGCGTGGCCACTTGAGTGACAGGTAGATTGCTGCTGTCACCACCATTGAGCTAGGTGGGCGTGGCTTCAGCAACCTGCTCCCGCCTCTTTGCCCATTTGTCGATTATCCGTTCGATTATTATTTCCAAATCCCCGATTGCCGCCGGTTGTTTTTTATGTCAGCAGGTTGAAGCGACCCCAATAACGTGATATTTAGGCCCTGGAATGTGAATTGAACCAGGAGAACCCCACCAAAAAAATGTGTATTTTGATTTTTAAAAGACACAAACATCTATTCAGAATGTGCAAAAGAAGTTAATAGATGGATTTCAGTCAGACATGTTGTTATCTGCTTTTCTTCTACTGTACTGTAACAGTTCGATCCTACCTGACAAATTGATTTCACCAGGCCTTAGGGTGATAACCTTCTCTATATAATTAAAGCACACCACACACAATACTCATGTGTGCTTCTCATTATAATTAAAACTTCCCTGAAAATTTGTGCTGTCAGCTGCTTAGTAACCTGAACAAGGTTGTGGGCCAGTGCTCTATCCCATCATGAATACACAGCACACACACTGCATTACATCATTTACTTAATCCGTATCTTGTTTTCCAGTACAAAAATCTGAACATTCCTTAAACAAGATACATTTATATGAGAACCAAAACTGAAGAAGACAATAGTTTTTTCGTGTTTTAAGCATTAAGTGCATTACATTTTGTTCAACTTCTAAATAAACCTGAATAAATTCAAGGTCGATTCTTTGCAATAAGACAAAAATACAGGTTAAAGGTATAGTTCAATAAAAATGTCCTTCATTTGAACAGAATTTAAGAAATGTAGAATTACATCACTTGTTCACCAATGCATCCTCTGCAGTGAATGGGTGCCGTCTAGGGGTGTAACAGTATGCATATCGTGTACCGAACGGTTCACGGGAAAATTCCAAATGGAAGTGATCATCCCTATCCTCTTGGAGTGGGGACAACCAGGAGAACCCCACCAAAAAAATGTGTATTTTGATTTTTAAAAGACACAAACATCTATTCAGAATGTGCAAAAGAAGTTAATAGATGGATTTCAGTCAGACATGTTGTTATCTGCTTTTCTTCTACTGTACTGTAACAGTTCGATCCTACCTGACAAATTGATTTCACCAGGCCTTAGGGTGATAACCTTCTCTATATAATTAAAGCACACCACACACAATACTCATGTGTGCTTCTCATTATAATTAAAACTTCCCTGAAAATTTGTGCTGTCAGCTGCTTAGTAACCTGAACAAGGTTGTGGGCCAGTGCTCTATCCCATCATGAATACACAGCACACACACTGCATTACATCATTTACTTAATCCGTATCTTGTTTTCCAGTACAAAAATCTGAACATTCCTTAAACAAGATACATTTATATGAGAACCAAAACTGAAGAAGACAATAGTTTTTTCGTGTTTTAAGCATTAAGTGCATTACATTTTGTTCAACTTCTAAATAAACCTGAATAAATTCAAGGTCGATTCTTTGCAATAAGACAAAAATACAGGTTAAAGGTATAGTTCAATAAAAATGTCCTTCATTTGAACAGAATTTAAGAAATGTAGAATTACATCACTTGTTCACCAATGCATCCTCTGCAGTGAATGGGTGCCGTCAGAATGAGAGTCCAAACAGCTGATAAAAACATCACAAGTAACACTCCAGAACTAAAGACCCAACGCAACAGGGTGCGGCGCGGGACAACTCTTGATGTGCGGGTGCGGGCGAGAACAGACTCCTGTCTGTGCGGGATGCGGGATAATAAAATGATTCACGGGACTCCCGCAAAATAGAAATGATCTAAACATAAAGTGTCGAAAACATATAAATTGTTATTTATCTGTTGCACAAAAGGAAAAATAACAACTAATATGCGCATGCGCAAGCTAGGCATAGATTCTATTTATATCACGTATTTAAAGGGTTGCGAAATGTAGCCAATCGCAGACTCAGCTGTTGATTTCTGGAACGCAATGGCCAATCAGAGGTGATTAAGTTAGAATCTACTCATCGCAATGCTGAAATTGCGTGCTCACGAATCCTCTCATTTTAACACACGAAGTGTAGACATTGTGAAAGATTCATTGTGCATATATTTATTGTGTTATAAAGTTTTTAGTGATAATAAAGAAAGCGCTGCTTGCATACTGCCATACCAAACCATGCACGCAGCAGCCCATGCTTGCTTTTCTGTTGTGAATGTTGATGCTTAGCCTAAATAACAAATATTTTATCGGGAGTGTTAATGCTGGGATGTTGTGGAGCTTAGGAGATGTTACAGAACCATTTCATGTAAATTTCTTCGATGTACTGAAAAAAATCTATATAGATTACTTGTATGCGGACTTTTGCGGGCGGGAGCGGGACAAAACATGAATGTCGCGGGCGGGAGCAGATAAGATATTTTATGCGGGAGCGGGACAGAATCTTGAGGGAGAGGGACTGAAAAATCCGTCCCGCGGGTCTCTATTTGGAACAGTTATGCTAACAATAAAAATAAATTTATGACAGTAAAACAGCGACATCTGCTGACGGACACCGTGCTGCGTTGTCACGGGAACATCCCAGCTGAAGATAATGAGGAAATTACATCGCTCCCTTTGCCAAGTGCATTCCAAACGACTACATAGTGGTACTCACGTGCCCTGCTCACTCCAAAGTCCCCACTCCAAGAGGATAGGGATGATCACTTCCATTTGGAATTTGCCCGTGAACCGTTCGGTACATGATACACGTACGTACCGTTACACCCCTGGCGTCAAAATGAGAGTTCAAGCAGCTGATAAAACATTACAATAATCCACACAACTCCAGTAGAAACAAATCAATCATTAAGACATTTTAAGTTCTTGACATTGCTTCCATAATCCATAATAACACTTCCTCCAGTGAAAAAGTCCATTCCCTGTTGTCCTTTCACATAAAATCCACCAAAATATTGGTTTAGAACTGTTTTGGCTTGTAAATGGTGCTTGAGCTTGCTTGCATATTTCTCTCTTGATTCAGACGAGACAACATTTTCACTGGAGAAAGCAATATTACGGATAAAGTACTTGTATTTTGGCCACAAGTAATGGTATGAAGTTAAAAATGTCTTGATGGATTTATTATAAACACAAAGCTTTACACCCCACAAGATGTTAATAGAGAATGAGAATGTGACGTCACGGTACATAGGGCGGCAACGTAACCTGCACGCTGCCGCCATCTTAGCAGGATTCCGTTGTTTGTTTACAGTCTATGGTTGATTTGGACTGGAGTCGGATAGATTACTTGGATGTTTAGATGTTACTGTGATGTTTTTATCAGCTGTTTGGATTCTTTCTATTCTCTCAAGTGATGTAAATTTCCGAATCTGTTCTGATGAAGAAACAAACTCATCTTGGATTGTCTGAGGGTGTCAATTTTCAGGAAACTTACATTTTTGGGTGAACTATTCCTTTTAGATAAGGAATTTTTGCAGTGTAGTAATGCATACAGTAAGGAGTTCAATGTGTGTATATGTATCTCTGCTTTGTTTTATTTTTCTTCATAAGCTATTGTGCAGTCTTCTCCTGCAGAGCAATAGATTAAAGAAAGAGAAAGAGAGAGGTGTGAAAAAAAATGTTTAACAACTTTTCAGCACCAGTCTCTAATGACATTATGAAAAATATGAGTTACTATGTGTTACACTCACAGAGTGAACATGTATGCACTGAGAAATATACAGTACTCCTGTATGCATTAAAGCATATGTACTTAGCAGTATTACACTTTTCTTTGTGTGTCAGGGTACCAAATTTAGCAGCAAACTAAGTCTATATGTGAATTAGCTTATACTCAACTAAAGATTACCCATGTCAATCTTTAAGTAATTATTGGAGATCATGAAACATGTTATCAAAAACCTAGACGAAAGCAATCACATCAACTGATAAACAGCAGATGTTAAAAACAGTTAATGAGGAAAAGCACACAACATAGTAACATGGCTGCTTTACAGTTCTGAAAGCGAAGGAGCTTTCAAACAAACAATGTGGTGGGAGGTACGTAAACCAATTATCGTCTGCAGTAGGAAGTGCACACTAATGACTACATAATGAGAATGCACTCTGAGAAACTCATCGAGTTCTGCTGTATGAAAACTGCTCCAGTAGATTACAGCAGTAATCACTACAGTGTTGGAAAATATCTATCTAAAAGTAACAATGCTACTACATTTTTCAGTAGCGTGATAGTAGCTCAAGCCTTTTCTATTTTAATATAGTAAAATTAAATTTATTCCTGTGCGTCAAAAAACTGCACAAGGACATGAAGGTTGAAGATTCAAACGCCGTATTTATTAAAGGAGTACTCCACATTCAAAGTCCAAAAACAGGCTAAGGTCATAACACAGACAATCAGTCCAAACAATAGCAAACACTGGCAAAGGGTAATCCAAAGACAAGCAGGAAACGAGGCTTAGAAATGCAGTGCAGACGCATACAAGACTTAGCAATGAATGACAGAACCGGGAGAGAACCAGGCTTATATAGGGTGAGCTAACAATGCTAAAGAGACACAGGTGCAAACAATGAGTGCTGATGAGACCGGGCAGAGGATTATGGGTAATGAAGTCCTTGATGGAGTGGCAGTAGTCTGGGATGGAGTACCCTCTGGTGGCTATCACTGTGATAGCAAAGCTCAATTTTTTAAGCAGCCATTCGCCTAGTCTTCAGTGTCACATGATCCTTCAGAAATCAGTTTAATATGCTGATTTAGTGCTCAAACATTTATTATAATCAATGTTGAAAACAGTTGTGCTGCTTAACATTTTTGTGAATAAGTGATACTTTTTTTTCAAGATTCTTTGATTAATAGAAAGTTCAAATAACAGGTTGAAATAAAAATCTTTTGTAAAATTATGAATGTCTTTACTGTCACGTTTGTCCTTGCTGAACAAAAGTATTTATGTTTTTAAAAATGGACTGACTCAAAACATCTGAATGATAGTGTAAATCAATTATTCAAAGATTCATTTGAGACCCTGTATCTCTTTTTTTTAGCCAAATATTTATCTGGACACTGTTTTGTATATTTGTGTTTATTTGTTGAACTTAGTCTAAATTTGTTTAGTTTTTTTCCCCTCCAGTTTACATCCTCACTGTTTTTGTACCAGGTGTATATTGCTCTGATTCCAGAGTTAAATATAATCTCATAGCTTATATATTGTCCCCATAAATATCTTTAATGTTATTAGCTGCTTTCTGCAAGCAACTTCGTAACCTATTACTTTTTCTAAAGGGTAGCGTGGGTGTAGTTTAGCTGGTCCTAGCTGAAATTATTCAGGTATAAATGAAGAATTGTGCAGATATTTGTACTGTTTCCTGTGCCAGACCAAGGAGGGAGAAAGACAGAGAGGAGGAGGGAAGTGGAATGGTTATATTACTGAAGGAGGAGGATATTTTTTGCACAATCAATTTTTGTCCTCACAAATTTGAGGCAGAACCCATAAACCCAGATAGAGAGAGAGATGACCACTCTTTCGGGGGAGAAAGCAAGAGAAAGACAGAATCTAATGGGATTTAGCGAGAGGGATGAACAGAATGAAAATGACTACATCATTGTGTCGTCTCTCCTGATAAACGTGCACAATAAATAAGGAGAGAATGCTTTAAACAAGCCAAACAGCTCATATTCAGTGTAATGCCTGTGTAATGCATATTACACCAACAGCAAATAAACAATCCATAGAACAAACACACACAAACTATGTTTTCTATCATAGTGGGGAGTTTCTATTGACTTCAGTTGTGTTTATACTGAGATAATGACATTTCTATCCCCAGCCCTAAACCGAAAGGGATAGCTCACCCAAAAATTGCATTTCTGTCATTATTTACTCATCCTCATGTTATTTCAAACCTGTATGACTTTCTTTCTTTTATGGAACCCCCCAAAAAGTGGCAAACAATTAAAGTCAGTGGGCTTCAGTGTTGTTTTGAATTCCACTAACTCTCATTGTATCGACAAAAACAGTTAAAAAATATTTTTTGGGGGGTGAACTACTCCATCAAGGCTTGCAGAAACCTTTATCATTTTACATTTAATTAAAACATTATTTAGTCCGTTTATAAAGCCGGTTTCCTCATGGGGACCTTTGGGTGCTGAGCGATTGAATTTTAACCATTCGTCTGGTTTTTATGTGGCTCTTTTCAGGAGGTTTGACCTATAAACTCTCAACATCCATAACAGAATCATATTATAGTAAAGCCACTAGGTCCAGGCCAGAGGTTCAAACATGGCCTTGCTTTCCATTTGTTTTCTTAGACAAACATGCACACTTTTTTCTTTCACTTTGAGTTTGTTCTACAGAGGTTCTGCTCCCTTGGGAAAGACTAGAAGAGAAAAGGACACTTCCAGAAGACAGAAGGCAGGTAGGTCTGAGAGGAATAATCTGTGTGCTGATTTTTAATGGAAGGGCTAAATGCATTCTGGGAGGGTAGCCTGCTGTCTTAACCTCCATATGATGACTGAATTTCAGACACTTCAAATGACTGCTGCAGGCTTCTCGCTGTGTGATTGTATTGTAATACAACCGTCCTCCATCTCTGAATGTATGTGTGTGTGTTTGTCGGGACAGAGAGAAAACAAATGCCACACACAGTGTAATTCCACAGAAACAATAATCCAGCGGCTCACATTATTCAGTGGCATGCTGATAAAGCTTATCAACCTTTAATCTGCATGGCTAAAGGGTCTAACATGCTCTTTCCATCTCTCTCTATCGCTTTCGCTCAGTCTGAGTGCAAGATCTCATTTATCTCAAGCTTTTCTTTTCTTCCATTGCTCATTCAGTATATGTATGAGAAAACCTAAGGAATTTGGTCTTTTTGCAGTGGCAAAACCATTTGGCTGTTCATTATTTATATGAACTCTAATTTTACAGCACATTATAATTAGGCTGTGAAAAACAGATATATTTTCAATTCGCTAAGAAGTGTTCAAATATATAATAGTAATTAATCAACAGATGTCAGGGTGATGTTTTCAAGTTAAGAGTTTATGTTCAAGAAAAGCTGCTAGACTGAATGAAAGCACACACACATGGTGATAATTAGTTCTCTAGGATGGTTGCAGACGGTGTGAATTAACAGGTTACTGAACTGCTAAATGTGACTGCTGATGAATCAATAAAGCCAATCCTCTCGCTTTCTCTCTCTCCATCGACACAGATCCACTCCACTCTTTACCCATCAGCCAGGCAGTTAATCAATGTGATTATGCTTGAGAGAGATAGATCTGAGAGAGAGAGAGAGAGAGAGAGAATTGATACACACACACACACACACACACACGCCTAATTAACATTTGATTGACATGTATCTCAAGCAGGAGAGATGAAAAATATGTAGAGTGATTTGTTTGATGGTCCTAGCTGTATTGAGTGAATTTGATTATTGTGACAGAGAGTTCTCTAATTTAGCACAGACTTTAACACACCGATTATGGAATATTTTGTTTAGGGATGCCAATTTAATGCTTTAATTTAGTGTGATTAATATAATAGTGGAATCAAATAGAATGCAGGGGTCTCAATAAGAAAACATAGAGATGTGATGAAACGGCCAAAGATGGCAACCTGCATGTGAAAACACCTGCGGTTTTCAAACTGGTGAGTTGCAAATTGGGAATAAGTGGGTCGCACATAGTGTGAGAATGGTTGCAGGTTCATCCCGTGTCTGAAATAGGAAAAAAATATCTGTTAAATTAAATACAGTTAACATGTTTGTTGGAGGGGATACAGTACTGTTGAAAAGTTTGGGCTCTGTAAAATTTTTAAAAAATACTTTTATTTAGCAAAGACATTAAACTGATCAAAAGTTACAGTAAAGACAGTTAGATTTTTCTATTCTCTTTTAAATAAAAGCTGTTCTTTTGAACTTGCTATTCATCCAAGATTCCTGAAAAAAAAATCTATGTTACATTGATAATAATAATAATGACTCTTATCAGCCAGAGTCATTGAAATAGACCCATAAACTGAAGCGCCACTGGTTTGAATTAATCCCTCTGAATGAATTTACCAAATTCCTAATAGCAGCTTCTGAATCAACATAACTTTTTTTTAACTACAAGTGCCACGTCAATGAATCATTCCCTCAGTACAGCCATTAGGCTGCTCTTACTTTTTTGCACCACTAAAAAAAAAGTGAAAATATATCATTTGAAAATGTAATCTTTCTCTCAACTGTATAACTTTGTTCATTATCCACATTTTCATACCTTACCATAAAACTAACAATATTGCAATGAAACTGATATGTAAAAACATTAACTTAAAGAGAACAAATGTGTTTATCTCCATTATATAAAAAAATGTCCAGAGATAGATTACACCTTTCTAGATCGGTTCATGAAAATGTTTGGGAATCCCTGGTGTAAACCCACAGTCTAAAAATATCATAGCTGAAATACCAGATGTCCCCTGCGTCAACCCCACATTAGACTTGCTTGCAAAATGGACTGCAATGGGCTATAAGCCAGTGAAAATTGTGCTGAGATTCACTGATATGGAAATGAACAATTACTGACCTCTAAAGCTACTTTTTGCAATACTTATTTAATAATTTTGTATGCTATACAATTAATGCAATTTTCCTGAATGATCTACACATTTAATGGTTTTGGGTCAGTATGACATTTAAATGTTTTTAAAAGAAGCATCTTATGCTTACCAAGGGTGCATTTATTTGATAAAAAATATAGTCATAACAATAATATTGTGAAATATTATTACAATTTAAATGAACTGTTTTCTATTTTAATATGTTTTTAAGTGTAACTTATTCCTGTTATTGCAAAGCTGAATTTGTCACAGTGTCACATGATCCATCAGAAATAATTTTAATATGCTGTTTTGGTGCTCAAGAAAACATTTCTTATTATTATCAATAATATATAACAGTTAATAACAGTTGTACATTTAAAAAAAAACTTTTGAATTGTATTATGTACATTTAGAGGGTGTTATCAGGATATATTAAAACTATGAATTGGTATTTTTATTAATATCATGGTATTTAATGATTTTAACTGATTGACAGCCCTAAATGTGTACAGTTCCATTTCAACGACAGTAAACTGCACCCTTCAAACAGTGCCTCTCGGCTGAAAACTGTTTGTAATCAAAGCAACGTTGTCATCTTTAAACTTTCCCCCATCATTTCCACCGATACAGCAGGATGAGGGACACACTAGACGCTGATGAAAGATTTCAGAGCCCGTGTCCTCTCTCTGCTCAAGAAACGTCCACAGGATGCTGTGAACGCACGCTGCTTGATGAGTACATGCTGTCTGACTGCAGCTGCTGTCCTGCCATTTTAAAAAATGTATGTCTCATTCCAGCAAAACATTCGGGACAATTCCCAAGAATTTAAACTACGTGTCACACCTCTGTTCTCCTGGTGAAGACAAGATTATCAATAATCTCATATTTTCACACAGATTACACATTACAAGCAGCAGCCTTGAGGTGAGGTATAGACTTGGGTCCCATCATTGGGGGCATTAGTTTGGATCCCACCATATTGTGAAATTGATCTTGTATCTGAAAGCCAGGATTGCTCTTCTGACAGCTGCTGAACACTGGGTTTCATTTAAACACACTCCATGTAATCTAAACACCTTGAATGTGACAGCGGCTGGGAAGAGGGAGACAAGCACCAAGTAAGCGGTTTACCTTACAGTCAAATTTCTGTCAGAAAAGCACAAAATAATTTGTCAAAATTGTTTTCTTTCTTTAGTTGTAACTGCATAAAAGTGCAACGGTAAAAAAAAAAGACATTTCATGATGGTTTAAAGTAATACATTGAGCTTCCAGGCAAAGGAAAATGTTTAACTGACATAATTAATCTGTTTTAGTGTTAGTGATCATCTCAGCTGTTCGGGAATTGACTGAACACAACCAAGAGGGATGGTCAAGAGCACAGACTGTCTGATCCTGTCAGATGCTAATCTATACCCATCTCTTTCACAATGTACTCAGCATGAACCCACCAAAATAAATTGGAGTCAACTGCCTTCATTTTAACACCACAACTTTTTGTTCTCTTCTTGAGCCTGTTGACATATCCATCTGTTTTTTGTCCAAACACTTGTTCTTCTCTTTTTATCCAAACTGATCAGCGGAAAGAAAACTTATTTCACATATGGAGAATTCTACAAAATAATTACTATTATTATTATGATCAATCTTCACTATATATACTGTATATATACTGTGTATATATATGTGTGTGTGTGTGTATTCTAGGATATAATATCATTCTATATACAACTCAAAGTAATGCTCAAAAAACTCTAAATTGTGTGTAGTCAAGGTCAAGAAACACACAAAAAAAATTATGAGTGGTCATTTTGGGCTTCTGTTGGTAGTATGAGCATACAATCTTTGTGATGTTCACAAATTAATTATAATTAATCCTTTTGTGAATTAATGCAGCCATTCGGATGAAGCATGTGGCTGGACACCAGTTGAAAGGCTGCCCATTTGTTTATCTCTAGAATTAAGAAATTCTCTTTTTCACCCATAGCCTATATTTGAATTTACCTTCTGTTAATTGCTAATTCTTTTTTTTTTCCAGCATGCACAGGAGCATCATCAGAGCTCGGTTTCCATTTATCCTCGCAGCTTAGAGGGATCATTAATTGTAATGTTATTTGGTTTTGGTATTTAAACTTAGTTCCAGGTAATGTCAGTTACTGTACAGGCTATGGATTGACCCTATCTGGGTTTGAATGTGGGTCATTAACCCAAATTCTTAACCACAGCCACCATATAAAGTACCATATAAAACATCTAAACTGAATTGAACTGAACTTGGAGTAGTGTCTGTGTTCCTGTTTGTGTGGCCTATTACTGTTTAAACCACAGCAAACAAATCAATGTCGAGTTCAATGTCCCCTTAATTCATTAAAGACTGTGCAAGAGAAATGCCAAGACAACCGCAGCTACAGGGGAGAATAATCTTTAAACACAAACACGGTCAAATACACACACACAAACATCTAAAGTATGATCTCATGGGGTCCCCGCTCAATACCTTTTCAAACAAACACACACACATACTTACACACACTTGTAGCCTACAAGTATACTACTAGTGCTACTATTATTATTAAATTATTATTATTTAAATAACTGTTTTCTGTTGTAATATATTTTCAAATGTAATTTATTCCTGTGATGGCGAAGCTGAATTTTCAGCAGCCACTGCTTCAGTCTTCAGAAATCATTCTAATATGATTATTTGGTGTTTAATAAACATTTATTATTATCATCAATGTTGAAAACAGTTGTTCTGCTTAATATTTTACTTTTTCTTAATATTTTAAGAGAGAAGCAGCCAGAGATTCACCGCCATAATCCAGCTGAGGTGCGTAGACCAAAAAAGTTTCCCAAAGGTGAAGAGCTTGAAAAAAGTCCTTGTCAAGGCTTGGCACTGAAAATGGTCAACATGTGACCGAAACGTTTGCCTTGTTTTTACTCAGTAAATTGCTTATATTGCTTTCATCTCGCTTGTTGACTCTTTGATGTTTGAGTGTGCTGACTTTTTTCAAGCTCTTCACCTTAATATTTTAAGAACATGATTCCTTGAGGGAAAAAAACCCATTTATTTTTTAAATAGAAATCTTTTGTAAGATTATAAATATATTTACTGTCACTTTTGATCAGTTTAATGCATACTTTCTGAATAAAAGTATTAATTTCTTAAAAAAAAAAACCCCAAGCTTTCAAACTGTAATGTTGCTAGGACTTCTTCAGAAATGTGTAAAACGTGTTCTTGCTAGGACTTCTTCAGAAATTTGTGAAACAATTGTGCAGACTATTACTGCCCCAACACACATACACATGTTAAAACCTTCAACTACTTGGGTGGTGTCCTGTCCATGATCTCTGTGTAGACAGTGGATGTGAAGCAAATTAAATTTCATTTGTAATTTCATGCTTGAGGCCACAGCCTGTGCCAGCTTTACGCTGCAGTTACTCACTGAGACAAGCAACCTACAATTACAGTGACTTTCCCAAACACACAGAGTCTGTCCTGACTGTTAATGTGGTTTGTTCATGCATAGTGCTTTATACTGAGGGAACAGACCTGGAGGTGCACATGTAAATGCCTGAGTAAAATGGGGGAATTATAATGTGCTGTTTTAAGCTTCAGACTTCTGACTTTAATATGGAAGACATGCATAACATTAACTGAGTATAAGTGTAATATGTTTCTTATTCGATTTGGTCTAAGCTGACTCCGCATCACTGCGAAAAGCAAGCATTGTTACATGTGTTTCATACAACTTTAAATCATTTCTCAATCATTAAATTACATGTTCAGTGGCATTCACACAGACTCTTGGTCATAAGGATTGGGACTGTGACTATTTAAAACACTGAAATGGCTTCTAGATTAAAGTCAAAAGAACTGAATAACCGAAAAAAAGATTTTCATTTTCAAAAGAAAATACAAGTTTTTCACAAGGCAGCAAAATAACAGTGTTTTAGATGCTATATTCTCTAGGCATTGGTTTTGCATAAATGCAATCCCATTATAGAGCTACTTGTCATTTTCATGACACTCAGCACACATTTTTGTAGCACTCATATAATTATGTATATGCTAAAGTTCTGTGTTAATTTCCAAGTCAACTAATTAAAAGAACATATTCTGTGTTCATATACGTTTTATAGAACCACATTTTACGTAAAATACATACGAATTATCATGAGATCACGTTGGCGTTTCAACAACCGTAGTTAAGTGTACTCATATTTGCTATGCCTATAGGTGAACATTCTAACAATGCTAGTCAAGATTTTAATCTTCTGTTATTTGTTAAAATGCACTGTAAAGTTAATAAAAAAACGGAGAAACGTGAAGTCCAAACCACTTAAATAATAGCTGAATAGAAGCAATACGGGGAAAAGAAAAAAGAAAATGTCCCTTCACTGCTACATTTCAAGCACAGTAACTGGGTACAGCAGTGGAGAGTGAACCAGCTAATACCTCAAGACACTTCAGAGTCCACTAAGACTCTTTCTATGCATTGATATGTATTCATTAACCCTCTGTTTAAATATTTATCGTCCATGCAGTCCCATGGCTGTCCTGAGGCCATACAGTAAAACGGCAAGCACTGTCATGTCAAATACATACAATTGTGCTACAATTGTGCCCATCCCATTTATTTCCAGTCTATTCACTGCCCTTCATCATTCAGCTAAAACATTGATATCTAACACGTTTTAATACTTCTCCCCAACTAATCATCTCTTCACCCCAAATACTTAAAATCCTTACATCCTTTTTGATTCTCTTTTTTTATAACATGTAACATATGGATCAGATCAGCCAGCAGCTAACATCGCTACTAACAGGCGCTCAAGGTCGAGCAGACAGCGGCTTTCAGCTCAGAGCGCAGCCGAGCCCAGGACTCGGATAGTGGGTGACTCTATTGTCAGAAACATCAGTAGCAGAAATACAACAACATATTGCCTTCCGCAAGAAACCGTTTCTGATGTAAACAAGGAACTTCAGAAAATTCAAATGAAGCACAAGACTGTGAATCGAATCATCATCCATGTGGGGAAGAATGATATTCGGAAAGAGCAGTCAGAACTCCTTAAGAAGGACTTCAGTGAACTCTTTGAAACACTTCGAAGACTTAAAGTTCAGTCATTCATCAGTGGACCACTCCCAGCAAGGGGAATTAATATGTTTTCACGGTTGCTTGGGCTGAACACATGGCTACA